>NC_133762.1:12223412-12523412 GCF_036562045.2 Rhinolophus sinicus
AAAGCAACAAACAAACTCACAGACACAGACAACAGTACGGAGGTGACCAGAGGGGAAGGACGAAGAGGGAGAAGAAGGTCAAATATATGGTGACGGGAGGAGACTAGACTTTGGGTGCACAGTGCAATATACAGATTACGCATTACAGAATCACACACCTGAAGTTTACATAATGTTATTAACCATTTTTACCCCACTGTCAATTACAAACCGGGGGTGCCAAAAAAAATGTATACACATGTGGGGGCAGAGCCCCAGAAAGTAGTTTCCAGGCTCTCGGCCTCACATAGAAAGGTGTTGGCTCAGGTAGTAAATGGCCATCAACTGTGATTGGATGGCCATCAGCTATGGCTAGTTGGCTGTAACCAGTGAGCCATTGGCCACTAATATAACTGCTGTGGCTACACTAGCAGAAAGAAAAAATGGGGGCTAGCAAGAAGATGGTGGCTGAGCCTGCAAGCGGCGCAGTGAGGGTTGAGAATTGTGTGGCTCCTGTTTCCTGTTTCTCCAACCCAGCCACCAGCGAGAATATAGTGGTATGACTCCCCTACCTATGGCTCCGTGGGTGTTCCTTTTTGGCCTCACCATATCCTGCATTCTTATGTGGGGAGCGGGAGCTGAGACCCGGCAGGCCGCCCCACACAACAACACATTTTAAGAAAGAAAGGAAAAAAAACTATTAAAATTGTAATACTCAATACACGCCGATAACAAAAGATGATTACAAGTCACATTTGATTTCTACAATTACAAGAGGGGCTCAAAGTGGTTCCCATCAGCGTCCAGACACTTCTGATGACGGCGAACTACTGCTTGAGCAACGCTGACCAAAGCATCCACTTGTAGACATTTTTTTTTTTTTTTGACACTCCCAGTATATATGTATTTCAGCAATGAAAAGAGGAATAAAACGTGGGAGAAACTTGGTAACTGCTAATCTTGGTGATGGGTATACGGAGACCCACTGTACTAGTCTTATTTTCTGTTTGAAATTTTTCACACTGCATTTTATACTAAATTTGTAACTATTGCTAAAAAGGTTCAATGGGTCCCCCCACTTAAAATCACCCCCTACTCCATCACATGTATGACCAGTAGTAAACGTAGCATGATTTGGGGGCCCTATGTGTTCCCCAGGACTGAGAGATTCAGTCCTAACACAGCAGGCACTGGGTAAGTAATAACAGGTAATGCTTCCTGAGAGCTACTCTAAGCACTTTACCTGAAGTAACTCATTCCATCCTCACAACCCTGGGAAGCAGGTACCATTACTTATCCCCATTTTAGGGATGAGAAAGCTGAGGCACAAAGTGGTTATCCGACCTGCTTTTAGGATCACACAAATGGAAGAGGCTGAGCTGGGCATCAAACCAAGGCCGTCTGGCCCCTGCTCCAAACCCAGCCTCGGGTGGGGGCCGCCCCAGTGCCCACGCCTCACCTGTGCGGACCAGCTCCCCAATGAGCTCCTCCTTCACGCGGATGTTGATGGCCAGCTCCCGGATCTTCTGCTGGGCTTGGGCCAGCCGCCACTCGGAGGCAGCGGGGACCTGGCGGGGCCGAGCCTGGGCCTTGCTCTCACGGACCGCTGTATAAGACCCACTGTCAAGTCTGCTGCCCCAGCCAACAGTGGGGGAGGCACAGGGGGTAAGGGGAGGGGCAGGTCCTGGGCAGGGGCAGGCAGGGGTGAGGGTGCAGTGTCCAGGATAGCTGGTCCGGGACCACGGAGGGGATGAGGAGCCGGGGCCCTCTGTATCCCTCCCACCAAGCCCACCTCTGGGCTCCAGGATGGCTGCACCCAGCTCGTCAAGGCCAAGTTCCGGGTCCTTCCTGCCGGGCGGACTCCCTGGGCTGGCCTCCTCCCTCTGGCTCCACTTGCTGATCCCGTTTCTAGAGGGCAGACGCAGGAGTCTGTACCTGCCCCCAGCCCAGCCACCTCCTGGACCGGAGGGAGAGAGACAGGCCACCACCGACCTTCCACCCCCTCAGGGTCAGTGGAGCCCTGGGGTGTCAGCCCAGCAGAACCCAAGGCCAGGAGCCATGCTTAGAGGGTACAGGGCAGCCGTGGGCAGCGAGGACCACCTTGGAGACTGAGAAGCAGGAAGCCTGGCCCACTCCACGGTACACCTACCCCAAGTACTTGGTTCAGGGCCCACAGTTCCTGTCTGCTCTCCTTCAAGGGTCGGCCAGGGCGATGTAGGTGAGGGCACCGAGACCCCGGGTCCTCCCAGCCAGGCCCTGACTTGGTCCGTGAGGTCAGCAGTGGGTCCTACTCACCTACGCAGGTGCAGGGTCCGTGGGGGTGGCGGCTCCTCCTCCCCTTCCTCCCCCTCCTCCGATGCAGCAGAAGAGCCACTTTCCAGCCTGTCTACCTCCTCCAGCAACTTAGCTCCGGTCTCCCGGCCATTTGGCACCTGCTAGGGGAGTGTCAGGGCTCAGGACAGAAAGCCTCCAGGGCCGCCTCCATCAGCCATTCCCCTCCGCCTCACACCTCTGCCTCAAGCCCTGCCTTACCTTTGAGACCTACCTCAAGTGACCCCACGGACGCCTTTCCAAGCTCACATCGGAGCAGGAGCCTCCTCCCTCCCCCCATTTCTCCCTCCCTGGCTCCCACAGTACCTGGTACTGTCAGCTGACCATCTGCTCTTTCTATCTTGTACGAGGTCTGGTCTGACAATTAAGTTCGTGAACTTGTTGCAACGCTGTTGCTAACCTTTTCTGATATCAGAGGGATTATTCATTATGAATTTACACCAACTGGACAGTTAACCAAGTTTATTATTTGGAAGAGCTGAAAAGGCTGCAGGAAAAAGTTAGACGACCTGAACTTTTCGCCAACAATTCATGGCTCTTGCATCACGACAATGCACCAGCTCACACGGCACTGTCTGTGAGGGAGTTTTTAGCCAGTAAACAAATAACTGCATTGGAACAGTTATTGCTCACCTGATCTGGCCCCCAGTGACTTTTCTTTACCTGAAGATAAATACTGAAAAGAAGACATTTTGATGACATTCAGGACATCAAAGGTAATACGATGACAGCTCTGATGGCCATTCCAGAAAAAGAGTTCCAAAATTGCTTTGAAGGGTGGACTAGGCGCTGGTGTTGGTGCATAGCTTCCCAAGGGGAGTATTTCGAAGGTGACCGTAGTGATATTTGGCAGTGAGGTATATAGCACTTTTTCTAGGATGAGTTTGCGAACTTAATTATCCGACCTCGTACACAGGTCACCTGCACCCAAGTCACATCTTGCTAACAACACCCGGCCAGAGTGGTGACTTCATAAGACTTCTGGCAAACCCATGGCCTCCCTCTCCTCAGTCCCTCAGGACTCGAGAGCTGAGATGACCCAGTGCTTTCAGGCAGATGCAGGAGCAGCCTTTGTCCAAAAGGCCCTATGTGGCAGAACTAAGAGACCAGACTCAGGGAACTTAGGGCTCATGGAAAAGTAAACTTGCAAAGACAGGCACCCAAACACAGAGAGGGAGGCCTCAGAGGTGATGAACTTCCCATCTCTGGAAGTATGCAAGCTTCCCTTCCAATGCTAGAAGCCAGAAGCCCCTCTGTAACCCCCAAACAACCTCTAGCTGCCCTGGGGCTTCCCAATGGCACCACATATCTGAGAGACCCTACCAGAGTCACACAAACCTTGGCCCTTCCTGTAGTGACACAAACAGGGGCACCTCACTGCTGGTCCCATGAAAGCATGGGGTGAGAGACATTCTCCAGTATCACCCTGCCCCTGCCTGAGCCCACCCAGTCCAACTGGCCCAGCAGATGCCCAGCATCGCCGCTTCCTCACCTCTCCCCACTTCTCAGGGCCAACTTCATTTCCAGGAAGACAGGCAGGGGGCATCATGCTCAGCACATGGGTGTGGGTGCCCCCCAGGGGGGCTGTGTGAGGCCGGGGCACAAAGGACCCAGGAGGCAGGCCCTGCAGGAGCCCTGGGGCACCCCAGCCAGGCCGCACCATCTCTAGTCGTAGCCGCAGCTCGGCCATCTCCTCCTGCTGCTCACGCAGACGGTCGCTCTGCAAGACATGGTCCAGGGGCTGCTGGGGGACTCGGCTGGGGGAGGGGGTGCTGCAGGGATGCTGACAGGCAGAAGTGCAGGAGACTGAAGAAGAGGTCTGGGGACACCCGCTTGCTCTGGGCTAAAACTGAGGACCGCCAAATACCTCTGACCGCCTCTTGCCCACCCACACCCACACACAAACTGTACTAGTTCAGGCTCAAGCTCTCACACCACCCGGCCGCCTCCGATCACTCACTCCGTCCTCCATGTCCATACCCATCACTGCCACCAGAGGGCGCCAGGAACACTGCTGGCTCAGTTATCTTGAGACAAAAGGGTCTGACTCCAACTGCCCCATCCTGCCGCCCCTCGAGTCCCACTTCCCCACCCACTCGTGACCATCGTGCACAGCCACCCGCATCATTGTTCCTCACCTCCACACTTTTGCTCATTTGTGCATGCCCCCATCTCTACCCACCCTGCCAGAATGCGAGCGGCTAATTTCTTCTCACTCCAGGAAAGCTCAGCTCACTTTCACCTCCTCAAGGAAGCCTTCTCCCCACCGTGGAAAGGGCGGCCCCACCTGCAGCTTGTACTGCTCCATGGCATCCTCCAGTGCAGCTAGGAAGTCTCGGTTCTCTTCCTCCAGCCGCGCCACCTGATTCTGCAGGGCCAGCAGTGCCCCATCATCTTCCTACCGGGGCAGGGAGAGAGGCTTCAGCACCCGGAGCTGGCACGACAAACCTGCCCGTCCCTGGTACCCCGGGGCCCTCTCTCTGCCCTGCCAGGGGATCCCCTAGCCCTACTTGTTACTCTGCTCCAAGCCCTGACTGCAGTGGGCGCCCCAAACCCCAGCTGCACTGTGGGTCCCTCTGCAAGCCGTTTGGGCCATCTCTCATCATTTTTATTAACATCACTATTATTACGAACAACTCACTGCGCCTTCACCAGTGCGCTGCGTGCGTCTTACACCTTCACCCTTACACCAACCCCAGGAGGCAGACATCAGTGCCACTGTCACCCCTATTTTAGAGACCCTGAGGCTGGGTGACGTTACCAAAAGTGACCTCGGTCATCAGCAGAAGTGCCTCTGAATCCCTAGAGCGCTCTGCTAACGGACAGGGGGCAGAGGCACGGCTGGCTACCCAAAGATGATCTCCCTTCCCCTGCCCGCTGCTCCCAGGGCCCACCTGGCCCCTGGCCACCTTTCTGCCGCCGGGCCCCTGCGTGGCCTGCTCCTCCGCGGCGGAGGCGCTCTCGATGCCGCTGTCGGGCCCAGACGCGGAGCTCAGCGCGCTGCGCTCGCCCTCGACAGCGCACAGCCAGTCGCGCACCTTGCGGGCGGCGGCGCCAGGCAGCCCGGGCTGGGCCTGCAGCTCGCGCAGGAGGCTGTAGGCAGCGTCGGTGCGGGCCCGGTAGCGCGCGCATTCGGCGCCCAGGCGGGCAGCCGCCGTGGCAGGGGCGGCGGGGCCCGGGGGGCGCCGGCCACGGTGGATGATGCGCGTCTCCGAGCGGTGCCGAGGAGGACCCCGCGCGCCGGCCGCCTCCTCGGGCACCCGCTCGGCCTCCGGCCGCCAGTTGATGGTGGCGCGGTTGCGGATGTTCTGGGCGCGGCTGGCGTAGTTGAGGGTGTTGAGGGTCTCGTCGAAGTCCGAGGAGGAGGGGCTGACGCAGGCGATCATCACCGTCTTGGAGTTGCCGCCCAGCGAGTCTTTGAGGATCCTGAGGACGCCAGGCCGGTGCGTCAGGGACCCCACACAAGGCCCGCTCTTCGGAATGCTCGGCTGCGCACCCCAGACGCCGGAGGGGGCCCCATCCCCTACTGCCCGCCCCCCCAGCCACACCGAGCGGACGAGTGGCTCACCGCGTGATCTTGGAGTCCCGGTAAGGGATGTGGCTGCCCCGGCGCTGCGGGTCGCCCAGGGCGCTGATGACGTTGCCCAGAGCCAGCAGGCTGCTGTTGATCTGGATGCTCTCCTTGAGGCGCTCGCCCGAGCTGCCCGTCTTGAGCACCCTCTCTGAGCCCGCCAGGTCCACAAAGTGGAACTTGGACACGAGCAGCTGCGCCGCGGCGGGGCGGGGCAGGCGGCTGGGGGTGCGTCCCCGCTGCTCCAGGGTCACGGTGAACACAGTGTGTGAGCGGCTGGACAGGCGGTTGAGGTGTGTGGCTCCCGTGTGCCGCGCGGCGTTGCCCATCTCCAGGACGCTCAGCACCTCGTCCAGGCCCTCCACGTCCACCTCCTTCACCCCACACAGCACTGCGGGCACACAGGGGCAGGGACAGCCTGCGACCTGCCCTCCACAGCTCTTCCTGCCTCCGCTGCCCCTTCCCCAGGTCCTGCCCCTCCTGGTCTGGGCTGGAGGGGCTCCAGCTTCCCCCACGCCCACCTCAATGCCTCTCACTCTGGGGGCTGAAGAAATACACCACCGTCAGTGGAGACGGGACACCAAAGCAAAACCTCCCGGGGTTTCCCAGTTAGGAGGTGTCCCTCCCAGCCAGGTAAGCAGATGAAGCTTCCAGTCAGTGGAGGACCCAGGATTTCCTCACCAACGTTCCCACGGTCGTCCTCCCGCAGCTGGATGTCACGGCTGGCAGTGCCCACCTCCAGCAGGTCCCGGAACTCCTCCTTGTACACTTCCAGGTAGGACACGTGCAGCAGACAGTCAAGCAGATCGTTCTCGTCAATGAGCTTGAAGGCCTCGGCCATGGCCCGTGGGATGATGCCCTGCTCGTCCTCGTGAAGGGAGGCTGGGGAGATACCACCGTGCCTTCAGCTGGACACCCAAGGCCCTGAGGCTCCTGCCAGCATCCGGATGGGGCTCGTGTGGAGAAGGCAGCAGCAGAGGCCGGGATGGGCTAGGCAGCCTGGGCCAGGTCATGCTCCGGGGGGTCAGGCAGAACCACAGAATTTCAGAGTTGGAAACAAACTCTCATGGGTCAACTAATGCCTTTCATGATGTAAGCATCCCCTCCACTACTTTCCTGCCAGATTGTCAGATACCCTTGGCTTGATTACTCCCCAAGACAGGGAGCTCATTACTATAGTCTACACTTAGTTATCTAAAGGACCTCCTAAATTTATCCCAAAGAAGTAATAAGAGGATGTTCAGAGCAGCACTCTTCCTCCTAACTTCAAAAATAGAAAAAAGCAAATATCCCAAGTGCCCAATCCTAAGATCCAATAGGGGATAAGGTTAAATAAATTACCTTATATTCACAATGGAATGTCCAGCCGCCATTACAAAATCAGATTGAAGAATATTTAATGATATAGAGAAATGCCCAGGAGATATTGTTAAGAAAACATAAAGGACACAAAAGAATGGGTACAAAGTAATCTCTTTTTTTAAAAAAAGTGTAATTTACAAAGAGAAAGAAACTGAATCAGTAACAGGGTGAGTGATTTCTGAAAGGAAATGATCAAGTAAATTTTATTTTGTGCATGTGCTTTTCTGTATTTCCCTAATTGTCCTTGACAAACAAGTACACTTTTATAATCTAAGAGAAAGCCTTCACACTCCGTAAAACGGGGAATCCCTTCAACTGTCACAAAGTGCCTCTCCCAAACCTCAGTGCACCTGCCCTGCTATGCAGCCACCAGGGCGCCTCTTGCAGGACAGTCCCCATTCGAACGACTCCAACTTGGTGTCCTGACCCTCAACAGCCATCCCCGACCACGTCCAGAGACAAACCAAGTTCCCAAGCCCTTCCTCCCCAAGGTCCCCAGAACCAGCCAGCGTGGTCCCATCTCTATGGCGCTGAGAAGGCCATCCTCGACTCCCAGGACCCTTCCTTCCTGCCCTGCCCAGCCCACTGACATGGCTGGTCCCACCCCAGGCTCCGGATCTGTTCCAGAAACCTGCTCCCCCTCCCCCAGCCACCCCACCTTCAACAGGGAATGGCAGCGAGAGGGCTGGGCAGAAATTCAGGAGCCACTGAGGCCCCTCAACAGGGGCATGGGGCCCAAGCGGGGTCACTCACCCACACTGGCCTCCCCCATGGTGTATGTCTTCCCGGAGCCTGTCTGACCGTAGGCAAACACGGTGGCATTGAAGCCCTCGAAGAAAGCCTCCAGCAGCGGCTGCACACAGGCCTGGTACACAGCCTCCTGCCCGGCGTCCTCGTCCAGCACCACATGGAAGCCAAAGTGGCGGTCTCGGCCCAGGGTGACACGGCCCTGCCCCGGCTCCACCCGCAGACAGCTCTGGTGCCCGTGCAGCAGCTCCTTGGGCAGCAGTGGGCGGACTCGCAGGGCCACCCTCACCGGGGCCTCCTCGGCCCCTGGCAGCCTCTGGGACTCCAGGCCCATGTGGACAGAGGGCTGCTCCAGGCCCTGTGGAGAGAGGAAGAGTTCCTGCCCTCAGCACCTGCACTCCAGAGACTGGACTCACCCTACAGGGGACCTGGAGCCAGATCCCACAGCTCCTGACCTTGGACAGACAGTGGGGCTGGCCAAAGTTCCGCACACCTTCGGGCCCCAGCCTGGTGCTCAAAGGCTGCCAGCACCACGAAACTGCCCTACACAGTAACATTTCTTGGCTCTCGTCACTGGCAAACTAAGGCCCTAACTCACTCACTTAACATCCAAGGGCTTGTTTTCCAGCGGCTCCCTTTCATTGTGACCCCATCTCCTAGAAGATGAAGACACACACACACACACACACACACACACACTCACACACACACACGAAACTCCTTTCCCTAACACCCACTGAGGCAGAGACCAATCTCTGCTTGTTACATCATTCCCCCTGCCCCACCTTCAAAACAGTCAACAGATCCTTCGAGATCAAGCTCCCACTGCCAAATCCTGTTAATTTTATCCCCTAAGTATAGCAGTCCCCCTCTTACATGCAGGGGATACATTCCAAGATCCCCAGTGGACGCCTGAAACCACAGATAGAACCAAGCCCTATATACATTATGTTTTTTCCTATGCATACATTCCTGTAGTCAAGTTTAATTTATAAACTAGGCACAGCAAGAGATTAACAATACCTAGTAAAATAGAATTACAACAACCTACTGTAGTAAAAGTTATGTGAACGTGGTCACTCATTTTGGGGGAGCCCTTGCTGAAGTCCTCATAGAGGCTCAAGGCTTTCTGGGAGCAACCCACTGGCCACTCAGAACACACTTTCCATTCATACCTTCCACCCACACATGAAATGGCTTTTCCATCTTAACTAGCACTTACCACACACTATGGCCGTTAACTCTTGCAGGTTGAGGTGCGACAGCAAAACTAGCATGAATTGTTTTCCTTCTTCGCAATTTCACAGAAGGCTCGTTCTTACTGCAGCTCTTCCAACCTAAGCATATGATATTTTTCTTTCCTGATTAAGTCCAGAACTTTCACCTTTTCACTTAAAGGAAGCACCTCACGGCTTCCTATATTGCCAGCATCATTACTCTTGCACTTTGGGGCTTATTAGGTAAAATAAGCCTCACATGAACACAAGCGCTGATACCGTGTTTCCCCCAAAATAAGACCTCACTGGAAAACAAACCCTAGCAGGATTTTTCAGGATCACCTTCCCTGAACATAAGCCCTAATGCATCTTTTGGAGCAAAAATTAATATGAGAGCCGGCCTTATTTTCAGGGAAACATGGTACCATGACCATCTATGCAGGAAGCACCCACAGCTTGCATGCACTTGATTTTCACCACAGGTTTACCTTGCTTATTACTTTGCTTTACTGCACTTCACAGGTATTGGGTTGTTTTTCAAACTGACTCACATCCAAGACGGCCAAAAACATCGTGAGATTTCATCACGATACTCAGAACGACGCACAGGTTCAAACTTACCAGCCGTTTATTTCTGGAATTTTCTATTAATAGTTCCAGACCACAGTTAACCATGGGTGTCTAAAACCGCAGCTAAGGGTAGGCTACTGAATTTCTCAAGTTCACCTGTTTCTCCCCATTTTATGCCCAAGCCCTGGTCCTGGCCAGTGACGTCTTCAGAGGATGACCTCTACCAGCCCCTCACTGGTCTGTCTCCCTGACCCTTGGACACAGCAACCAAGGCCATTTTTTAAAAATGCAAACGACATCCAAATTCCCTACTTAAACTCCTCCCCAAAAAGGCCCCCCACTGCCCTTGAGAGTCTAAACCTTAACAGGGGGACTAACAAGCCCTGCATAACCTGGACTAATCACATGTACCCCACCTTTCCTCACCTTTCTCTGCCTGCAACATACAGTTGTCCAAGCTGCCTCCTCCTCCTCCAAGGTGAGACTGGCTCCACCTCCTTCAGGGAGCCAGACAGCACCTCCCCCACCCTCCCCCACACACACCCTCCTCCCAGGCCGCTCCCATCAACCATTGATCACTGTTACAATTGCCAGATTACCTGTTGGTCTCCCTGCCCCTCCCAGACTGGGAGCTGGGAGGCAGGGACGCACCTGTCCCCTTGGTGCTGTACCTCCAGTGCCCGCTCAGGCCTGACGCTTAGTAGCTGCCCAACAGAGAGGACTAATGTTTATCCAAGGAACCTTCCCAGTCTTCATCCCTCTCTTACCCCAGGCCTCACCGCCCCTTTCCCTGGGGCCCACTGTATTTTTCACCAAAAAAACCTCATTTACTGTGCTTGGCTTTATGGCGCTTCACAGGTGTTTTTTTGGTTTGTTTGTTTCTTACAAACTGAAGGCAAGCCCCTCCATCAGCAAAAAGATTATAATTGGTTTTATTGGGAGACCTTAGTGGTGATGGTAGACACAAGCCTCCTGCCCTGCCAGTCGTACAAAAGCACTGCACATGCAGTTATGCACAATACATACTACTTGATAACGCTCATAAACTGTGCCTGGTTTATGTACTTACTATCCTATCAACCCTTAGAGTGTAGTCTTTCTACTTATGAGGCTTGGCTGTGAGACAGCACGCCGTATTACACGCAGCAGCCTCACACACAGCGTTTATTCCGTCTCTTGATTTAACCATTTTCTCCTGTGCTTGATTTAGTCCCCTCCTGTTTTGTGCCCTCACAGGCTGTGCAGGTTTGTAGCCTCGGCTGTCCCAGAACCTAGTGTGTAGTAGGCTGTCCTGTCCAGATGTGTGTAACTGCCTCTATGATGTTTGCACCGGACGCAACCGCCTACCATTTCTCAGCAACGCTTGAGTACATTTTCTGTCAGCACGTATAACGGTTTAATTGAAGCATCCAGGCCCTGCTGAGTGCCGGGCCCTGGGGACACAGCGGTTCCTGCCCCGCTGACCCAGAGCTTTCTCAGGCCCTCGCGGTCCCTGCTTCTGCGCGCCCAGAAGGCGCCCAGACACCTCCACCGGTGCGGTCCCGCGCGGGGAGGACGTCAGGAGCCGGAGGCGGGAACTTCGAGAAAGTTTGGGAAAGTAGTCACAAATGCACACCCGACCCTCACAGCAGCAGCGCTCTCTCCTCCAGACCAGGCCCGGGATGTCCGCCTCATGCCCCGGACCTAGGGAAAGGGGAGCTCCCGCTTGCCCAGGGAGGGGCCTCCCGGAGGCTAGTAAGCAATGGTGGGGGCTCCTCGTGCCGGGCCGGGACGCCAAAGCCGTGCGGGTTTCCAGGGCCACCAAGCCCAGGCCTGCTCAGGACGGGGCGAGCGCGCCTCCCACACCCAGCCCACGCGCCCAGCCCTCGCCCTCCACCCTCCACCCGCCCCGGGCCCACACTCACCTGCTGCGGTACCAGGGTAGCCCCCAGGTCCGGCAGCCAGCCTCCCTGCCTCAGAGCGGCGCGCTCAGATGCCGTCACCAGGACCCCCGCCCCCTAAATAATCCCGCCCCTCCCCCGCAACTCCGCCCGCTCGGGCTCTCGGGGACCTAGGAGGGGCGGGGCCACGAGGGGCGGGGCCTTGCCTGGGGGCGGGGCCACGTGTTCCTGGTTTCCACCCCCAGCCCCGCCGAGGTGTGGCACCGCCGCGCGCTGACAGTAGCGCAGGCTTATGGAATTCTGTGGCCACAATTCACGGGGCCGAAGCCCATCTGCCCACGGGCCGGGCACCTACGTCTCATAATGGCAAGTTGTTAACACGGGAGAAGATGGAAATTAACTAGGGACCATTTTGGCTCCGCAAGGGGAGGGTGGATTTTCCAACCCTGAGACTTAATAACTAGACTAAAAGCTAAGTTACCCTTCCTTCCTTCCTTCCTTCCTTCCTTCCTTCCTTCCTTCCTTCCTTCCTTCCTTCCTTCCTTCCTTCCTTCCTTCCTTCCTTCCTTCCTTCCTTCCTTCCTTCCTTCCCTCCTTCCCTCCCTCCCTCCCTCCCTCCTTCCTTCCTTCCTTCCTTCCTTCCTTTAGGTGTAGACCTTTCCTCCTGCTACTGCACCGCCCCCTCTAGCTGCACTCGCCACGCCCCCTCAAAGCTAAGCAGAGCTCTCCATCCAGACCCCAGGAAGCCTCCATCCCCCTCTTCTCCACTGATTTCACGTCCCCTTCTAAAGCTGAAGATTCCATCCGCCACGACTTTCAGGGTTGGGATGGGGGTCCAATTCTCCCCAAGTGGTTGGGACTCTGGCTGCACCCTTGGCACTCACACTAGGCAGTCATTGCTGTGCCCCTTCTCTGCCCCAGACCCTGGGTGACCCAGGGGCTGGATACCTGAAGCCACCAGGGAGCTCCTATTTAGGCCAGGAAGAGAGCAGGACGGGGCAAGGGGGGGGCGAAGGGGGGGGTTCTGTCCCCTGGAGCGGCCTTCCTGCAGAGCAGACCCTGACAAGTCCTGGCTCACCGCTCGGGCTTGTAAGCCCCCAGTCTGGAAAGGGCATGGGATCCATGGGTGGGCTCCACTGCCACCAGCCTCGAGTTCCTGGGTGGGCCACTGCCCCTAAGAAAGGCCACTGGGAGTGGGGGTTCCTATAGAGCTCTTAACCCACCTCTCCAATTGGGGAGGTTATTCTGTGGGCAAAAGGCCAGTGGGAACCTTGCAGAGGTTTCATCCTGCATCTACCTGGGCAGGTGCTACCCAGGTGTCCCCAGCACTCAAGCCATCCTAGACTCCTGTCATCTCACTTCTAACACCAAGCCCCGATTTGCCCTCCACAGTAGCTTCCAGTCAAATTTCTCTGTAAACCTCCCCAGCCTTGCCACCACGCCACCACTGTCCCTGGCCTGGGCCACTGCAAAGCCTCTGTGCTGGTCTCCCTCTCGTCCCTGTAACACATGCCATTGAAAAAAAAAAAAAGGTGTACAGAAGGCGGCCAGTAAGTACACTCAATGTCTTGTAGATTCCCCTTCCAACGTATGTGTCTTGCTCCATTTGGGCTGTTATAACAAAATACTCCAGACTGGGTGGCTGATAAACATCAACTGTCTATTTCTCACCGTTCTGGGGGCTGGAAGTCCAAGATCATGGTGCCGGCAGACTCAGTGTCAGATGAAGGCCCACTTCCTCCCACACAGCTGTCTTTTCACTGTGTCCTCAAAGGATGGAAGGGAGCCAGCTTTCTAGGGTCTCTTACAAAGACACTCTTCCTAATCAGGAAGGTCCCACCCTCATGACCCAATCACTCCCAGAGGCTCCACCTCCTAATGCCATCACCTTGGGGGTTAGGATTTCCATATATGAATTTTCAGGAGCCACAAACTTTCAGACCATCACACTATGATATACAAGCATATACATACTATTATGTACATGTGCCATGTATGTAATTGTTTACTTGTCCATTTCACCCACTAAACTGTGAGCTCCTTGAAGGGAGTATGTCTTATTCATGTCTCTTTGCCTTGGCCCAAGACCTGGCATAGACACTCCACAGGGGTTTTTGGTAAAAGTTACTGAAAAAGGAATGAAAACTGTCTTTGCTCTAACAGAACTATGGATGTGGGACAGTATGGTATTTTATTGTAGGTACAAAATGACAGCGTGGTACATGGAACATACCCAGAGAACAAACGCACATCCTCACGATGGCCTCTCCTTATGTTTTAGAAGTCCCCAAACCGGGTACCAGACAATCCGTCCTCAGCTCAGAATCCCTTCTTTTCTCATATCTGTTTTCCATTTCCAAGCCACCCTTGTCTGCCCCCAAAACAGCAGAAACTTCCATCTCGCCACATCAGAAAATGTTTCCTCAGTTCTAAGACTTGCGTTTTCTCACATCCTAACATTTCTGAAATTGAGTTGCATCTTGGCAGTCATTACCAATTCAAACTTGGCACCAGGACAGGTGATATGGGGATGTCCACATGCCGCCTGGAGGAGACAGTGTCTGCACTTCTGTAACCTCTGGTGGATTGGTTGCACTGGGAGCGCTATGCCTGGTTGAATTTCAATTAAAATCTAGAAACATATCTGTCACCTAAAATGTCATTAGAAAAATGGAACTCTGATGTAGTAGCAAAATTTATCTTGTGTACAGAAGATTTCTGCAGAAAAGGCTATTGAAATTGCCAAGACTCCTCTAGATCTGTATCAGGAAACCCTCAGCCTCAAGGAACAGAAACCACAACTTGAAGTGGCTTGAACAATAAGGTCATCTGTTATGTCAGAAAACAGAGAGATCAGAGGAAGGAGTGCTTCAGGGCAGGTTGAGTCAGTGGCAATGTGACAAAGGACCAGGCTTTTCCAGTTCTCTCTGCTATCACCTTCAGAGAGAAAACACCCAGAGACGGAAGAGCGCATTTAATTATCTATGTAGCTGCAGATGAAAATGATAAGAAAAACAGAGTTTGGTTTTGGAGCGCACTTGGCATTATCTAACAATATTTGCAACATAGATACCCTTTCGCCCATCAGGTCACGGTTCCAAGTGATAATTTTGTCCTATAGATATATACACACGTACACAAGACACTCTGTATAAGGACATTTATTGCAGTACTGTTTGCAGTAGCAAAAAAAAAAATAAGAGAGAGAGAGAGAAAGAAAGGGAAACAACCTAACAGTCCTCCACCAGGGAACTAGTTAAATCAATTATAGAATCTACACTATGAGGCACCTACTATGTGGCCATTAAAAAGTGCAAGGAGGATTTATGAGAGTGATACAAAAAGATCTCTAAGATATATTGTTAAGTGGACAGAGCAGGTGAGTGTAACATCCCAGAGGTGTGCAAACAAAATGGGGAGTACATACACACACGTGCTAGCACGTGCACAGCCTGGAACTAGGACGATATACAGGCGACTGGCACCCTGGTTGTTTTTGTGAAGGGGAACCAGGACCTCAGGGCTCCAAACCTTTTGCAGTGTTTCAATTTTAAATTGCATGTATTCATTCCTTAGATTTACCGAAGATTAACATTTTCAAAAACAGGGCTTGAATGGTCTATACAGTGTAGACTTTATAAGGGGAAGGGTCACCTGTCGTCCAGCCGCCACACTGGGAGCGCCAGCATTCAAAACGGGAAATGCGCAGGTGGAAGTCAGGATGCAAATGGGAATGACTATGAGCCAGAAGGTGGCGCTACAGAGCACAGGTCGGGACCCAGCCTGGGACAACGTCGGGCACCGGGTACACAAAGTGACGCTGAGATTTTATATAAATACACGAGAGCTTTTACACCCGATTGTTGTTCCTTCAAAGTAGCCTACTGAGAGGCAGGATGCTCAGAAATCTGAGCTCAGGGCTTAAAAATGTGCCCAGAGCTCCTGCTTGGCCCTTCAGGGTAGTGACACGTCATTCATTGGTGGCAAATATTTGTCCTCCGTAGATGGGTCAAAATCTTGGAAACAGTCAAATGTCATTTCGCCACAAGTTTGGTTAAAGAAGAGATCAAATTAGGCAATTAATCTTTTAGTAGAAAACAAGACATACAATCAAAGAAGGCTGCTGCTCTGAAGCTTCTTAAAAATTGGCTCTGAGGGCTCAGCTCCAAAAGGATGCTCAAAAGCTGACGTGTGGCTGGGCAGCCTGATCGGAACGAGCCTCGGGCTGCCCAGCGGACTACTTTGAAGAAGTCAACGCTCTCTTGGAAGTGTAGGTTTGCTTACTTGCTGGCCACACGGCCCGGGCTCCCTGGGTGCGCGCTCAGCTCTTCTTGCGCAGCTGGTTGTACTGCGCGCGGCCCAGGATGGGCTCCATGACGCTGGGCCGGAAGAAGCTGTCGCTGACCCTGCGCGCCGGCTTCTCGCGGGGCGCGGCCGGGAAAGCCGGGCGCGACGAGGCAGGCGGGTCCCCCCTGTCCTCCAGGCCGGGGCCCCGTGCACTGCGTAGGCTGCCTCGGGGCTGAGCCGGGCGCAGTGTGGAATCGGGGCCAGCGGGCGGGACCCCAGACCCCCGGCGCTCGGTCTCAGGCGGCGGGTTGTCGATGTCCCGGAACTCGCTCTCGGGCTCCATCAGTGACAGCCTGGGGAGCTGAGGACCCGGCAGCCTCATCAGGGCCCGGTTTGGCCTTCGCCTTGCGACTGCCACCCCCCACCCCTTACCGCCCCTTTTCCCGCCCCCCACCGCTTCCCCACCCCACCCCCGGCCCGCTCCCAGGAGCGGCCATCAGGAGGCCACAGGCTGGCTGGTGGAACAAGGGCCTCGCGCCGTGGGATGGGGTTTGGGGGTAGATTGCTGAGGTCCTGCCTGCTCTGACGATCTCCACCGTCTACACACCCAAGGCAAGGCAGACCCCCACCAAAGTTTCTGAACCCCTTGTGCCTCCCTCAGAAGTCCCTCAGTGGGAGGTCAGTGGCTTTCCTGACCTTTCTGGGGCCTGAGTTGTGAGCTAAGCACAACCCACACATTGCCCCAGTTAGGGAGCCCCCACCTGGGCCTGTTTCAGGGCCCAAGGTAGGCAGGCTGGCGGCCAACACCCCTGGCACACCTCTCGGTGGGAGTGACTGAATGCCCCCCCCCCCACTGCTCTAAGGGAGGCCCCTGCCCTGACCAGCCCTCCCAGGGCCTGTAACTTGCTCCAGGAAGGGGCCCAAGGACTCCCAAAAGGCTGGTACTGGTGTCCCTTGGGTTTTTCCTGTTGGCGATAGCTGACAGAATTGAGATGGGGGCAGCTGCTGTCCCTGGAACATAGCCCACCCCCAAGGACCTCAGGCAGCCTCCCTCCAGCCCCTGCCCAGGGAGAGGCCTGCAAACCTCCCAGGTCCTGCAGGTGGGAGCCGAGGGGTGAGGGCTGGGCCACTGGGGACCCCCAGACTGACGGGGAGGAGGGATGTGGGAGAGGAACCAGGCCAGGGCAACAGGCGTCTGCATTCCTGGGGCTGGGAAGGGCCCCAGTCAAGGCCCCAGTGTGTGGAAATGTTTTCGGGACACTGAGGGTCAGAGAAGGATCACCAAGGAGATGGAAGGAGGCCGAGGGACGGGGCGGGTCAGCGTGGTGGCGGGACTCACCGGCACATACTGCACGACGGTGTCCACCACGTTGTCCGTCACGCCCTTCAGGGCGTCTGACAGGGACATGGCCCTCCCTTTGGTGGAGGAGACTGGTCTGGCTGGGGTGAGGCCCAGCATCCTCCCTGCCGTGCCCAGCACAGCTGCAGGTGCCCACGTCACAGCCGAGATGGTGCCCTGGACGGCCTTCTGCAGGGTGTGGGCCACACTGCCCAGGAGGCCCCGAGGGCTGGGCTGGGTTGCTACCTGGGGACCAGGGCAAGGTCAGCGCCTCCTGTAGCGCCTCCCCTGGCCCTTCCCCTCACCACCATCCCCAGAGCTAGAGAAAGAACCTGGCTCGGCCCCTAGCTGTGTGGTCTTAGGCAGGTCACTTTCCCTCTCTGAGCCTGTTGCTTCATCTGCGAAATGGGGACAACAGGTTCGACCCTGCCTATCTCATGGGTTGTTGGGAGGGTCAGCTGAGAGAAGGGCATGCAAGCACTTTGTTGGCGGGGTGTCTGGGGTGAGGTGACGAGTGCCGCCCCCAGGTGCCACGTCCCTGGGCCCTTGTATCACCCTGTGCCTCGCTTCTCACCCCTCTGTGGGCTGTGGGACCTCCAGGCTGCCGCACCCCCACTCAGCTCCGGCTCTCACCTCACTGAGCAGCTTCTCCTCCATCTCTGACTCCTCCTCCTCCTCAGTCTCCTCTCCCTCTGTGTCTGTCTGCTCGTTGTGGTCCTCCTCCTGGGAGGTGGCCAGGTTGTGCAACCAGGGGACCCGCACCTCGCTCTGCCTCCGGGACACCACTTGCATGGCCGCTGAGGCGCCCCACTGGGCCAGGCTGCTCTGAGGGAGTGAAGGCAGAGGCCCCCGTCTTCACAGCCCTTGCAGCCAGAGCCCCTCGCCCCCGGCGTCAGGTGGGGGACATGAGCAAGGCCTAGCTCCAGCAGACCATTCTGAAAACTTTTTTGAGTGGTAACAGACATACAGTGCACACATCTTCAGTGTACAGCTCTGTAAACCGTTACAAGCACACAGATCAAGACAGAGACCATTTTCAACCCCCCAGGAGACGCCCTGTGCCCCCCACCCAGTCAGCAGCCCCCAAGGGTGACCACATTCTCACCTCTATGCACTGGCTTTGCCTATCTGTGAACTGCGCATAAATGGACTCAGACACTGAGTGTCTTCTTTCGTGAATACCGTTTTGTTCAGCATGATGTTGTGAGACGCCCCCGTGTTAGGGCGTGTTGAAGTAGCCCCTTCTTTTCCCTTTCTGTGCAACCGGCCAGTGTAGGAAGAGACCCACCACATGTCCCCATTCTACTACCGATGGACATTTGAGTTGTTCTCAGTTCCCGGCCAAGGATAAAGCCAAGAACATTTTTGACCTGTCGTGTGGGGCATATAAGCTCTCATTTCTGTCGGGTGGAGTTGCTGGGTCACAGGACATGTGCAGGTAGTCCTTGTAGATCTTTAGAGTGAAAAAAATCAAGTGGGCCAGTGTGTCCCATGGAAGGAAATCAGCAGGACCCTCTGGGAAATGCCCCCCCCCAGTGCAGGGGACAGAGAAGAACTGCTGTGACAGAACCTAGCGCACAGTAGGCTCTCAGCAAACGTTCGCTTGAATGAATGAGCCAGGCCTGACGATGCTTTTAAAAGTATCACCCCAATGAGGGCTGAAAAGTGGTTGTCGTGGTTGCTGACCTTTAGGCTTTAATGTTTTTATTTCCTTTTTGGCCTTAGCTTATGAAAAAAATCCAGCTTATCTCTGCTAAAAATACACAGAGAAAGGTGTGTGTGTGTGTGTGTGTGTGTGTGTGTGTGTGTGTAGGGTGGGGGTGGGGGGAGACAGCCCTCCCTGGGCCTAGAAAAGGCAGTTTTACCTTGGGTGCCCTGGGCTGCAAATCAGAAGCCTCCAGAAGGAAAATCAGCAACCTGGGGTCATCAGGGACAAGGCCCAGCTGGGGCTCTCTCCCCAACAGAACGGGTCTGTGTGTGGCTCATTTACAGGTGACACTCCCTATGCCTGGACAGCAGATGGGGGTCTCTGCTCCCTCACAGTTGGGAGGGTCCGCCTGGGGGAATGAAGGGGGGTGGGACCCCGTAGGAGAATGGGAGGGACAGAAATGGGTGGTGGGGAAGGATCACCCCGGAAAGGCTGACCTGCCTTCAGCTCGCGTTGTCCTTTTCCTCCCCTTGCAGCCTAGAGGACTAGCCCTCCGTCCCCCACTTCAGGCCTCCTGTCTTTAGACCTAAAGTCGCAGCCCAGGCTGGAAGAGCGGATGTTCCCAGGACATGTGGCAGAGTCGAGTGGGGGGGGACCTGGGAGGGACCGGGTGGACACTCACCAGAGGAGCCACACCTGGGATCCACATGGCCAGTGCGTGGCCCTGCTTCAGCACCCGGGCTGTGGTCTGGAAGGTGTGTTGGGAGAGGGTGTTGGCCAGAGCCCCAACCCTGCCCACGAGGCTCGGCTTGGCCTTGGGAGGCTTCTGGGCTCCCTGGCATCCTGGAGCAGGGCCTGGGTAGGAGTTTGGGGGGAGAGAAAGGATTAGAGATGAGAGGGGCAGGGGAAAGCTGGTCTGGGTCTAGGCTTTGTCCTAGCTCCACCACAAGCTCGGTGTGATTTGGGCAACTCACTTTCCCCACTTACAAATGGGGCGAAGTGAGGATGGGTCCATCTGGAAATCCCACTGGGCCTGCCCTGCTCGAGAGCAGTGGCTGGATGAGCCCTTGCCAGTTTTGCTCATTCCCAGGCAGCTTGGGGGCCCACTCACTCCCCGGGTGGGTCCGCCAGCCCCTAACAGCAGATACCTGACTCTTTCTTGGCTGGAGGGAGGAGGAGCTCGACCACCTTCTCCACACCGCCCAGGGCCAGGTCGGCCCCTCCAGAGGCCAGCCGGCCGGCGCGCGTGCTGGCAGCGTACTCGGCAGTGTCTTTGGCCACGCCCCACGCCAGCTCACAGCTGGCCAGGGCGGCCCCCACCACCTTGTCGGAAGTGCTGGCAATGGGCACGCTGATGCTGTTCCTGGCGCTGCGGAGGCGCGTGGAGATGGTGTCCTTCAGCTCGGAGGCGATCTGGGGGAAGCGCAGGAGGGCGGGCACGTTAAAGGCTCAGGGCACTGGCACCAGTATGTGGACACCTGGAGTAAGCTGGGCTTGAAAGGGAAAGGGCCCAGCTGTCCCCGTGCCAACCATCCGGGTCAGCTGGCTTCTGTACCGTTTCTGCCTGTCGAGGTCCTGACCATCCTGCGAGGTCCCCCCGGGGCCCCCTCCTTGATGACACCTGTCCTGATCCCCTCATGCGCACAAGGCCTCTCCTCTCCCAAATTCCTCCCCTGGCTCCTCTGTCCTGCCCTCAGAACACTGCTCCCGGGCCCATCTGCATAGACCGTGGTCCATAGACTTGGTTGTTCTTCCTACAAGTTCTGCATTGAAGGGGTTTGTCTCTCTCTCCTAGTAGTAACCTGGGACCTCCCGTAACAAACACATTGTCCTTCATTTGGAGACAAAGGGGAGTGAAGAGCACAGGCCTGGGAGCCCAACAGACCCACTGTCATGTGGCCTCCATGTAAGGCTGTGGCCGTTGGGAAGTCACTATTTTGTCATCTGTAAAATGGGGACAACCACCGCATCCCTGAGGAGGGTTGACAATTACATGAGAAGGCTCTAGAAGTCACGCCTTATGGCCCCTGGCATAGGGTAGGGCTCAGTAAATGTCAGTGGGACAGATGAGATCAGAGACTGAAGTTTATTCCCCAAAAGCACCTGACATGGCCCCGACCACAGCAAATACCCAATGAATATGTCTCCAGGTGAAGTGCCTTTTCAGTCTCTTGGCCCATTAAGGGTTGGATCTTGAGGATATGGGACTGCAATCCTAGGATCTGATGACGTGACCCACACACTTAGGGGGACCTCGTCCTCACGTGGTCCAATGCATGCCCCTGGGGTGGGAAATCAGGATCAGTGGGACCCACTCCAAGCTCCTCTCTGGGTTTGCCGCGGGCCTTGGGCCTGCTGGTCCCTGCCCTCATTTGGCTCCACAGAAGCACGTGTGGCCTTAGGGACAGGCAGCCGCCACCAGGAGGGCACTTGCCATAGAAATGAAAGACGCGTGGTCATGACATCATCCGCTCATGCCCTCTCCTCCCGAGGGGCAGTGACAACAGAGTGTGGGGCACATTAGAGAAGAGGAAAAGGCTCACCTTTTCAGGAGGGTACTGGAGGGCCGGGATCTTTTCCTCCAGGTGGTCCAGGCCTCGGCAGGCCAGCTCGTTGGCAGCTATGACTGGAAGCAAAGGGCCATGGTGGGGTGAGCCCTGCCCCCAGTGAAGACCCAGTAGGGACCTCTGTGCCAAGGCAGGCGCCTGGGAGCCCTCACACCCCCCAGCCCCGCTGTCTGCAGGGCATCTCGGAACCTGGGGCCCTCTGCCCCCTTCCGCCCCCATCTGCTGTGACTCCTTGAGACCACGCCGGTTTCTGCCGTCTGTGTGGGGACACCTACACTCAGCCCACTGCAAGTCACAGCCTGCCTCAACCTCACTTCCTCCTTGCAGATGTGGGTTAATGGTGCCTGCGTGCAGGGTTG
The DNA here is from genome assembly GCF_036562045.2 of Rhinolophus sinicus. NCBI lineage: Eukaryota > Metazoa > Chordata > Mammalia > Chiroptera > Rhinolophidae > Rhinolophus > Rhinolophus sinicus. Next base: position 12,245,270 of record NC_133762.1, read on the forward strand.
CTGTGAGGAGAAAGTGGTGGAAACTACGTGCATCAGCAACGAATACTGGACTGTCCCTCCTTCCCTCCCTCCCGTCTCGGGGTGAGCACGAGGTGACCAACTCCCAGCCACAGCCCAGCCTGGCCCCTGACTGTCCGTGGCCCTTCCTTTTAACCTCTAGGAGTGAGATGGTCACCAGTGGGAAAGAGGTTCACAGGGAAGAGGAGCTGCCCCCAGGGAGCGGGGCGGGTGCCACAGGAAGCTTCCAGGAGATACCGCCCCGGGGCTGCCAAGGGCTAAGCTCCGCCATTACAGTCGTGGAGGTCAGTTTTAAAGGACACTTATATATACTCTTTCATATGTTCTTTCTCCAGGTATCTTAGTTTTCTTCACGGAAATTCTTTAGTAGCGAGCCAGGATTACTTAGCCACCTTCTGCCTGGGCCAAAGGAGACCCGGGGACGTGACCTGTGGCGCGTGCAGGCAGGGCGGCTGGCCCAGGGCCTGGGTCTTCCTTACGACTGTCCTCCCCTGTTTGCTGTGTGGAACCCTCAGACACCGTAATTCTCTCATCGGGATGGTGGAAGGTCCCACACTCTCTGGTGCTGCTGGAATTTCCCTCAGTTCTGTCAAGAGCTGTGCCTTGGAGACCACGTTTTCAAACGGGGACAGGTCTGGTAAGGCTGCAAGGACAGCTGTCCTCCACCTCCAGGCCCCGGGCTGGTGGCTCTCTGCTGCTCCCACCTGGCATGAGCTGGTACCAACAGCTGCTGGGCCCAGAGGGCTTCCCCTGGCCTTCCCCTCTCCCAAGCCCTGCCAGGCCAGCCCTCGTGCCCACTGCCTCTGCGTCTGTGCCAGACGCTGCTAGTTCCTACAGCTGCTACTGCCGCTGGACTCGGAGCTAAAGTGGGTGCCGGGTCCGCCCCGGGCCCCACTCCCACCACTGCCCACACAGCTCTGCCCATCCCTCCCCCCTGCCCATTCTTTGGCCCATCACTATTACCCTAGAGCAGGGGTGTCCATACTTTTGTCAACGTTTTTCACCAAGGGCCATATGCGGTAAAATACACAAACAGCCGGGCCACTCACTTGAGGTGAAGTACGTATTGCCTCACCTGGTTTATTTAAGGAAACTAAATATATTTTTGAAATTTGCCGCGGGCCAATTAACAATGGATCGCGGGCCGCAGTTTGGACACCTCTGCCCTAGAAAAACACCAGTTGAGCACCTATGGATAAGAAGACAGGTGTCTAATCTTTCCATATCTATATACGTATCTGTATCGTCTACATCTACAGATGAGAAGACTCTGCAATGAGTCCGACAGACAAAAAGGCGGACAGACATCTAAGCAGACAGATATGCAAGCTATGAGGGGATCAGACAGACTGACAGGCGGACACACAGACTGGCAGGCGGGCTGTGAGCAGCACTGGACAGGCGGGCAGCCTCCAAGTGCCACGCGGACTCACACTGCGTGGACAGCCTGCGGACCACCGGCTCCATGCTCCAGGCTGCCAGGCTGCTGGCGCCCTGCACGCCCTTCTCGTAGGCATTGCACACAGACGCCACCAGCGGGTGGGCTTCCTTGGTGCTGCTGTAGGTCTTCTGGACGCACTCGCAGGTGCCACTCACCACCGGCAGCTGCAGGACTCGCTGCAGCACGTTCTCCTGCTCCTGGCAGGGAGGGAAGGAAGGAAGGAAGGCATTCAAGTCGTCCCACCCCGTCCTGGGGGCACTGCCGGGGCAGGCAGCCCCAGGGCCACGGAGCCCATGGGTGAGGCCCGCGGGGCTTCAAGTGGCCCAGGAGGAACCCAGGCCAGAGAGTTCTCTGGACGCCCCACAGGAAAAACAAGGCGGCCTGCCCTGCAATCTGGTCGCAGGCCAGGGCCTGGAGTGCGACGGGGGCAGTCGCCCTCCTCCAGGGCCCTCCAGCCGCCCCTCTCCACCTACTGTACAGAGCGATGTGCCAGCACACCCGCCCGGAGTCCTTATTCATCGTGGTCTGGGGGGCTTCTCTAAACATGTCTCTGGTCTTTCTGGGACAGTGCCCCCTGCCTGTGCACGCGTGTCCCATGCTTGGAATAGAACGCTCCCCTTTCCTCCTATACCCCTCCTGTCTGGAGAAATGCCACCTCCTCAAGACACAGCTGGGGAATCCCTTCTTCTGGGAAGCTTCCTGACTCTCCTCCCTCACCTCAGAAGCCACCGCTTCTGTCCCCAGGCTGTCTCCACATTGGTCGCGTGATGCTGTGATCATGTGTGTACCTGTCTCTCTCCCAGTAGACTGTCATCTCTGTGTCCCCGCTACCTTCCTAAAGTGGGCACAGTAAGTTGAATAAGTGAACCATGGTCGGGCTGCACCTACGTAGCAGATGTAAGTTTAGATCTGCGCACAGAACCACGGCTTCTCAGACCTCCCCCTTAGGGACCTCTGCAGCAAAACTGCTTCCCACCGTCTCTCTGGGAGGCTTGTGTCTGGATGTCTCCTCGGACAGAGCGCGTCCGTCCTCACGTGGCCTATGCCCCTTGTTGGACAGCGCTGAGGAGCTGAAATCCGCCTCCACCCTCTGCCCTCTGGCAACACTGAGCAAGTCAGTTTCATCATTCATGGGCTGGCCTTTTCCACACTGGAAGGCAGATATGTCTCCCTTCGGGGGTCCCTCCTCCATGCCAAATAGCTCCAGTTCCTAACAGGCTCACCCTGCCCTGGTGGTCTCCTCTGGACACGCTACAGTTTGGCGTCGCCTTTCTCACAAACACAGCACTCAAACGTGAAGACAGCGTTCCGGGGGTGGTCTGAGTATGTGGGGCACCAGCGAAACCAGCACTTCTCATTATTGGGGTGCTGTGCTCTTACCAACTTTGGCAGCAGTCACATAAGCAAACTTTAGGTCACCTACGAATCTTAGTGAAAAGACACTGGTCTTTGAGTAAAAGAATGTGGGTTCTAGTCACACAGAGGGAAACACTGATTCAATGCCACTCTGCTCCGAGCACCAACTGGCTGCTTGGGTGACCTGACCTCACTTACGCCTAACAGAGACCCTCTGAGGTCAGCATTATCACCACCGCCTTGCCGATGAGAAGAGAAAGACTCAGTGATGGGAAGTGACTTAGCCAAGATCACACAGCCAGTAAGTGGCAGAACTGGGATTCTAATTCAGGCCTCACACGGCACATCTGGGATTTGTTTAAAATAACACAAGGTGGGGAATAGATGAAGGCGAGGATGAGGCAGGACTGGCCATGGATTAAGGGTTGTTGGGGCGAGTGAAGGGTATTATATTCAGCCTGCTCTCAGGAATGCTAACAATTCTCCACATAAATGGTAAAAAGAGGACAGTCCCCAAGTCTGACTCAGACGCTCGAGCTCGCTACAGCTTTGAATTTGCACGGTTCTGCTCAGGAGGCGAGGACCTAGCCTCTTCTGCAGGCAGGAGCCGGGGGACCCACCAGGGAGATGTGCACCGGGCCACGGGCTACAATATTGGAGCTTTTTGTCTTGCAGGTGAGTTTGAGATATGACCCAGCAAAAGACTACGGCCATAAACAGAAAACATTTTCTTTTATGTTTTGGAGTCTTCTGGGGTTGTTTTAGGCAAAGGGGGACAGAGATCCTGGCAAGGGAATAAAGCACCACCTGTTAGGAGGGCTTACCTGTGCCCTCGGCCATTTAGGCCTCTCCGTGTTCTACGAGTCGACACAAAACTGAACACAGTAATGCACGGAGCAAAGGGCAGCTGAAGCCTAACCCCGGACAGCATGGGTATTGCGTGGGTTCACAGGGTTTTAGTTTCACTAACAAGCTGAACCGTGCCGACATCAGAGGCCTTGCCGGGAGGCAGCAGGACACCTAAACGTGTCAGCATTCCACGGCACAGGGAAAAGCAGGCGAGATGCACAACCCTGGACGCCCTGCCCCTTGATCCGCTTCCCACACACGGCAGCCCGGGCTGTGCACCCTGGGGCTCCATGAGGTGCCATTTACAGACCCCAACGTGAAGGACGCCCTGGAGGTACAGAACGCAAAGGCTCACTACTGGATGGGGGGCTCTGCGTCAGGGCTCAGCACAGTTCCCTCCTCCTTTCCCGCCCAGCCATTTTTCTGTCCTTCTTCTCCAAGGTGCGTAGCTTTTAATAGGCCCCTGCGCTCCCCAAGCCCAGATCCTCTACCGGCCCCTGCAAAAAGCAGTGAGGGCAGGAACAACGATGCTGTAGCGGGCAATGAACTTGAGTGTCATCCAGACGCATCTTGCTCTCCGTCCCCGAGCCTCCCTCCCTACTCCGCCCTCCCCCAGCCGTTGCCCAGCCCCATCTCACAGAGCCCAAGTTACTTACGGGGAGGTCTCCGTCAGGCAAGGTCAGGCCCTTGTTGACAGCCATCGGAGCGCTTCAGGCTGCAAAGCAGAGGGCCCCAGGTCTATTAGAAAGCCCTCGGCCGGAGACCCACAGTCCCCTACCTCTCAGGGCCACCGATGGGACCCAGGCTGCCTGGGAGGTCAAGTTCCCTGAGAGAAGGCATGAGGTTGGAGGGGGAATGTCACAGATCTGCAGCCACTTCCTGGAGTCCCACAGGGAGAGGCCCTACAGCTGCCTGTCAAGCCCGATGTCTCTGAGAAGGAGGGTTCAGGGTAAAGAGCGAATAATGAAGACAGTGTTAGGAGGGAAGAGGGTTTAGAAGGTTAGGGTCTCTTAGATGAGGGGCCAAAAGAGACTTAAAAAAATAGGTTTCGTGTTTAGTCATCTTTTTTTTTTTTTAATGAAGAAATTTTGCCTTAATTCCCCTCTTTTTAAGCAAGCCTATCTGCCAGTCCTTCCCTCTACGCTCTACCAGGTGAGAACGTAGTCACTCTTAAAACGCGCTATTTTGTTGGCTGCATTCTGGAAAAGCCAGTGGCTCCAGACTGTCTACACTCTTGGTCATTCACCTTGCAGGCCTCTTCATCCTCAGTAACATTCCCAGGACACCCTGACCCAGCTTCTTTAACTCTCAGAAACCCACCGGCTAAGGCAGATGGCCCACGACCCAACACTCACTCCGGCTAATGCCGCCTCAGTCCCAGAGCCCAGGCTGCAGTGTCTCCTCCGGCAGAATTCCAGTTGCTCTGAGGCGTCTCGGCAATGCCACTAACACCTCCCTGCTAGGGGAGGGCAGAGGAAAAGAAAGCCGGGTCAATCGGTTGTCATGGTTATTTGAGCTAGGGTCCCCGGGGCATATCCCAACTCTGTAAGATTGAGCCAAGTGGGAGGTAGATCACGGAGCTGGACATCCAGGCTCAGAGGAGTTACTATTCCAGAGCCTGGAAATATCAGTTCTGTAACATGTTTCTGGCCCCCCGTTCTCAAAAAGCTGTTTTCCACAAAGGTTGGGCTATGTCATTAATCTCGTAAGCTCTGAAGTTCCGTATCTTGGGCTCTTTTTCCACAGAGGGTCCTGTGGAGCTGTTTTAAACCCATTCCATCCTTTAGAACTTACCAACCAGGGGTGGATTTTGACAGTAAGATTAAAACCCACACGGAACACAGTTCACCTGAATGTACCACTCTTTGATTATGAAAAGAAATTGTTCTCAGTGAAGAAGAGAAGCCGGGTTGGGGTTGAGTCCTTAACAGTCCAGCCTTTCAGGGAACAATTTCAGCTTCTGGAAATTCCTAGATTTCAAGGAAGTTTATTGAACTCTACCTGGTCTAAGATGCCAGCAGAGGCAGCGGGAGAGCCAACTGGATTTTGTCAAGTCTGGAAAAGTGACCGTGTTGACCGAGATCCTATTAGTGACCTACAGCCCGAGACCTACCTCCTCACTCGCACCTGTTCCTGAGCCCGAGTTCTAGTTCCTGGCTCCAAATGACGGAGGACGATGGCGTAAGCCATAGTTTTCAGACTGCCTCAGAAGGGCCTTTTAATTAAAATGGACAGCAGGACGAGACTTATTTCCCTTGTTGGTAGAGTTGTACCTACTGTCCTAAGTGGTGTGCTATGGGCAGTGGGAGAAAGAGGCAGAGGGTGGGGAAGAACGGAGCTTTACAACAGGTCCCTAGTAATCGATTCTGTACCTGATACAATAAAGCAGGAAAGGGAGACAGGGTCCAGCAGGGAGCCCCCAAAAGAAGTAATACTTGGTACATTTAACACTTACGGGTCCAACCAGGACTTTTAAAACATGCGACAGTGATGGAGAGAAGGCACGTGTGTAGAGAAGTGGCCCATGGCCTCTCTCCAAGGTTCAGGACAAATTCCCCACGAGGCTGCATCTGGAGAGCAACCTGGGCCAAAGGGCGGCTTGAGCCTTTGGACAAAGGGCTGTGGGCCAGAGGGCTCTGTGCCTGGAAGCTCTGCTGACAAAGCTGATCCTCTGTCCTCGCAGCTGGGAGTCCAGAATGTGGGTGAGAAGTGAACACGGTGAAAGGGCTGAGGACAGTCCCTCGGGGAGAGCCCACTTTCCAGCAGCCACCTGCAGGACACCGTTCCCTTCTTCCCTTCCCCACCCCCCCGACATGTGCACAGTGGGCCCCACAACGAGGCAAGGCACTTAGACATTCAGTGTTGAATAGCAAGTTCTCGGGCAACAAGGTTCAGGTGCGAGTGTGCTGGCCTGTGCGCCTATTAGGAGCAGCTTTGATTTTTAGACTCCCTCACGAATGTGGAGGCTCGGAGGTGGGAAGGGCTAGTTAAAAAAGAGCAAGATACATGGCGGGGGGGTGGGGGGCAGCACCGGGGGCCACCAGGAAGGTTTTCCCAAAGTCGAGAAGAGGTGACATTCCCCAAAATCCCCACCGCCCAACCTAACTTACAGAGGACAAAAGTACCAGGACGGAGCCTGCCGTCACCTGGGGCCGCAGATTCAAGGCTGACTTCTCCAGGCGGAAGCCAAAACACACTGACGGGGCTGAAACAGAGGACCTGGGTAGCAGCCTGGGCGAGACCACCTTAGGGGTCTCCTCTTTCAACTCAGGCGTTCTACGTCTACATCCTCCTCCTCCTCAGCTTGGATCCTCCAGGCGAGAGCTCATTTTACCAGCTCACTCTACCAGCTGTGTAGACTCTGAGTAAGACTGTCTCTAGGCCGCCTTCCTTTGGACGCTTCTCCGTTCCCAGAACACATTCACAGATACATGAGGCAAGTTGGTTTAGAAATTTAATTAGACACGATCTATTACAGTAGAGAATCTGAAGAAAGTAAAAATAGTTCAAGTTTTTATTTGCCCTGATCTAGCAGATTTCATTTCTCCTAAAATTCCAAAAATGTTCTTTTTCAGATCCTGTATCTTGATTGACCATTTTAAAAGCAGAGAGCCAAAGACCTGAGTCTACTGTTTAAGAAACTCAATCGCATTTATGGGAAATTTATTTGGTGTACGTCTCTTTTTTTTTCATTTCCACTCAGATAAACGAGATGGCTTTACTGGTAGGGCGGCCATCAGCCTCCTATTTCTCTACCTCACATCGTCAAATTAAAGATCTGTAATCCCAAATAAGAACCCAACACTCAAGACAGGAAGAAGGAATGAGTAAATGGCCTTGACTCCATATTCAAATGTCCTCTTCACTAGCCCCTAGTGTTCTTTCCACTTCTCCAACCGCCCCACACATATGAAGTCTGACTTATCACAGAAAATGGCAAACCTTCTATAAGCAGAGTATTTGTGAAATTTAATTGCATAAATTTTGATGAAAATTAATTTAGAAGGGTCCACACTGTCACATGGCTTTAAAGAAAACAATCTAGTTAAATCTAAACATAGTTTTAATTTATGTAGAATAAATTATAAAACCACTGACCAACAGATGTTCTCACAGAGGTTTTTCGTACAGAACTCTGGAGAGTCTCACCTTTCCGCTCTGTCCAGAAGGCAGTGAAATATCATGGAAAAGATGCTGGATTGAGAATCAGAGGAGTGAGGTTCTGGTCTGCTTTTTTAAACCTCAGTGTCCTCATCTGTCACAGGTACCCGTTGTGACGGCCACATTATTATTTTCACCTCAAGTTCTTTCTATCTGCTTCCGATTTTTGCTTACTCGCTGTACTACCTAAAGACACAGTTTATACCATGTAGGTGCCTGATGTGTTTCTGATTCCACTTCTGGACAAGGACCGGAGCGCAGTGATGTAAACATGAGCAATCTCCGAGGCTATAAGTTCAGCTCCCCTCCATCCTGGCGCTGGCATCTATGGAAGAAGGGGGCGGGTAACTGCTCAGAGGAAGAAGGGGCCTCTACTAGATCTGGGAGAGGGCTGTGCCTCAGACCCACTGTGGTCTGCAAAAGCAGCGAGGCACACAGCCCAAAGGTTACTGTACAGTAGTGTTAGTTTGGGCCTTTTTCAATGGTTTTCTTTCCATTTTTATTCATTCAGCAAACGCTAAGCTCCTACTATGCACGTAAGAGATGCTCAGTAAATGTTAGATGAAGGGAAAATACTCAGGAATTTAGAAGTCACTTCAGCACTCTAAAAAACATCTATACATCTTCATGCGCTCCCCTTCCCCATTCTTGGACCGACTTCTGCTCACGTCACAGGCCACTAAATGCTGTCGTGAACAAGTCTTTAAACCCGTTGTGACATGGTCTGTACCCAATGCAAATGTCCGTTCCACTAAGAGGTACAAGTCTTTGGCCTGAAACTGCCTCAGTGGGTCTTCAGCTTCATGTGAGGGTATGCCACAGTGATAATGCCTGCGATAGAGGACAAAAGACCTCCAAGTCCAATGACACCAGGATTGGACTTATAGATCCCCAACTGGTGCAAAGGGTTCAGGATGTCACACAAGTTCTTCACCGTGTCCAGGAACAAGGGAGGATGCCTCCTCAGAGATCGGAATAAGAGGAGGAGAAAGGACTGGAGCCATTCTGTTTCCTCATCGGCCACGCTGCACCCCGGGTCCTGGGAGGGTGACTTCTCCCGCTTTGCTCTATCATGTGCAACCTGCTCCATCTGCAGGAAGATTTCATACAGATCCCTGACCAGGCTCAGCAGGAGAGAATAGTAGTAGTGGCGTGCGGCCCACATCCGCCATTTCTCTTTGTTAATGCTGGAGGTGAGCCCTACGCTCCTCACCCACAGGATGGTGTCACAGATGAAATATAGCACACGGTTCAGGTTGGCGAGTGTCAGGCACAAGCGGGGCACCGGGTCCGTGGCGTACATGCTTTGCTCAGTGGCCTGCACAGCGTGGACCACGTTGCCTAGTCTGAACCCTGTAAGGAGAAGCCACAACAGTTAATGGTTATTTAACAAACGTGCAACAGGAAGGCAGGGTCTCTGCGTCAGGGTGAGAGGCCAGCACTTGTTTTTTTAACAACGGACGGTCATCTGAGACTCAGTCTTGGCTCAGGAAAGGAGAAGGGCTGTACATTATGTTAAGGACACCAAAAATGATCCTGGAAGGCAGGAAAGACAGTGGTCCTTTAAATGGATCACCTCCATTCCAGTGAGTACTTCACACTGCCTTACAACATACTTCAGGGAAGGTCAATCATGAGTGTGGACTGTCACATTCGACTATCACCAGCTACGCTTCTTTAGGGGGACGGTACTCTGATAACATGAACCCCAGATGCAACATTCTTCTGGGGAGCCTGATGCCCTATATTTTATTTACTTCCCAGACAAAAGTCTGCTTTGTAGAAAACGCCATTATCAATTTGCCATTTTCTCTGGTCCAAACCCGTTTTGCCTCCCTACTGTCAAGAAGACAAAGTAAAGATGGTAGAATTTGGTGGCTAGGACAACTAATAATGTTGTCGCATGTGACTCCTAGCTGCATTAAATCAACCGTTGCAAGGCGTGTCCTTATCTGAGCATGTAATTCAATTAATTGGGTATGTATCAATGAAATATTTATTGAGCAGCTACTCGGAATGAGTTATATAGTCCTAAACATTACGGAGGATACAAAAGAAGCACTTTCCTTAAAGGATTATATCTTAGACTCAGCCAAAGCTCAGAAGTAGCTACCCTCAGGACACTTATAATCTCAGAAGAATGTTTGCTATTCTTTTATCAAAAATAACACAAAACAGAGTATGTAATGAATACTCCTGGGTTCCAGTTCTGGCTCTTGCACTAACTGACTGAGTGACCTTGGGTAAGTCCTTTCTGAACTTCAAAGACTAGTGACCTCTAAAGGGCCTTTGAGCTCCAACATTCTAAAGAATCTGAGAACTTCTCATCTTGGCCTTCAAAGCCATCCAGAAAAGCTCACCTTAGTTTTCCCATCTTGTTTGACAACTCAGTCTTCTGTCAAACTAGGTTTCTCAATCCTCCAATACAATGGTTTGCTCGTAACAGTTCTGAGCCTTCACTAGAGGAAAACCATCCTTCAAGAACACGCTCCTTCCATCTCGCACGAGGCATACCTCAAGTTCCACCTCCTCCCAAACACCTTTCTTTTCCGCTACCACGTATTGGGCACCAAACCTTGTGTCACTATTTACACCACGTGACCTGAGTTCTCCCATACCGCTCAGAACTCTGCCTCTGTGAAGTACGGTCTGATTTCTACATTCCAACGCCTCTGCTCACCTACTCTAGCAACATCCGGCTCTCCTCAAACAACGAGGAGGCAGGCGCACAATGGTTATTAGAAGGATGGGCTTCCCCAGTATGATTTAGTGTTCAAGTGAATCAAAAGGCGTATAAAACAGTGGCTTCATTTTTTGCCATTAACATGAAACCGCGGCACAAATGGTCTAAGAAAGTGTATCCATTCGTTTCTTCTAGCAATCCCCCAAAAGAAGAAACGGAAAGGGCAGGGGGTCCAGGATACAGCTATTCTGTTCTTCTAGAGAATACAAAGGGCTCCCAGCAGCCAGGAACTCAGGTCAAGGACAGCCGAAACCTTTTGTGATTCTAAGAACTAAAGGTGAGCTAACACAAGGTCCGTCCCACAGGTTACGATTAAACAGAAAGATGGTGTAGCGCCAACTGTGGACACAGGAGGGTGAGTGGTCGGCAGCCAAACAGGCAACGTTTTGGCCTGTCGTTCCGTGAGGGCACACTTCCCGGTCGACTGCCTCCACAAACTCGACTGCCTGCAAAGGATTTTGTGAATGACTGAGCCTGAGGATCTAAAGCAGGAGCCACGTCCCTCAGGAGCTGGGCTACTTACATTTACGGCCTGTGCTCACACTGGACTCCAGTTTCTTGAGCTTCATTACCACCTTCTCTTTGCCAGCTTGAGGCTCTAACAAATAGCTAAGCAACATGCATGTGTACTGAGTGGCTCTGAAATGGAAAAGAAAATGAGAATAATTTACAAACCAAATGAAACTTGATTCGTGAAGTACGGGAAGGAGAAACATGCCTTGGTAAAGGCAAGGTTTCCAAGACCACGTCTCATGTAAACTGTTCTTACTAGAGCAAAATTCTGCAACAGTCACCCTACAGGGCCAAAGGGGAGAGTACACGATGGAAATGCAACACAAAGGTAACGGCAGAGAACTTGGCGGTAATCCAGAGCCCTCGGAAGGCCTTCTGCTGGCACAGAGAAGCGGGTACTGCCAAAGTGGTAAACTGCACAAAAACTTCCCTCATGCTAAGTCTGCCAAGATCCATAGTCTTTATTTTCTCCAGTGCACAATGATTTCTCAGATTTCTAAAATGCATGTTTTTACCATATACCCTGTTTCCCCAAAAATTAGACCGAGGGGGACAATCAGCTCTAATGTGTCTTTTGGAGCAAAAATTAATATATAATATTAATATAATAAAAAATTAATATAATATAATTTATATAGTAAAATAAGACTGGGTCTTATATAATGTAATAATATAACACCGGGTCTGATGTGATGTGATACAATATAATAAATATAATATAATAAATATAATACAATACCGGGTCTTATATTAATTTTTGCTCCAAAAGACCCATTAGAGCTGATTGTCCAGCTAGGTCTTATTTTCGGGGAAACAGGGTATGAACCCTCCGCTTCAGTTTGTCCAACTGTGACATGGGGATGATTTATCCTCATAGGAGTGTGATGAGGGCTAAATGAGTTAAGAGGTGTGACCCACTGAGATCAGTATCTGGCCTACAGTCTGCTTCCCAAAGTCTTATTACTGGGGCTATTCTCACCAGTCTGTTGTATTAGCACTTGTACACCCAGAAGAGGAGGAAAAGCTGTTCAATAAAACTGCGACTGTAACTCATCTTTTTTATTATTGATCAAGAATCAACCAAATTTCTTTTTAAAAAAGCATCACCAACGATTTAGCATTAAATCCACAATCACTTTAATATTTTTGATACCAAAGCGTGTACCTCAAGCTGTTAGTTCTGCTTGCATTTTGTTTTCCAGTTCACAAAACTCATTCTACGGTATCTCACTGAGGGAGACAGACAATAAAGGAAAATAAAGAAGATAACTACAGTTCCTGTTTCTCCATAAGCACATCGTGGGATATTTGAAGCCACAACCAAGGGGTTGGTTCCCTAGCCACAAATGCCAACCCAAACTGTCTTTTCAAAATAAATTCCTCGGAAGCACCTTGAGCAGAGAACCCAGGCTTCCCCAGGTTAGGAGACCTCGTTACCCAGACGCGGCCTCTCCGCCCAGCAGGGTGAGGGGAGCTCGAGTCAAACCCCCTCCGGGAGCCGGGGGACTGCTCCCTGCTTCCGTCCACTGGGATGCTCCCTCCTCCTCGGGGTGGGGAGACCCAGGACCCAAGCGCGGTCGGGGGAAGGGGGAGGGGTGGAGGCCGCTGGCACCCGAGTCACCTGAAGAGCCGGTCACGGCCCTGGGTCTGGTTGAGGAAACGGGTGAAGGCGTCCATGGCGTCCGGCCCAAGACCAAGTGTCGCACCGGCCTGGGACGGGAGCCCTCAGGGGCACCGTCGGGTCCCCGCAGGAGGCTCTGCCACCCGCAGCGCCCAGGAGTCTCTCCGCCCCCGGGGGCCGGGGCACCTTGGGAAGAGCTACTTGGAGACTTCCGGCGAGGGCCGGAAGTTGTGGTTACTAGGGCGACACCAAGCCGCTGGCCCAGGTGAGTGAAACCTCTGCTTCCGCTCTGTGGTGCTTCGGCCCCCCACTTGCCCCGGGACTCCCCTCTACATCCAGGGTCTCTCAGAGGGGGCTGTGAGGGTGCCCGTCTCCCCAGCCGCAGGCGCTCCGGGGACGCCCCGCGCCACCCCGCAGCCCCGGCTCCCCAGGTGGAATCCCGAAGGGAGCTTCCCCTGAGATTTTGCTGGGGGACTGCGGGGCCTCATCATTTCCCAGGTCTGTGCCTCTGTCCCTCCAGCAACACCAGACCCAAGTCCGGGGAAGGACATGGTCAGAGCAGAGAGAAGCAAATTCGTGGAGTGTCCTTCTAGCATGAGAGCCAGGAACAGGGAGGGCATTTTCTATTAGGATTAGTGAACACCCAACGAAGATCGCTACTTAAGGAATCCTAAAGGGGCAACGTGAACAAAGTGAGGGCAAAAATTGATTACAATAAAATTGCACCACTGAACCTTCCTTCTGTGGGGCTTGAAGACGTGGAACCCTACCCATTCCCTAGCAGTGATTTTATAAAATGCATCCCTGTAATTATAAAACAAGGTCACCTATTTTTGTAATCTCTATTCCCCTGTTCCGGCCTGCCCTTGAGATTTGCTGGCACTGGAGTAGGAGTACAACATGGAAACCCAAATACCACATGTTTAAATATTTAAAAGTTTTAAGTCAAAGTGACAAATTGTTAAATACGTTCTGTTCTCCTACCTTGACAAATATACTTGCATAACGATCTAGAAGTCCAGTCTCACATTCAGGATTCTTGGGCTCTTTGGAATAGCTGGAAACATATCTGGAATATGGGACTGTGGGGAGAGCTGGCCTCCAGTCCTTTCCTACCCGCCTTCTCTTCCTATTTCGGGCTCCCATCCACATCACTGAGAGGGGCCTTGCACACGGTGTGTGGATACTCCAAGCCACATCCAAGTTCTCCTGCAAACAGCTAGGCCTTGGCCACCTTTCAGGTCTAAGGCTACACATTAGCAGCTGGGTCTGCCCTCAGGAGAAAGCTGGGAAAGAGGCTCGGCAGGCCCTGACATCATTTGGACGGGAAATTTCAGGGGTATATAGGTACCCTGAACATGGTCTAGACTCCAGAAGGGGGCATCTAGACTTTGGGTGGTATATCCTCTTGGCCCTGAAATTATTCATCCTTTGCAGAGGGAAGTGCCTGGAAGGGAGCCAGAAGGATTCTTTAAGTTCATGGCCCAGGACAGGGCCATACTGTTAAGAAAATAAGAATTTGTTGAATGCTGGCTACGTACCCACCACTTTGCGAAGCTCTGGGCCTCAGGTCATAGGTTAATGAGGGACACAAGTAGAGAAGGACAACACAGTCATGTGTTAGATGACAGAGATGAGCGCGGGGTGCATCTAAACACAGCTTTATACCGTTTTCTGTACTGATAATTCTGCCTTTTTCACAGTGCCATATAAATTATATCATAAAGTATGTAGCTTTTTCTGTCTGCTTTCACTTAGCATAATGTATTTGAGTTTCATCCGTGTTGTACATATCAGGAGCTTGTCATTTTTTATCGCTGACTAGTATCCCACTATATGGATGGACCATAGTTCATGTACCCACTGAAGTATATTCGTTTTGTTTCCAGTCTGAGGCGATTATAAATAAATCTGCCAGACATAGTTAAATACAGATTTTCTTATGAAACATGTTATTATTTTTCTTGTGTAAATATGTAGGAGTGGGATTGTTGAATCACATGTTCAACTTTCGGAGAAACTGCCAAACCTTTTTGCAAAGTGGCTGTGGTATCTGTATTCCCAGTGAATACGGGCTATGAGTGGCTGGGAGTTTTCAGTCTCACTTATATCAGGTCACCTCAACTTATCCCACATCTCAGTCTCTTCATTTTCCCCCCAAGTTATTTCTCTCTTTGTTCCATGTTGTTTCTATTGCTATGTCTTCAAAATCACTAATCTCTTCTTCTGCCCATCTAATTTGTTTTGCTCTGAAATCTTGTTGTGAGTCTAATCCAGTGTATTTTTCATCTCAGACTTATAGTTTTCATCATTAAAAGTTCAGTTTGAGTTTTTAAAAATATCTTCTGCATCTCTACTTAACCCATTCAGCATTTATTCTGGGTTTTTGAACATTCGGAATATACTTTCTGCTAATATCTGTTTGATTATGAGTCAGTTTTAATGGACTGATTTTTCTGTGTATAATGTCTTGTATTTCCTTGCCACTCTGCATGCCGGGTAATTTTTTTGATTAGGTCCCAGACACTGTGAATTTTACTTCACTGAATGCTGGATATGTTTGAATTCCTGTAAATATTCTTGAGCTTTGTTCTGGCATGCAGTTAAGTTACTTAGTTTGGTCATCTAACTTCTGAGATTTGATGGGTGATACCAGAGCAGCGTGTATTTTAGGGCTCATTTTCCCCACTACTTGGCAAAACTCTTCCGGGTACTGTCCAGTGTTTGTGAATTATGAGGTTTTCCATTTTGGCTGGTGAAAACAGGCATGATTCCTGGCCCTATGTGAGCTCAGTTCCTGTTCCCACTATTGCAGGTGGTTCTTTCCGCTGAGATTATGACTGAGACTCAGTTTCCTCTCACTAATGCACTGGAAACGTCACAAACGTACTCTAGTGGGTGAGAAAAAGTGATGGCGGGAGGGCGTTTATAAGACTTCCATGGCTTCCAGACGCTCTGATAGTGCAAGGCTCTGCTCTACTACATATGAAGCACCTTAAAATGTGCTCTATACAGATGCACCCATGTTCACTGCAGCATTATTTACAATGGCCAAGACAGGGAGGCAACCTGGGTCCATTGATAGATGATTAGATAAAGAAGACGTGCTGCGTAGGTACAGTGGGATATTACTCAACCATAAAAAATGAAATCTTGCCATTTGCAACAAACTGGATGGACCTAGAGGGTATTACGCTAAGTGAGATAAGTCGGATAAAGACAAATACCATATGATTTCATTTATATATGTGGAATTTATAAAACAAAATAAATGAACAAACAAACAGAAACAAACTCATAGATACATAGAAGAAACTATGGTTGCCAGATGGGAGGGAGGTTGGGGGAATGGGTGGGAAAGGGGGAGGGATTAACAAATTGCCACTTTTAAAAACAGTCACAGGGATGTGAAGGACAGCATAGGGAATATAGTCAATATTACTGTAATAATTATGTTTGGTGTCAGATGAGTACTAGATTTATTGGGGTGATCACTTCATATGTTATATAAATGTCTAGTCACCATGTTATACACCTGAATCTAATATTGCATGTCAACTGTAATGGAAATTAAAAAAAAAAATTTAAATGTACCCGATGTTCCACATTAAATACTTTTAAAACTGTAATTTTTGAACGCCTTTTTAAAATTTGTAAGTTTGAGTTTCATAAAGTACAGATTATTTTTCTTTAAGACTCAAACTTTATGCACACACACAGTGAGGCTGATAAGTTGTAACGATTTTTGTAAATATTTCATTATTTTGATTTTGTGGGGGTTTTTTCTTGTAGTCAATTTTTTTTCAAGTCACAAACATTTCTGTAGGTCCCTGAAAAATCTCCTAGGTTCTGTGCACTGTGCCTGCAGGACTCCCGGATGGCATCAGTGGGAACAGCGAGACCGGAATAAATTAGGCCGTAATTATTGGAAGTGGTTGAACTGCCTGTGATTGGAGGTGAGGGAAAGGAAAGGCAGGAGTCATGAGCACAGCCATTTACAGAGACGGAAGAACCAGGGGAAGACGTAGTTGAAGGAGAATGGGTGAATTCTATTTGGGACATAGCGCACGCCATCGTGGGCTGGCCTGGACCATGTGCATAGTCAATCCCTGTCTCTGCTGATATCCTTACTCAAGTGAAGAGCAATGTGGTGACAATCCTGTAAGAAATGAGAGTGCCAGGCTCTAGGATAAATAGTCCCCATAGGCTGTTGTGCTAGAGAAGATGATACACTGTGTTCTAGTAACTTCCCCAAAGCAGCGTTGCTTACTTCTTTTGTCAGCTCTTCGGCGTTTCACAGATGTTCCCAGCGCTGCCCTCTGTGCTGTCGTCCCCTGTTGGAAGTCGCGCCCAGAAGATGCGGCTGCCCATGTTTACACAAAAGGGGCTCCTGGAGGTGCCGTCCCCGACAGAGAAGGACTGGTCTCAGGATGACGACGAGGATTATGTCTTCAGGGATCCCGATCGGGAGCGGGACTCCCTGCCTCAGCCTTATCGGATGATCAACAAGCTGGTGACCCTTCTGTTTGACAGGGCGTGGGAAGTCATTGAGGAGAGGGACACGCTGAGGCAAGTGGAGCTCAGCCGGACCCAGCCCACCACCTACCCTCCGGTTATGGAAAGCAAGGTAGGGGGCAGCTGCCCAGGACTCCCCGCTCCTCAGTGGGGGTTAAGAAGTGAAAGCCCCTAAGCCAGGGAAGGGCTTCCCACCAGGGAGCGTCACTCAGTAAGACAGCTGCATTTTTGGAAGATTATTAGCAGGTTGATGTAGATTAAAATGGATCTAGTCATTGCCTGGGGAAGCGGGTGTTCTGGTTAATTAAAGATTTTATAGTCAGCAGTTATTTAAAAAACCTTTCTGAATGTAGTAATCACACTCATGCTCGATGGCTGAGAATCTACCAGTGCCTCAGCTAGAGCTCTTCCCACGGTGTTCTAGACGCATCAAGTACAGGGGAAGGGACCACTTGCCCACTCATCACAAGCCCCATGGTCACGCTTAGTGTGGGGAATTTCCACTTATTCTCCACCTCTTTGTTTTCTCTGGCCCCTTTCCCAAGTGGAATGCTGTGACTTTCTTGATACTTTCTTGATTGTTGCAAATGGCAAGATATTTAGGTGAGCCCTGTGTTTGGGGATATTTTCTCTAAGAAGGGCACACATCCCTCTTTGAAACATTATATTATGTGCAGATGGTAACAGCTGAAAATCATTTCTTTTTTGTTTTTTTTTTACAGCTCAACCAAATGCCAAACTGTATGGCTATTTGCCAAGACTATGTGTTTATTGGAGGAGCCAAAGGATTCTCCATCTATAATCTGTACAATGCCAAACGGATATACGTTTGGGACAAACTTAAGGTTGATGTCACTTCCATCTGGGCCACAGATCTGGGGAGTGAAATACTTGTTGTTCCTGTGGATGAGATGGGTACTTGTTCTTCATCTTCCGTTTAGCCTAGTTTACATACCTGTACACTGCTGTTCAATCTCAGCTCCCTCCCAGGTGTGGGCGGGGCCAGACATGGGGAGTCTCCCTGTAGTAACTAACCAGGCACCATTCCAACAGTTCACAGATTTGGCCTATTTAACCCTCCCAACAGCCGTGGGAGGTAAGTATGAGTTATTATTCCTGTTTTCCACAGGAGGCAACTTGAGGTAACGTGGAAAGTAAGTGGCATAGACAGGATTCGAACCAGGTGGTGTGGCCCCACAGTGCACACCCTGCAGTCCTGCCGTGCACATAAAGCAGCGCTTGCTTTTTTCCCTCGGCCTGAGGACAAACCAGGCCCTCCTGGGGACTATAGAACAGAGAATTACAGACCGTGTCCTGGAGGACACTGTGTCTGCGGCCGAGTGACAGCACCTGACTGGCATTTTAGGAGGGGCACACTGGTATGAGTTTGGAAAAGTCAAAACGAGAGGCAGAGAGACCAGGAAGAACTACTGCATTAGTTGAGGACAGAAATTATGAAGGTCTGAACCCAGGCAGGGGCTGTTCAAATGGAAAGAGAAAGCGTGTTATGGTTACGTAAGATGGTAACATTAGCGGAAGTGAGGTGAGGGATAGAAGGGAATTCTTTGTACCAGTTTTGCAAGTTTTCTATAAGTCTAAAATTAGTTCAAAATAAAAATCTTTAGAAATGAAAGGGAAATGTAATAGAAAAGCTTGGTGAGTTGTGGAATATGTGTATGGGGTGGGGTAGTAAGTGACGGGGAAGTAAAGAAGTAATGGGGTCGCTGATGAGCCACACTCCTTGGGAGCCGTTTGAGGAGACTGAGGCTTCAGGCGTCTGTGAGCGGAAGAATTCCATCTGAGCGCGCATAGCTGTGAGGCACCAGGAGTGGGAACGTTGCTACTCGGGAAGAGGTGGGTCTGAAGGCAGGATGGCACTGCATTCTAGCTGGTTGGTTTCAGGTCTGAGTGACACTCAGTGGGATAATTGGAGGGCAGAGGCTGCCTTGGTTGTCCCCAGCACATTCATGGTCGTGGAGCAGATATGCCATGAAGTTTTATTGGATTGAGTTAGATTCTCATCCACAGTGGGCAGGATGCCTTTGCAAGGTCTGTATTATGGGTGGACGGGCGAATTCTGAGTGTCTGGGAGGCGCCTAAAGAACAGTAAGAAGTCACAGTGGATGGTGACCCTCTCCTGGAGCCCTCAGATTACAGGGGAATTAGAATGACAGAACGACTTATTAAATCAACATTAACTGTATGAGGAGCCTGTCGGGTTGAGAGATGAGGCACATAGAAGGGTGAGAGCTGAGCCTTTCCCTCACAGAATCTATGAACTCACCAGAAGAATAGAACAGGAAACAGACGGATAACAATGCGAGGTGGCATGAAGTAGACCGAAGTCAAGGAGAAGAGGGTAGGGCCAGGGCAGGGCCAGGGTAGGCAGAGAGGACCCAGGAGGGAGAACAACCTGAACATTTCAAGTGCAGGGTGGAGGAAGGCCGGGAGACCGGTCATCACGGCAGGGGAGGGGCCAGGGAGGAGGCCTAAGAATGCAGGAGCTCATGATGGTAACTTCAGAGAGTCCAATAGAAAATTCGTTCTCCTTTGGCTCACTTGTCTATCTTACAGTCTTACTTATTTGTCTGTTTCAGGTATCGTCAGACTGTTGTATTTTTATAAGGGTGGTCTTTTCCTCATCAAAGTCATCAACGAAGTGGTAAGTTCCCATAGCTGGGCCAAAAAAATCGAGTTTCCTGTTAATATGGGGGCGATGACAGCTGTCCCAGGATCGTAAGAAACAGAGACCTCCCTGGTCAGAGGGCCTCCTCCGGAACAGTCATCTGAAAGCTCCCCCACCTCTGCAGAGTGCATGCTGAATGCCTCCTCTTGTCAAGAGAAGGAAATGACTAGGGAGCTCCAGTCCAGACTAAGCACCAGACCAACAAGTCTGGTCACTACTCATTGGTCCCCAAATGTTCCACATCCCGCTCCTTCCGCCTCCAGTGCTCTCTGTCTCCCTACCTTCTGTGTGTGCTTCTTCAATTCCTCTCCTTCCTTAAGACCAGCTCAAATATCTCCTTCTCTGAGATACTTGCCCTGATGTACCCAAAGAGCTGGTCTCTCCCTCTTTTCTGCCACCGCCACACAGAACAGAATTTCTATCATAATGTTTTTACCACCCTCCATACTTATTTGTTCAGTGACTGCTTCTTCCCCTGGCTCTAAGTTCCCCGACGGCAGGGGACATGTCTTATTCACCTGTGTATCCCTGGTTCCTAGCACACTGCCTACAAATACTGTAGGTTATCAGAACATGGTTGGTTTTTTTTATTTTATTTTATTTTAATCCAAAAAAGAGAGGGTATTGCTCAGAGTAGATGTTTAATTGCATTTTTCTTGTCAAAATATTATTGATGGGCCCCAAAACAATGTGGTGGGGAAAAGAAAGTATTTTCAACAAGTGTTGCTAGAATGCTGGATAAAAAAAAGGGAGGAAATAAACCTCAAGCCTACTTCACACCATATATAAAAATTATTTGAGATGGATTATAGACCTAAATGTAAAGCCTAAAAACATTATCCTTCTTGAAGTAAACACAGGAAAATATTTTTTTTCAACTTTGGGGCAGGCAGAGATCTCTTAGGACATAAAAAACTCTCACCAGAAAAGAAACAAACTGGCTGGATTTCATCAAAATTAAAAACTTCTGTTCTGCAAGACACTGTTAAAAGAATAAAAAGATAAGCCATAGATGGAGAAAATAATTGTAACTCACATACCTGATAAAGGACCAGTATCCAGAATGTGTGAAGAACTCTCCAAATTCAAAATTAAAAAATGAAACAACTCAATTTTTTAAATGAGCAGAGGACTTGAAAAGAAAGGACAGTTCACCAAAAAATGGATAATGGAAGGGACGTAAGATGTTCAACATCATTAGTCACCAGAGAAATGCAAATCAAAATCACCAGCTATCACTGCACGCGTATTAGAAGGCCTAAACTTAAAAGACCGACCATCCAAGTGTTGGCAGAGCTGTGGAACCGCTGAACTCTGACATACCACTGGTGGTAAAGCGCAATGGTACAACCACTTTGGCAGTTTTCTAAAAAGTTAAACATACACCTACATATGACCCAGCCCTCCTACTCCTAGGTAGGTACCCAGGAGAACTGAAAGCCTAGCTCCTTACAAAGACCTGCACAGGAATGTTCGCAGCAGCTCAGTCTGTAATGGCCGAGAACCGGAAACCACTCGATGTCCACCAACAGGTAAACGGTCAGCAAATCGTGGTACAAACATTCAAGGACTACTGCCCAGCAATAAAAAGGAACACACAGAACAACGCGGATGAATCTAAGAATAAGCACACTGAATGAAGGAAGTCAGATGAAATAGAATATATACTGTATGATTCCATTTCTGTAAAATTCTAGAAAATACAATCTAGTGATAGGAAACCTCAGTTTTTGCCTGGGGTGAGGTGGAGGGATTACCAAGGGGCAGGAGGAAACTTTGAGGGTGATGGTAATGTTCACTGTCTTGCTTGTGGTGATGGTTTCAAGGGATAGACATATGTCCAAACTTATCGAACTGTACATTTAAACGTGTGCGGTTTAGTATATGTCATTGTACCACTAGTAAAGCTGCTAAAATTTTTTAAAACTTCTGCTCACCTAAAGATGTTATTAGAGTTTATTCGGTATCTGGGGTGAACAGCAGACCCTATGGAGCCCTGAGATACCCCACCGCCGCCCCACCTAGTGACCCTCACTCCCCAGCACCATAACCCTGGGCAAGAAGGCCCTGCCCACACCCACACCACCCCCGGAAGGAGCGACACCTGCTAGCGGGGCAAGGAGGTCATGGCAGCAAAGGTTTAGGGAAGTCAGATGGCTCCATGAGGACAACAGATCCATTCTATCCAGGCTAGAAGAGACTGCTATGGGGAGTAACGCCAGGAATAATGTCGCCTGTGTGCAGGGACCCTGCTGGCATCCCCCTGGTGTTCCAACCCTCCTGAGTGGGGAGAGGAGATGGAAGGGCTGACAAGCAGGTCACAGAACAGGGTAGACCAGTGAGACAGAAACTGTGTGTGGGGGGTGGGGGGTACGCCAAAGCCTGGAGAGGCCAGCAGGGAAGAGGAGAAGGAAAATCATGGAGATGAGACCCCAGGTCAGCAGTCACCTCAACAATGGATCCCCATGACTCAATGACCAACACAAAAGCACAGGAAACCTAAGCCATATGATGGCCAAGGGATGAAAGCAGCCGAGAATTCCACTGAAAAGTCATCATCCTCTGAGGCTGACCACCTAAACCATCTGGTCTGTCATCCAACAGGAAATGAATGTGAAATTCCAGCAATAAGAAGTGAATGTAAGACTGGAGCAGAATACATTAAGTGCTTGTTTTTTTTTTTTTGTTGTTGTTGTTGTTGTTTTTTCAGTTTTCCAGATAACTAGAACTATGGGCATTATCTGGTTTTTATTTTTACCTAGAGATGTCTCTTTTTGGTAATACCAAATAGGTTTTTTAAAAAGCCTTGTTTTCCTCAATCCAGCTTTAAAGTTTTTTTTAATTGGTTTAAATCTTGCCAAGTTGAGATTTTTAACCTTATTTTTAATTTGTAATAAAACATTACATACAACTTGACTTTTTTTCCAAAAAAGTCAACAAAATGCAAGTATCTGTTAATCAGGTTCTTAATAGTAATAATTTATAATTATTTCCAAGAATAATAATTATTATAATGATACTATTATGAAAATGTAAAAGCAAGCTACAGACAGACTGGGAGAAAATATCTGCAATGTATATATCTTTTAAAGTATATCCAGAATATATAAAGAACTCCAAATCAATAATAAAAAAACACAATAAAAAATCAGCAAAAGAATTGCACTATTTTACGAAAGAAGATATACAAATAACTGATTTTTTAAGTGCCTAATGTCATCAGGTAACAGAAAGGTGCACATTAAAATCACAATGAGACACCACTGCTCACCTATTACAGGGCTTACAATGAAGAAGAAGCATCAAATACTCCTGAGCGACACAGCAGCACAAACTTTCATACTTGGCTGTACAAGCATAACATGGTGCAACCACTTTGAAAAACGGGAAGTTCCTTATAAAGTTCAATTAATTGCCCATCAATTCCATTCCTAGAGGCCAAGAGGAATAAAAACATATCCACAAAAAGGCATCTTTTCATGCCTCAAGCTTTGAAAGGATGTCCGTTCCCTGGCGGGAACCACGCGGGGCCTGAACTGCCCACCCCTGCTTTGTGGTCAGGCCGAGCTTAGTCCAGCAGCATCTCTCTTCTTTTCAGGAGGACACCAGCAAGCAAACCACCTGTGTAAAGATGGAGATTTCTCAAGGAGGGGACTTTGCAGCCTTCCTGCTTCAAGGTAAGATGAACCAAAGGCTGTGACCAAGGTTCAGATGTGCAGTGTCTCCAGACAATCACTTTTCCCCCAAACTTATTTAGAAATAATTTACAGAAATTGCAAAGACCTTACAGAGTTCCTCTATATTCTCCACTCAGTTTCCCCCCCGCCAGCATTTAACAGAACCATGGTGCATTCGTCAAACGTAAGCAGATAAATTGGTATGATACTATTAACTACAGATTTTTTTCAGGTTTTACCAGTTTCTCCACTGATCTAATTTTTTTTGCTCCAAGGTTCAATCCAGGAGACTATACTACATTTAGTCATTACGTCTCCTTTGTCTACTCCTCTCTGTAAAAAAGCCTTGGTCGCCGGGGCCCACGGGCTGCGGGGCAGGTGTGGCGGGAAGTCACCACACACCCGGAGTCCTTACTAGGGCCCGGTGGCGGCCGGCCTCCTGGTCGGAGTCAGTGCGAAGGGGCAGAGCTCCGGGAAGGAGCGGCAGTTCCTCGGCCTCCCGCGGAGAGCGCAGCCTGTCGGTTAGACCAGCTCTCCGAGGGCGGGGGCGCAGGCGGAGCGCCGCGGCCATGCAGCCGGCAGGAGACGCAGGCTGCCCCGGAGCGGAAGGCCCGGGAGGCCCCGGCAGTGCGGGCATGGCGGCCCCAGCGTCTGGCGGGGCTCCGCGTGTCCTGCGAGCACAGCGTGGCCCAGAGCCGGGCGGAGATGCAGCGTCCACGGCCAGGAGACCGGGAGACCGACTACATAGATTCGCCCTCAGCGTGCCTTTCCCGTCCCCCTTGGAGGCTGACATCGCCTGTGCGTCTCTGGCCCCAGATGCGGAACCCCACCCAGGGGCGGTTCGGAAGGAGCTCACAGTGAGCGGCAGCGTCCTAGCGGTCCGCTGGAGCGCTGAGGATGCTCGCCTCCTCCGAGTGTCCGTCATCAGCTTTCTTGACCAGCTTTCCCTGGTGATGCGGACCCTGCAGCGCTTTGGGCCCCGTCTTTCCCGCTAAGCCTGAGCTAGGAGAAGGGGGCTGAGGCCCAACCTTGTGTCCCATCCTAGGCACTGGAACCTTCCTACGACAGTGATTATTGCAGTCGTTGCCACTTTACTATGGAGCCCTAAATCTTTTGCCTGTACCGGCCCTTGGGCACGGGGGTTCACTTCATTTGTTTGGCCCTTACTGCAGACAACAACTGAGCCACTATTCCATGTCTGATTTTCTTTTAAACTACAGCACCTAATAGTCTTGCCTTTGTCCCAGGGTTGGAGGAGAGGTCTGGGATTCAGATACTCAAGCACTACCAGGTAACTGAAGACAATTTAGGAAATGGAAGATGGTTCCTGTCGTTCAGTATTAACTACTGTCAACATGTTGGAATCTTTCCTTAGTTTTAAAGCTGTATTTTATATAGTAAATGTATAACAATAATACATAATGTGTAATATTTTGCATTTTTACTGATATTTTTAATCTAACATGAACATTTCCACTAAAAATTCTTCAAAAGCATTATTGAATGGAGGCATAAAAGATACATTATAATGTAATTATTGGCTATTTAAATTACCGTGTTTCCCCGAAAATAAGACCTAGCCGGACAATCAGCTCTGATGTGTCTTTTGGAGCAAAAATTAATATAAGACCGGGTCTTATAATATAAGACCCGGTCTTATAGTAAAATAAGACCCTGTCTTTATATTATGTTATATTATATTATATTATTATATTAAAGACCTGGTCTTATTTTACTGTAAGACAGGGTCTTATATTAATTTTTGCTCCAAAAGACGCAGTAGAGCTGATTGTCCAGCTAGGTCTTATTTTCAGGGAAACTGTATTTTCAATTTTTTTGTCCTATTATAGGTAATGGATGAGTCAATGGAATTCTTGTATATAAATCTTTGCATGAATGATTGTTTCCATAAGATAGATGCCAAGAGGTAGACTTACTGCGTCAAATATTTATGATTTATTTTTTTAAAGCTGTCAATCTACAGTGCAGAATTGCTCTCCAGAAAATACACCCTCCCACCAGAATGCTGGTTTCCCACTTCCTTGCCACTGCTGGGTCTCCTTGGCAAACATTTTTAAAAACTTAGTTTGCATGGGAAGAGCAAACAACCCAGATATACTAGAGTCAGAGCCTTGTGGGCTGACTGGCAGTGTGTCAGGTCAATGAAGAAAAGTGCTGGGACAATTGGTTAAGCCTTTCGTTGGCAGGAATGAGCTCCCTATAAAATACATTGCATTGCTTGCTAAACTCACTTATTCTAGCAGCTCCTTTATAAGTGCCGTCAGATTTTCTCCAAGATGATCATGTTTTCTCAGAATAAAGGTAATTTTAGTTCCTTTTCAAAAAAAAAAAAAAAAGAAAAGAAAAGAAAAAGAAAAGCCTTGGTCTTTCCTTGTTTTTCGTAACCTTGACACTTTTGAAGAGTACCAGTCAGATATTTTGTGCATTGTCCCTCAGTTTTAATTTGTGTGAGTTTTTCCCCATGACTCAACTGGGGTTAAAAATTATGGGGAAGATACAGAGGTGAAGTGCCCTTTTCATTGCATTGTACCAGGAGGTAGGTGATACAGCAGCGTGCCTCACTACTCTGATCTTAACCTTGACCATTACTTAAAGTGGTGTCTGCCACATTCCTCCACTGTTGAGCTACTGTTTTCCCTCTCCAAGCCACACTCAAGAAGAGAGGATTTAAGCACCACTTCCTGGAGGTAGGAGGAGCAAAGAACTTTTAAATACATGTTGAAACCACAACAGTAACTGATAAACATTTGGGGGGGAGATACCTGGAGACTCTGCAAATATCCTGTTTCTCCTTAACGTTTTGCCCATCAATTTTAGCACTCATCATTGAATGAGCTGCGATTGTTACTATGGTGATAGAACATGTTTTATTCAAATGATTGTTAGCTTGGTTTTTAACTCTTAAATATTTAGACATATGGTTCATGGGTCTCTGTGTATGCTCTTACCCCAGGTCCCTCAAATGTTAAGTGCTTCAGGAAGATATATGTTTCATAACACTTTATGCATCAAAGGAAACTTTCATACAATCTGTAGTAGCTTCCGAGGGCTGCCATAACGAAGGGCCATCAACTGGGTAGCTTCAAACGACAGATATGTATTCTCTGGCAGTACCGGAGGCCAGAGGCTGAAATCAAGGTGTCCGGGTGATCACTTCTTTAAGGAAACTTTTAGCCAGAATCCCATCCCTCTGGAAGCAACCTTCCCTGGCTGGCAGGTATTTGGTACGGAAGCTGAGCTTATTTCTATGACAAGACAAACCCTAGGAGTTGTCATCTCCTCGGGTATTGGTCCGAAGAATTCTCTTGAGGCATCTCTCCCAATTGTAAACCTTTCTCGGCCACATCCCTCCCAGTTATAGATTCTATGTAAGTCACCTTCCTCCCCAGACAAGAATCTCTGCAAGACCAAATGTCAGTGGGATTTACCATTTGGAACCTAGAACACACGGGCAGCAGGCCCAGCAGCCTTGGGTTAGGAACTGTTAGGTCAGTGCAGTGAGTGTGAAAAGGCGCTGGACGCGGGGGGCCCCAGCTCTCCAGGAGTGAGGACTGGCAGTGACCATGGGAGAAAGACGTCTCCTTCGGTCGGTCAAAGTTGCTTTTCCGCGGGTGTCTCCTGTGCTCCGTGCCAGGGGTTCTGAGAAGACAGGCTATTTCTCAGGAAATTTGTTGCCTACTTGCAGTTGCTCAACGGCTCCCTTGGTTTCCCAATGCAGGAGCCGGAGATATTTGGCTGGATGTGTATAAATTGCCCAAGGAGTCTTGGCTCAAGGAAGTCGAACACCCCCAACTTGCTCTGAACCCAAAGAAAAAAGGCAGACAGCCGCAACTGGTAGGAAATATCTCTGTTTCAAGTGCTATGTTTCTTCCTACCCTTGACCCAAATCCTCCTTGGAATCTCAGGCTGAACAGGCACCGTGGCCCGTGTCTCCCAAATGGATCTGCTTTGGGGACAATCGGTTGTTGAACAGCAGAGTGTCTTGGGGAGTGGGCCTCGCATTAGCCTCCTTGTCTGGGAGTTGCCACTCCACCAACGTCACTCCCAGGCCGTTCTCTTGGGGGGGCCTTTCATCCTGACTCTTGCCTCCTGGGATGAAATAATCCTTTCCTGCCTCGCAGTCCACTCAGTCTCCCAGATTATGGCATCCACAGGTTGTCCTCCATGTACAGGAATGCACACATACAGTCTTCGTTTTATTCTTGGGAGGTGGGAACTCTACCATTTCAGTTATTTTGACCCCTGGGCCTTGTGCCATGTCTTCAAAATACAGTTCCTCAGTAAATGTTATTTTAAAACTTAATTTGCTCATCCATCTGAGGTGCACTTACTGTTATTTTTAACCAACAACTAATATTAATGAGTGTGCCTTTAAAACCTATTGTGCTAGGCGGTAAAGAGTGAGTGACATGATAAGTATAGGCGACTGAGACTCACTTTCACTGCTGAGCTCAGAGTGGCTCTGAAGAGATGCCTTTTACCCCAGTGAATGTCTGGGGGGGGGGGGGGGGCGGGTAGTTCTGTATCACTGGGAATGTAACCAGCTCGGAGATCGTCCTCCTCTGAACTCTTACTGAATTTTCTTCTTTGTACCTCTTTTTTGACACCTCACACACACACACTGCATTGATTTTTAGTTACCGTGCTGTGCGTGAAAGTCCTTTCTTCTTAACTAGAAGTTTCTGGTTTTTTGTTTTGTTTTTACTCTTTTTTATTATTACTTTGACTCAGGTGATAAGTTTCTGAATTGTTAAGACCATACCTTCTGCTACTTTTTATCAACCAGCCCCTTGGTATTATATTCAGGTGCCCGACAGGTATGTTGGGAGGGAGTCATTTATTATCCACCTGGGAAAAGCTCCTTGGAACGGGGTGGCTTCTCACCCCATGTCACTCAGTTCCCATACTCTGAGAAGCAGCCAACTAATGCCAGTTACAGTGAGTTACTGTATGGTGAGTTACATTTAGAGGTAGTTAAATAAAGTTGTCAACATTGCACATATAATTTGCCAATCAGAAGTATTCACTTCACCCTTGAGTTCTGTAATGGTCTCCTACCTGATCCTACCTCTGCTTATTCATATTTCCTCTTCCCGTCACTGTTTACTTCCTCAAATACGTTTAAAGTTCCCGGAGAATGGGGATCATGTGTTAAAATCCTGTTGGCCAGAGGACCACACAAATAGTGGTCCTCTGTGTCTACTGAATGAGTTCCTACTCACAAGAGTAATCGGGGGAAGAGACAGCATCTCAGATTAAAGGGGGAGGGGAACATACATCAACCCCATTGTGAATTAATTTCTCCTTCTTTTTTCTCAGAACACTCCTGAGCCCATGACTTCAGATAATTTAGAAATGGTAAGAGACTTTACAGAGAGAAAATCTCCAGAGAGATTTAAGTTGCATGTTAGAGATTTTTATTTTTAGTTGTACTTTCTTATTACACCTTTGGTTGTGCTATCAAGGTGATGCTGACCTCATATAGTAAGTTGGAAGTGTTCCTCTTCTTCTAGTTTCTGGAAGAGTTTGTGTAGAGCTTCTTCCTAAAATGTTTGATAGAATTTATCAGTAAAGCCATCTGGTCCTGGAGTTTTCCTTGTGGAACTACAAACTCCATTTCTTTAACACGCAAAGGATTATTTGGGTTATCTGTCCCTTCTTAAGCAAACTTTTGTATTTTGTGTCTTTCAAGGAATCTGTCCATTTTTTTCTAAGTTGTCAAATATATTGGCTCAAAGTGGTTCATAACAGTCCCTTATTATCCTTTATTATCTGTAAAATCTGTTTTTATGTATCTGATATTAGTAATTCATTCCTGATATTGGTAGTTTGTATTTTCTCTTTTTTTTTCTTAACAGCATGACTAGAGGTTTGTCAATTTTATTGACCTCAAAGAACCAGTTTTTCATTTCTTTTTCTCTGTTGTTTTGTGTTTTCTATTTAATTTCCAGTTCAATTTTTATACTTTCTTTCTTCTGCTTACTTTGGGTTTAATTATTTCCTGGTCTTCTGGTTTCTTAAGTAGAAGCTTAGTTTACTGATTTACGATCTTTCTTCTTTTCTGATATAAGCATTGAGTGCTATAAAGTCACATCTAAGCACTGCTTTAGATGCATCCTTTAAATTTTGATATGGTATGTCCTCATTTTCAAAAATACTTGAGAATACTTCCTAATTTGCTTTTTTACCGCTTTTTTGACCAATGGATTATTTACAAACATGTTATTTAGTGTCCAAATACTGGAGATGTTCCAGATATTTTCCTTTTTTGGTTTATAATTTAATTCTATTGTAATTAGAGAACATACTTCAAATTATTTGAAACCTTTTAAAGTTATTAAGATTTTGTTTTATGCCTAGAATACGGTTTATCATGGGAAGTGTCCTATGTGCCCTTGAAAAGAATGTGTGTTCTGCTGTTGGTCAAGTTATTCACGCCTTCTACATCCTCACTGCTTTTCCTTCTATAACCTTCCTCAGGGGGTTCCTGGTTTTAGCACTGAAAGCCCCACATCCCAGGAAACCCCTCAGTCCCAGGCAAACTGGTACAGTCGGTCACCCGACCTGGGAGTGCACTGATTCTGTCTACTTTTTCTGTCAAGTATTGAGAAAGGAGTGTTGGGATCGCTAAGATTATAGATTTATCTATTTCCGCTTTCACTTCCATGAGTTGTTGCTTCATGTATTTTGAAGCTCTGTTATTAAGCGCATTTGGAACGTTATAGCCCCTTGATGAATTAATCATTTTATCATTCAGTGACTCTTTGGTCCCTGGTAACATTCTTTGCTCTGATATCTGTAATATCAGATATTAATACAGCCATCCCAGCTTTCTTTTGATTAGATTTACAAGAGGTATTTTTTTCTATACTTTTCCTCTGAATATATTTGTGACTTTATATTTAAAATGAGTTTTCAGCAGCATATACGTGGGTCTCGCCTTTTTATACATGCTGTCAAACTCTACCTTTTATTTGGGGAGTTTAGGCCATTTATATTTAATGTGATTATTGATATGTTTGGGTTTAAATCTACCACTTTGGTGTTTACTTTCTATTTGTCCCACCTGTTTTTCTTCCTTTCCCCTCTTTTTCTGCCTTTTTTTAGAATGAATGTTTTTAATGATTCTTTTTTATCTCCTTTGTCAGCTAATTATCTGCGTCTTTTCCTTACTGTAGGATACAAACATTTGTTTTAAAGGAGACATTAAGTTGAGTCTTCCAGTTCACATAATGAAGATCAAACCACCCAAACCAGTTATGGGTCAGTATGATTCAACTAATATTCTCTTTCCTTTTGCCACTGATTTCTCAAATTTGTCTTTCTTTGCCTTTTCCCACACTCCTATCTTTTCTATTTATTAGCAGCAATATCTGAATTACGAGTATAGTTCTGCAGAGGAATTTTTTTTAAAAGTCATAAGCTCTGGGACCTAAAGACAAAAACGACAAATGTTACGAGTATACACTTAACTAACAGAATTGGGAGATCAGGAGAGAGAGATCTTTCCCTGAGTGCTAGCTGAAGTTCATTCATTCCTACATTCCTGTGTTAGTTCATTCATCGGTACAGTAAGTCCTTACTTAATGCCATCAATAGGTTCTATGGCTTTCAGTGAAATGGTGTATAAGGAAACAGTTTTACCACACACTCATTGAGATAAACAAGAGTGACGTTCCCACAACATCTCATCAACATGATAAGGAAATGTTCTTTGAAGACCTGCTGTATCTGCTGAGCGCCAGTAATACTGAGCAAGCACAGAGAGGAGGGGGACACAACTCCTGTGCCCTAATGCCGCTGGTCCACCGAGGCAGAATAGAAAGAAACCGCCATAGTAGGATATGATAAGTGCAGCAAAGGGGAACACCCAGCGCCATGAAAACAGAGGAAGGAGTGACTAACTCTGTCCCGGGTGTAGGCAGAGGCTTATCAGAGGGACCTTTGGGAAGGTTTCGGAGAATAAGTAGGAGTGGGTCAGGAGGAGCGGAAGGGAAGTCCACTGCAGGCAGAGGACACAGCATGTCCTCTCAGTACTCGCACATGACCGCAACGATGCAGCTAGAAGAACGTCCACGCAGTGTTACTGATGGAGGCAAACACTGGTTAGATCAAATCCAGTGCACTCATACAAAGGAATACTTTGCAACCATTAAACACAAAGAGGGAAATGCGAAAGTCCAAGAAGAGCCAATTCACTCATGTAAAAGAACGTGATGGTACGATTTGTTCCATCGAGATTTATTATAAGCAACAGTAATTAAGAAAGATAGAAAGATGAGTGAATCATAGGTAGAAAGGAACATATATATAAAATATAGAAATATAGTAGCTAGGAAAATAGATGAGTGAAACAGGCCAGAGGTGAGAAGAGACCCCGGCATAAATGAACAGGTGATACCTGACAGAGGTAGCCCTCCAGAGCAGTGGATAAAGCACGGTCATTTCAATATGTGGTGCTGGTTGTCCATACGGAAACAAAAGTGAAACCTGACCCCTGCTTCATAGTACACACAAAAATAAATTCCAGATGAACAATAGAAGTAAATATGAAAGTCTTTTAAGACAATCAAGCTTTTAGAAAATAATATAAGGCAATATCTTTATGACCTCTGGGTAGGGAAAAGGCTTTTTACACAAAACACGAAAAGTACTTACAATAAAGGCTAAACTTCACTACATTAAAATGAAGGACGTCTAAGCATCCAGACAGGTAGTTGGCCAAATGTAAGCACAGGGAGAGACTGGGGCTGCCTAGTTGGGTGGGTCTTCAGCGGAGGCTGAATAGTGACAGTCCTGGTCGGGTTGGGGCCTTCCTAGCTGAGGGGACGGCAGCAGTGACCTCAGGCCTCCAGCGACATCGTGAACATTCTCCTCGGCCTCCCTTGGAGATGCTTATCCGGGATCAGGAAATGACATTGGGATGGGGCTGCAGAAGTAAAAGGAGGGAGCGCAGCTGCCCATGGCCTGTGCTCCCCGAGCGGTGGGGTCAGAGAGAGGCCGAGAGAAGACACCGCAAAGCCCGCTGTCTGAGGAGGGATTCTGCAGGAAACTGGGAAGCATGGAGGAAGGAGGGGGACATCAGGAAGGGGGCAGCCAGATGGCTTGACCAATTCTGGAATATTTGCAACCTAGGTACCACCTTTAAAAGCCCCCTGGAAGTCTTTGCAAAGATAGAGGACTGCTACGGGCTGGGCTCGGGGCAGAATCACTTCATCAAGGACAGTCAGTGGGAGCAGCACGCGGCCATCTTCAAGGCCACATACAAGAAGTACCTGGACGGGGAATGGGAGGAGGAGCCGCCCAGGTGAGCCGGGAGGAGGGCCGGCCCGATCCCCCTGCTCCCCGGGACCCCCCGAGCTTCTCTCTGGGCACACACAGGAATCAACTCAAGGACCTGAATTAATCGGGGGCCTAAGAGCTCTTCCTGGTTTGGGGGATTTTTCTGAGAACTTCAGCAGCTCTTTTGACAAATTGTACGGAGACTGTTGAAACAGAATGAGAACAAAGGCTGAGATATGGATTTCGAGAAGGAGTAGACAGCTGTGGAGATGAGAAATAGAGCTTATTTTACACTTGTATGTATGATAGCATCTCTTAAATTATTTTTTTTCCCCGATTACCTAGACAACATAGAAGATCCCAGAGATGGGGCCATAAGTCACCACTGCTAACATGTTTCTCCATCTACACCCGGTCTTCCTAAATGTAACATATTCATGTGTAATTATTAAGATACGTCACTTTCTAACTCCGGTCAGCAGGTTGGCCCCACTCACCCCACCTTGTGACTGTGAAAACTGAGCTCAAGCGTTTGAAGTGTCTGCTGGAGCTGGTTTCAGGAACTAGCTTTCCTTACCGCTACTGTGGCTCTCAGGAATGTTCTGGCTTCACACGGAAGTGAAACCTCTCATCTTGCCATCAAGTGGATCTTGAGTTCCCTCACTTCAGGGCACGAAGTCCTAGGGCTGAGCCCTGACAGCAACTACCTGAGACCTGAACCGGAACCCAGCAAGGTTCAAGGGTGTACTGCCTAGCTAGGCACTTAGGAATTGTGCCAGTTGTGAAACCACCGGCAATTGTCCGTCGTGGGACTATTTCCACCAGAAAAAGCTACAAACCCTATACATCAGGAAATCGGGCCTTTTTTTTTCCTTTAAAGAGCCAGTTTATGAACACACCACTGGTCGTATGGCCCCAGGACAAGAGAGCATTAGTGCACATCACCCAAGTCTGGTCCTTAAGAGGTGTTCCCCAAGGGTGGGGAGAGACTCCGGCCTGGGAGAGACTCCACCGCTCCGCCCGCCCTGCTCTCAACAACTTCCAAGGTCTGCGCCCACCAGGACCAGCCAGAATGCGATTTGCCCCAGGGCTCTTACCCCTGGGAAGGGCCATCCTAACTACCCATTTCTGGTCTTCGTACTGAGTCTGCCAGCATTGCTCCTTGCCAAGGAGCCTGCCACGGCTCTGACTGGTGTTTCTTTCTTTCCCAGTACGGCCACGTTCTATTTCCTCCTTCCTAGCTGCATAACTGCAATGCCAATGGAGGTCAAGAGCCCGTCAGGTAAATGAACGGATGGGGTGCTGGGGGAATGCCTCAGCGAGCCCCCCTAGGGAAGTTCCACGCATCAAACCCGCACGGTGGAGGGGGCCAAGTGGAAAGCAGGTGCCAGCTGCAGCTGCCCAGTTCCTGGTTGGACATGTGGCCCCCCCAGCCCAGGTTCCCCAATAACGGAGGCTGGCACTGTCTTCAGGGGTGACCTGGCACAGAGGCGAGTGTGAGCGTGCATGCCACCAGGCTGCTTCTGGATATGCCTTCATTTTGTAGAAGGTGTTCTGTAAACACTGACAGCCACGTGGACAGGACTGACCCAGGTGCGAAAGCAGCCACGGGCAGGTGTGACCGCTCGCTCTCCCTGCCCACGAAGGCTAGCTGGCCCTAGGAGCAGCCCTCCTGGGAGGCCCAGCCACTCCACCTGGGAAGCTCACCCTTTTGTTGGGCGCTGCCTAGTAGAACAAACCACTTTGGATTTCAAACCAACTTCCTCTTGGGCAGACACCTCCCATACAAGCCAACGGCCACCCAGACGCCTCACGTGACTCCCCTTTCCTCTCTTTTCCCAGGGGTAGCCTGTGTCCTGGGCGTACACTGGACCAGACATCACAACTTCTTCCTCTATTCACTTAACCGGACCCTGAAGGATAGAGTTGGTACGTCACTGCTGAGATGGGGGCTGCCCACACTCAGACCGTGTCCTTCAGCTTTGCTGGACGCACGTGACTGACACCTCAGTGTCGGGTGAGGGGAGCGGAGCTGTGCAGGCAGAAGTGGGTGGCTTAGTGGCAGTGTTGTGACCCAAAGGCTGTCTCTGAGCTATCATGTTTCTTAAAGGCGACAGATCAATAGGGACAAAGCCCAGTCAGGTCCACAGGGCTCCTTAGGCAGCTAAGGTCCAGGCCCAGCCCAACTGTCCGCAAACTGTAGTCTCAGGCCAGTCATCTGACGCCCCAACCCCCGTTTCTCATCTGAGACGTAGAGCTGATTAATGACACCATCCCTGTCTACTGCACACATTTGTTGGGAACAGCAAAATCCAGAGTTTCCGTATGTGAAAGCTCTTTGAAACTGAAATGCACGCAGGAAAATATGGATGTTTGTTTGTTTTTGTTTTTTACAAATTTGTGGAAGCAGTTGCATGAGCAAAGTTTACTTTGTCATTAATTCCTTGAGCTGTTATACTTATGTTATACTTTAAATAATACTTCGAAAGTAACACTGACAAATTTGCAAGGGAAGCATTTCTTTCCTTCCACCCCTCTCCCAGAGAGCCTGGCTCGAATCTCGGCTTCTGTACTGACTGGCTGTGTCAGTCTCCTAATCTGTGAAACGGGCGCGTTAACCGGACCCAAAGCACGGGATCCTGGTGGGAACTCAATGAAATGATGCGTGAAGTGCTAGTCGGCTCTCGCTCACTGTTAGCTGCAGTGGAACAGAGTGTGACTTGTCACGTGATCCTGAGGAAGGAGCTAGCGGTACATGGAGCGGAGCGCTGGGGGGTCCTCACAGGGGCTCCTGCCCACGTCCCAGACGGGCAGTCGAGTCCGGGTCTCAGGCTGTCCAGGTGGAGATGATGGCTGGGTGCGGGGTCGGGGGGGCAGGCTGGTGAGTGGAGTGGTGTCCTCCCCGCTAGAGCCCGAGGGCGTGTGGCCCTGCGCTGCGCCCATTGCCGTGTCCCAGCTCAGCCCCTCCAGCTCCTGCCTGGCGCTGGCCTGCGAGGACGGTGTGCTCACGCTGTGGGACCTGGCCGAAGGTGAGCCCCCACGTCTGCCTAACACCTGGATGGCTCTCCAGGGACTGACTCCGGGAGCTCGGAACTCCTGCAGGCTCCGGGCCTTCTTTCAGATCCACTGCTCCTGAAGTCAGCATGGGGTACTGGCCCTGCCTTCGCCTCATTCATTCATTCATTTAACAAACACTTATTGGACCTAAGCGGTGCTGACACGTCCGCTCCCCCATATGGTTACCGAGTGCTCGCTGTGCTGGGCCTGACGCCAGGTCCTGGAGCCCACCCGTTCCCTTCACCGCCACCCTCCAGACAGCACCTGAGATCACAGCGGCCCCAGCCCTCCTCCTGGCCCCTGGTCTTCCTTCCTGCTCCTCCCCCCACCCCAACAGCGGGATGCTCTTTGCTATTGAAGCTAAGAGACCTACACAGTGGTCAGTGCGCGACCAGCAGCTCTTCTGGGTGGGTGGCACCTTGGTGTGGTCCCTGCGGCCAGCTCTGTCGATGCAGAAAAGCAAAGGTATCTATTTACCCTAAACTGACCAGCCTCTAAGGGAGCGTCTCTCTCTAACCAGACTTTTACAAAAGCCACAAATGAATCAGTGGTTTGTCAGTTTACAAGAGGATATGTGGTTCATTTGACAGTGGAGGTGGCCTTCTTCCCTGGGAGCCCTCCCGGCAGACGCGTCGGTGAGGAGACGCAGACGTGGCGCCCTGATTACCGGGGAGCTCGTGATCAGACCGCACAGCTGTCTGTTCTCAGGGGGCCTTCTGTCCAGTCTGTGACGCCTTCCTCACCTGGGCCTTTTCCATCTGAGGAACTCGGTGGCTGTTTCAAACGGGGACGTTTTCCCCACTCGGTGCTATGATAAACACCGCTCAAAGTGCTCCTGCTCGTTACTGGTCGCACCCACGGCTTTACTGAAGTCGTGAAGGTTATGTCAAGAGCAGAAGAATGACCGTCATTTCACAATCCCTTGCCCAATAGCCTGTTTTTGTTTTTCTGGAGGGTGATAAACTCTTGTTGTTTGGCTCCTGGCACCTGGTCAGGACTTAGCACCTAGCACCCCCTTCTCGTGCCTGAAACCGCTGCCCCTGCTGCACCATGACCTCCACGGTCAGCTGGGGGTCAGTGCCTGGCTGGGTTGCAGCCCCCTTCCCTCAGCTCCAGTGCTGAGCCTGCCCCCGCCCAGCTCCGCTCCGTACTCAGAAGCTTCGTTTCGCCCTCACATCCCTCCTAAGCTTGCGGGTCCACGTCCCCGCGCCCACGGCTGCATCCCCGTCCCCTTCCTGAGCTGCTTGTGTGTCATTGCTCTCCAGGATTCCCTCTTGGGGTCATCGCTCTTCCTGAGGGATGTTTCTGCCAAAGCATTCACTTCCTAAAATACTTCGTAGTCCACAAAGGACAGAACATGTATCCTGAGGGTCCGGTGAAGTCCCACACGATGTGTGTGGTGCTGTGCACAGATGCGTCTCTCCATCTGGTGGCAGCCAAAGGAACCCAGGGACCAACCAGCCGTGTGCTTGTGGAGAGGTCAGTGGTTTGAGGGCAGGATGGGGTAGACGATGCAATGTAATAGTGAAATACTGACACCTCTCCGACCAGAGTCACACTGACGCCTCTCCGACCAGAGTCACACTGACACCTCTCCCACCAGAGTCCACTTTTCCCATAGGCACCACTCTCCCGATGAGCTTCTCAAGACCACCAGTATCTCCTATATGAGGGTATACATCTTCCTAACAAAACTGCATGATGGCACAGATGACATCTTTCATGTCCCACACAGCCAAGAGGGTCAGTTTTGCCAGAATAACCACAGCCTTTTATCAGTTTCCCCAAGGGCTCTCTCTCTCTTTTAAATTACGAAATATTTTATGCATGCAAAAGATCTATACAGTAAGTATTTAGTATACGTATATATATAGAGAGAGAGAGACAGACAGAGACAGAGAGAGAGAGAGAGAGAGAGAGAGAGAGAGAGAGAGAGAGACTCCCCCGTAACCACCACTTAAGAAGTACATCATCCCCAGTTCAGATAAGGCTGTGGCCTGCTCCCTGCTCACCTCCTCCTCTCTCTTCCTCAGAGGTAACCGCCTCATTCCTGACCTACTGTAGACAACAAGCCATCCCACAGCTTGATGGCTTCAGAGGACAGTCACTGTTTAGCCCCTGACTCTGTGGGCCGGTCCTGCCGCTGGGTCTTCCTTCAGCTCTCACATGTGCCTGCAGCAGCGGGCAGTCCAGCTAAGGGCTGGACAGTCCAAGCTGGCCTCACTCACATGCCTGGCGGTTGGCAGGCTGTGGCCAGGGCACTTGGCTCTCCTCCCAGTGGCCTGTCCTGCAGGATTCATCCCCTGGTTGCTGAAGGGTCCCCAGCAGCAAGCGAGGGCAGCCGCCCTGCACAAATGCTTCCCCAGCCTCAGCGTGTGTTACGTGGGACAGAGCCCGTCGTGGTCACACCTGCATTCAAGCAGTGCAAAGATAGACTCCACCTTCCGATGGGAGCTGCTGCCAAACATGAGGGCCAATTTCTTTTCCAATCCATCACCTCATTTTTCTAAATTCATTCCTTTGAATTCCTTTAAAAATTAGCCACATCCATAGGCTCGCATCTCCAAGCAACTTACTGCTTAACTGCATATGGAGGGAACGTAAGTGGCGTCATATTCTTTGTATCCACCAACATGCTCTTTAGTGCTATTTATTCTCTAATTTGCTTTGCAACATGGTTCATGAGCGAGCGTGGCACCTGCGCAGCCCGTTCTTACCCTCCGTGCTGCACCGTATCCCACGGTACGGCTCCCAGTTTCTGCTGTGAGGCACCGTCGCCACCATGCCTCCTGATGCTTGCATACAAGCGTCCCTTCAGGAGCTCTGCCTGGGAGAGGACAGCGCAGCTCTGACACTCCAAGGACGAGTGTGTGTCCCGTTTCCCACAGGCCTGTCAAGCACCTGGATGAAGCCATCTGTGCAGTGGCCCCTGTCCCGGCCTTGCCTGGCATGGTAGGTTCCTCATGCCTCTCGTTCCTCTTCCGTGAACGTCTCCATGTTTCCTTCACAAACATTTGCTGAAGGCCTATCTATCATGTGCTAGGCGCTAGGCTAGCTTTGGGGTACACAGGTAGGAAAGAAAAAGTCGCTGACTTCACGGAGCTCACAATGCAGGGGGGCAGACCGGCGAGTCACCAGGCAGCTGCCCTAAACATGAGAAAAGCTGTGGTACGTGACGCACTGGGTGCCATGGAACAGAGACAGGGGGCACCTAACAACCTGCAGAAGTCGCTGGGGGGGATGTTTTCTGGAGGAGGTGACAGGACAGCTGAGCCGAGCCACGGGAGCTAAGAGGCGGGAGAACACTGTCCGGGCAGCACAGGAAGGCCAGGTGGAGGCAGAGGGGCCAGACCAAGGAGGGTGTGCGCGAGCCCTGTGTGGGGTGGGGGTTGGAGCAGGGGAGCAGCACGGAGAGGGAGGGGTGTCCGTGAGGAGGCGGCTCCACCGTGCTGGGCTGCCTTGCTGTGGCCTAAGGACAGGGCGGCAGTGAGGCTGGTTCCCTAAGCCTCACAGGGCCCGCTGGCGGGACGCAGGTCTGGGGGGAAAGGGTGACTGTGGTGTGGCCCTGCCAGGGGGGAAGGGCCGATAGCCCCCCCCCCCGCCCCAGGAGGCGCTGGGAGCCCAGGGCTGGAAGTGCAGATTGTGTGCTCACCAGCGGGTACTGGTGGTTAAAGCCATGGGGCCAGCAGGTACCCCTGGTCAGAGAGAAGGAGTGGGTGGAGAAGGGGTTCGCTGGGGGACCACCATCACTGACAGGACAGGGAAAATGAGCTCACCCAGTGACTAACAGGGACACCCCAGGGCCACCAGGAGGGGGCTCCTGGAAGCTCAGGGAGG
This sequence comes from Rhinolophus sinicus, assembly GCF_036562045.2. Taxonomy (NCBI): domain Eukaryota; kingdom Metazoa; phylum Chordata; class Mammalia; order Chiroptera; family Rhinolophidae; genus Rhinolophus; species Rhinolophus sinicus. The sequence continues at coordinate 12,285,047 of NC_133762.1, forward strand.
AGACCTTCCTGTGCTGAAGAGAAACCAAGTACCTCGCGGAGACCAGTGTCCACAGCGGGGACAGATGGCGCGCGGGGAGGGGGAGGAGCGGAGAGGATGTGGGTGTGAGAAAGGGGACCTGGTGTGGCAGCGGGAGGAGGCTGGGCGAGTGGCATGTGTTCATGTGCAGAGGGAGGGACTGGGCAGCAGACAGGCTGACTCGGATCTCAGGCGAGGACGCGTTGAGGACTGAGCAGGCGCCCAGGAGGTGGGAGGCAGGGGCATCTGCCCGATGCAGGACTGGATCCTGGCCCCACGGAGGCGGGCCCGGCAGCAGAGATGCCAGGGGACTGGGAAGAGAAGCCAGAGCAAACGGGGGACAGACACAGCACCAGATGAGGGCCTGCTGCTGGTGGTGGCCCCAGCGGGGTTCACACACACGCCTGCCATTCCCCTGCACAGGGACGGGGGCTGTGAGCCCCAGAGCTCGTCAGGTCTCTGTTGTCACTTCTATGTCCAGCTGCATCTCTCACTCCTACTGGGGTGAGTGACGTGGTAGAGAAGCCCCCATTCACTGTCCTTCTGCTCCCCAGGTGCTGGTCTTCTCCAGGAACGGCTCTGTGCAACTCCTGGACGTGGCCAAGCCTCAGGTCGTCTGTGCCTTCGCTCCTCCCGGAGCGCACCGTCCGGCGGGGCACTGGACGCCAGTGTTTGTCGTGTCTTTACAGCAGCCGTATTTCCTGCTCCGAGGTATGGAAGGGGGCCCACCAGGGCTGCTGCCCAGGTGTGTGGCCGGCCGACCATTTCCCTGACTCTTAGTCCCCTCACAAAGCCTAGGGTGACCCCACCCAGTCTGCTTCCCACTCTTCGCCCCCCCCACACACACACACAGACCAAAAGTCCTCACCAGGCACTTAGAGGAAATGCCAGCGGCCTTGTCTCTGGACTCCGGCTGCTGCAGATCAAGTGAGCCCCTCACAGCTCAGCCCCGGGGACCCAGACTTTGTAAGCAGAGAGCAGCCCCCACGTCCCCACCTGGGCCACAGACGCCATAGAGAAAGTCATCCTCGTACAGAACACGGCGCTCTTGTTCCATCTTAGGAGACCCTCCCGGGGAACCAGAGTCCACTGACAGTGCCAGTGACGTCCAATCTTCTGTCTTCTATTTTCATTTCGACTCCTACCCACTCTTGGAAAACACCTCAAGGAACTGCACCATTCCTCACACTGACGTGACGGACGGCACGGCCCTCGCCCAGGTGGTGCCCTTGGAGAAAAGATGCGAGAGCTTCCTGCAGAGGAGGTAGAGTTCTGGGTCTGTCCCCCCGGGCACAGAACGGGGGTTGGCGCTGGGTGAGGAAGAGGAGGTGTTTGGTGGTAAGACCCTTTCAGCACTGACCGTCTCCCCTCACTGAGGGATCCATGGATTGCAGCCGTGAGTCACACTCCCATCCACGTTCGGCTTGGTAGAAAGGGAGGAATGAGTTCAGGCCAGTGGGAAAGAAGGCCTCCAGCGGGTGTGTCCTTCCTGTCGAAGCTGTCTTTTCTTTTTCTGCCTTCTCGATTTTTCTAAAGCATAGCTGGGCTATTAGACACAGCCACTGAAGGCAGGGGTTGGTCAACGACGGCCTGGGGCCCAGTTCAGCCCACTGCCTGTTCTTTATAAAGAACGCCTCAGTGGGACAGTCAGGCCATGGGCTTACACACATCATCTCTGGGGCTCCGCGGCAGAGAGAGGCTGTACCAGCGACCACACGGCCCGTAGAGCCCGCGGTCCAAGGCCCCTTTCCTTTGTCCACCCTCTAGACAGACGCTTACGGCTGGCATTTCTCCTCTTACCCGCCCTTTCTGCCACTACCCCCAACCTGCCAGCACTCACTTGCATCCTTTCTGCTGTGAAAGCCTAAGGAAGTGACTCAACCCATTCTGGAGAATCAGGTCTCTCTTCTGATCCATCCACAACAGATTCCTGGGGCTTGCGAAACCTTGTTGATTTCTGCCATGATCTGACTGTACATTTTAGGTGGAAAGAATCATCGGCAGGGCCCTGGATTCTCATCCCAGGCGGGTGACTCTGGCAGGTCTCTTCCCTTCCGGGCACTGGAGGTCTGTCTGTAGCGTGAGCTCGGAGACTCTGGCATTGCTCCCTTCTCCACAACATCCCTTCACGACCACTTCTCCCTTTCTCTACTTACTCTTTCCTCAAGAGGAACAGAGTAGATACTCAGGTTTCAGTTCTGACTCCACCGCTTACTGTGAGACCTTGGGTGAGTTACTTAGCCTCTCAGAGCCTCAGTTTCCTCATTCATTCAAACAGTTTTTATTGAGCACCTATTATGTGCAAGGCTGTGTTCTGGACATTTCAGTGATGCCTGATCTTCAGGTTTTGAAGGTATTTGGTGAGATAATACATGCAAAGTGCTAGGCACAGGGTAGTCACTCAATGACTAGGAGGCACGAGAACCATGATGATGGGTCCCCTCTGGGTTAATCCTGGGAAAATTCTAAACCTCACCACGAGGGGCACCACAGCTCCCCGCATGACTGCAGTTACCTGCTGCGTTTACTTCCTTTGGCGTTGTGGTGGGTTTTGGGGGGGCCTTTCGGTATCTCACGGAGGGAAGCGTGCTATTCATGAGGAGAGGCGTGTATGTGGCCAGTGGGCCTTGGGGAAGGAAGACAATGAAGAAGGGGACAGTTGACATTTCCGCTGCTTAAACATTTACCCAGAATGCTTGGCTACTCCTCACATGGAAGTTTATTTTGACACTTGATGACTTGTTCCTAGGAGATGCAGCTGAAGAATTTAAGGGTGAAGTATCACAACGTCTACAACGTACTTTCAAGTGGTCCATGAAAACATGTATAGAGAGAGCCAAAAAGAGAAAATGTTAACAGCGGGTGAAACCCAGGAAAATATTTAGAGAGAGAGACAGAAAGAGAGGGAGAGAAAATGTTAACAGTGGGTGAACACAAGTGAAGGGTCACTGTACTACTTGCAACTTTTCTACAGGTTTGAAATTTTCCAAAATAAAAAGGTGGAGGAAATGATAAAATACTATTTACAGTCTAATCCCTGATATTAAGAGAGAAGACTGGAAATGTATACACCGATAGTAACAGTTGTTATATTTGGATAATGAAGTATGTGTTTTTGTTTTTTCAGTATTGTCCATATTTGCAACTTTTCCACACACAAAAAATAAGCATTATTTTGGTAAATTTAAAATAATGGTTTGGGGAAAAAAAAAGACAGACAGAAAATCATGAGTGTGAGGCGAGGCTACGGCACAGCGAGGCTGTTCCCTGGGGGAGGGCACGGCATGGGTCTCCCTGGTGCTCTGGCCTGATGGCGCTCAGCAAACTGTTTAATGAGCCTGTTAACATTTCTGTCCTAAACCCCTCCTTTTACCGGCCTAGCAAGGGTGAGCCACCCCGCTTCACCCAAAGCTAATTGGCTACCCTACCGGTGGGTGGGAACAGACCACGGGCCAGCAGCTCCGGCTCTGATCTCACCTCCAGCGGCAGCAGAAAGCTGGGCAGCTCCGGAAGCCTCAGTCCCTAAGGGACATTCCCACCCTCGGCCATGGCGCCGGTGCCAGGGAGGTTAGTATTCAGACCCCTGCCAAACCCCGCTTAGCCCGCGAACGTGGTTTCAAGAGTAGAACCACTGCCATAAGAGTAATTCCCCGTTGCACACAATATTCATTATTTCTGTTATAAGTTACATCTGCACTTGTAGAAATGTAGAAAACAAGATAATGCAAAAGAGAGAACTTAGTAACCCATAATGCCATCAGCAAAAATCCCGGCCACGCCATTTGTTAGCGCATGCTGCCTATTCAGCTTTCACCTTCTCTTGAGAAGACAGGCCCTTCTGCCGCGACTTCCTCCAGGCTCCTCCACGCCACCCCCCCCAACTGTCTCTCCTTCAGGTCAACAGTTTAACTCCCAGGCCCCACACCCCGACCCCTCCCGGGAAGGGGCCACAGTGCTGGGCGGGTGGAGAAAACTGTCATCTGGGGAACCTTCTGCAGGGAAGAGGCCGAAGTCAGTGGGGCTGCCTGGGTGTCCACTGGGGCACAGGGCAGAGGGAACTTAGAGACGTTCTCCTCAGCTGGGAGGGACGCACCCTGTGGTTGCTGCAGGCCGTGCTCGAAGGAATATTTACTTGGGCCTAGTCACAGTGTTCCAATCAAACCCATTTTCTGAACTGGGTCCCAGCAATAAATCGGGAGGCGCTACCATTTAAAGAAGGCATTCCTGTTCTCCTTGCTCTGAGGCCTGATATCTGGGCCTTTCCCAAAGAGTACCCACCCATATTATGAACTTTCAAATGCACAGCAGCTTTGAAAACAATCTCAGTCCACACCCACATACCCACAACCTAGATTGTCATTAACATTTTACTCTTGTTGCTTACCACACATATCCATGGACGCCTCAAAGATTTTAAGCCTATTTTTTTTCTATTTATAGCTTGGCTGAAAGTTTCCATTGGCCCTAAAACGAGGTGAAACTTTAAGGCAATGGGTTCATGTGGCAATAGAGTCAAAGTTTGAGACTTGCAAGAGTCTGTCCAAATTGTTCTCACCAAATCTGCCCTGGGCCTTTGGGAAGGAGCAGTGTGAGATGGAGCCCGCCCTCAGGGCTTTGAAAGGAGGCCAGTCCTGTGAAAGAGCCACACGCCCCCCTGCTGCCCCCAAGCCTGGCTCTGGCCCCTGCTCCCTTCCAGCCCCGGCCTCCAGGGCCCCATTTCCATCTGGCTTCGCTCCGTTTTAGTGTCTGCCACCTCCAGCTGGGTCAAACTTCTGACCACAGACAGAAATTTCAAGACACCAGGAAGCAGACAGAAACCGTTGCCCCCCCCCTCTCCCCCTTTATTCCCTGTGAAACGCAAGGCCAAGAAAGGTACAGGTTCTACCCACCCAGCTTTCTGCCGGCAGAGGCTTCTGGGATGACCTGGCAGACCTGGGGCCCGCTGGGCTCCCTTGGTGAGGGACCGGCAGGCCCATGGGGACACCAGGTGACATTTCCCTTGAGGCTGCAGGAGGAGGGCGAGGGGTGATGTTCTGACTGCCTTTGTTACTATCCCTGGCGTGGAAATGGGGGGGGGTCCATCCTAACTTTCCTTTGCCTTTCTTGAGAAACAAAGGGATGACTCCCTGGAAAACTATCTATAGACGCACAGACCCGACACGCAAGCAGTCAGGCTGCCGGAAGCCAGAGGCGCTGTGGGGAAGTGCGGAAGTCCATCTTCCCTCCCACTTTGCCATGGATGGCGCCTCTTTTTGGAAGATGTTCGCACACCCTGTCAGTACCTCACTTCTAAACAACACACAGCAGCCGTACTTTGTTACGCCATCCTGGGAGGGAGAAACCTCTGCTTGCTGATGGTGGCAGGATGGGGGTTCTCGGGCGCCATAGAGGGCTTTTCCAGGGGGTTCCTGCCAGTCCACGCCGAGCCTCAGATGAGCCCGGCACCCTCCCCAATCCCTCCTTGGCCCTGAGCACTCCCAAGGGAATCACACTGCTGCCAGGCTGGTTCCACGCAGGACGCCGTGCCCAGCTTCCACCTGCTCCCTCCGCAAGCAGGCTCTCCCACCACCTTCCCCCGCCCCAGAGGTGGATAAGCCCTCCTCTGCTTCCCAGGGCGCTGGGGTCCCTTGGCTGCTCTCTAGACTGCATCACCAGTCACCCTACACACACACACACACACACACACACACACACACACACACACACACACACACACACACACGCCCTGCCTGCCTCCTGATTCAGAGAAAGAGGCACCCTGCCCCTAGTGAGACAATTACTTCCTCCTGCATTTGGGGTTCCAGGCCACCCCTCCCCCAGAACACCACCATCTTCTCTTCCATCTGGTTGGCGACCTCCTCTGTCCTAATCACGGCACATGTGCCCCCAGGGTCCCATGTTAGCAAACAAGCAGGCACCGTCCCAGTTCCGCAGCTGCCTGATTTCCCTGACCCGGAGCCCGGCCCCCAGGAACTGCAGCCGACTCACGGTGCCCTCTTCTCCCGTCTGCTCCCCAACCACCCCAACCACGGCTGACTCACCGTCGGGAGGCCCCACCTTCCCGACATCCTCACACGGTCCCTTCTGTGAGTTTGTCCCAGTGTTTCTGTAGGGTAAACCCCTAGGGGCAGCCTTCCAGGGTCCATCCATGTATAACTGTGATAGTTGTACCCACCGGCCCCGAGAGATGGTGGTCACTCCGTGTCCTCACCCCTTCCCCGCACTGGCCAAGACACAAGGGACGGCAATCCTGTCACATGGAAAGTAAGGAGGTCGCGTGTTTTCTGCGGTGTATGTACCTCGTGTGTTTCTCTCCTTCCGTGGCTTCGGTCTTTTTCCTCTGCGTGGGCTCACTTCCTCGATGTTTAGTTCTCTGTCAGTATGGTGAGACCAGTTCTTCCCAGTTTGTCTCTGGGTAGGAGTAATGTTGGTGTCTTGTTCAGCCAAAGGGGAAGTTTCAAATGTGGCGTCAAGCCTCCAGCCCCCCCCCCACCGTTAGGCTTCACCGAGGGGCAGGTATAAAGAGCTTCAAATTCGGGGTGCGAGACCTGCAGTATGACCGGGGTGCACTGGCGACCTCGAGCGCGTGACGGGGCAGACCTCAGTGTACTCAAGTATAAAATGGGTGGCAGTCCTTGCAGGACGCTGCCTGGCGCGTGCAGGAAAGGTGAGCCATTCCTCGGCACTAGATCACGAAAGAAAGCCCTTCTACACACCAACGTGGCTTTTGCAAACTCACCCGCGTTTTCTTTAACACATTAATGGCTTTATTTCCGGTCTTCCTCTTAAACCTTGTCCTAGTTCCCTCTATTCGGCTGCCTCCTGGGTGGTCGCTCAGTGATTCTATGTTGTCTGGATCCCCTGGCCCAGCAATGTCACTGTCACTTACGTATCAGCAGAAGCGCGATTAAAATTAACCCTGACTGAGCACCCACTGTGTGCCAGGTACAAGGCTAACACTCTGTGCGCACAGCTTATTTTTTCGCTATTAGTATCCCTGCTGTACAGTGAGGCAGCTGAGGCTGACAGAGGCTAAGTGGCCCGACCAAGGGCACCAGCTTGTAAGTGAAGGCGCTGAGTGTAAACACAAGCCGCACGGGTCCGAAGCCCGAGTTTCCAACCTGCACACACACTGCCTCCCCCCACCACACACAGGCAAAGACGCGGCCCAGAGGCCTTCACTGCAGCCCTGATCACATTAGCAAAAGACTGGAAACCCTAAGTGTCACCAACAGGGAAAAAGAAAGAGGCACATCTGAGTGCAGCTGCCGGAACTGATTTCCAGGCTATGTTTTCAGTGAAAAAGAGCAGGATGCAAAACCGCGTGTTGCACACTTCTATTTAAGTTTTAAAAACAAGATTATCTGCAAGTCCGTGCTTGTGGGGAAAGAAAATAAGGATCTAAAGTGAGGAGATTCACTTTTAATTGTATACTTTTTGTATACAATTGTATAACTTATTATATATTAATGACTAATTAACTTGTATAATTTATTTAATTTTAATCATATAAAATCAATCTATTTGGTTTTTTTAAAAAGCAATATATAGATTCTTTTTTAGGTTAAAAAGGCTTTAACGTACTGAGTAGCAGACACATCTCCACGTGGTGTCCCCGGGGCAGAGCCTCAAAATGGATCCAAAGCTGCAATCACTGTCTTCCCCCTAAAAGTGCTCCTCCTCCTGCTTGCTTTAAGCTTTACACCGCCCGCCTGTTCGCTCAGGCAGCTGAGGCGGAAACCTGGGCAGCCTGCACCCCTGCTCAGAAAAGGCCCCGCCCACCCTGCTCGCAGGGGCCACCTCTGCATGCAGAATGAGGGTGGATCCTGGGCTTCTCTGATTTTTCTGTACCGATCATGCATTCACTTATTATTGAAACAAACAAACAAAAACCACCCTCTTATTTTTTAAAAGACCCAACTCAAACTCTATCTCCGCAGGCAGGGGCCATCTCGTCTTCCTGTCTGCATTATAACCTCGGTTGCATTTCAACGCCTCCTTCTACAAATGTCCTCTCACTCTTATCACCCTTACTACACTGGGGACAAACAGGGGCTGTTTTGGTCACTTTGGTCTTCCCAACACCGGTACCCGTGCCTGTCACTAGCTTATTAAATGGAGTTGTTGGCATTCTGACATGTTTCATGTTGGTCCATGCAAACAGACTTCTGTTCCAAATGTCACGGTGCCGTCTGCCACCGTCCACCTCCCGGTTCAGAATGCTACCCCTCAGGCCTTCAGTAAAAGTGTTTTGGGTGCCTGCTGTGTGTCCTGAGGACGCAGAGGGGAAGCACATGTGTGTCACCTGGAGAGTTCCTGATATGAGCACAGGGAGGTCAAGGTCAGCCCTGGGGGCCTGAGGGCCGGTTCCTCTCATCTCCCACTGTGTGGCCCCAGGTTTCAGGAGCTGGAGAACAAGGAGAACGAGCAGGAGCACCGGAGCCGGCTGCGCAGGTACTCCTTGCTTCTCCAGAGAGAGAACGCCAAGAAGTGATGGGGCCGCAGCCCCGGGCCCTGGGGAAGGGTTTCAGCAGCACCGGCTTCACCCCAGGAGGCCCTCGGAGGAAGAGACACAGCCACAAAGGACTGCAGCTCGGCAGGCCCGAGGGGCCTGGACTTGCAGTCTGGGACCTCCACAGAGCCAGGAAGGGGAGAGCTACTGTTTTGGGGGGCTTCAACCACTATGCCGCTTGTCAGAGCCCTCAGGCAGACAGATATGTCACCCAAATAAACAGCGATGTTGTTTCCAGACTCCAGAGTTGCTGTGGTGTGTTCATTCCCCAGGTCCAAACCCCAGCGGGGACCACTCGCCTCACGGTCCCAGGAGAGCCACTTTGCTCAACTGAGCAAGACACCCAGCCCACCCCAGCTACTGTGGCCCCTCTTTCCCTCCGCCCACTTCTTTCCCCTCCCTGTGCTGGCTCATAACCTTTAATGGAACCGCTTTGGAGAGGCCGAGGCTCAGAGTGGTTGAGTGATCTACTGAGGTCACACTGGTGTAAGAGGCAGAGGTGCCAGGAGAGGTGGCAGGCAGGAACCGTGCCACTACTGCCCCTTTCCTGCTGGCCTGCGAATTTTAGAAGAGGCTGGAGGGCCTGGGGGGCACAGGAGCAGGGCAGAGAGGCACCTTTCTTCTCTAGGAACTGCCCTTCCCAGGAAAGCAGCTAAAGGGCTATGCCTGCCTCTCTGAGGACATCATGTGGTGTCTTTGAGAACTGCAGCCTCCCCCATGATACTGTCCACAGAAGCCAACTGCACACAGGGTTTGTCACAAACCTTCTTTTGTGTCCCCATCTACCTCCTCCCCTGGGTCACACACAAGCTCCGTTAGCGTGACACCTTCCTCACGGCACTGGAACCGACAAGCTGCAGGTCCCCTTTCCTAGATGAAGACACTCCCCTTCCTCTGCCCCCAGTTCATAGTGTGAGCCTGGCCCGTCCTTGAGTACCTGTGTTGAATAGACGAAGGTCGGCTTAGCTGCCCCACCTTCACACACTGGCCCATCCAGCACCAGCGTCTACACAGCACAGCTGCCTCAGCGGGAGCGACATGTGCAGTCAACAAGCAGAAGCGCGTTTCCTGCCCGTGTCCTAGAAACTCTATTTCACACCCGAGATGCACGCATGCACGCACGCTTGGCTGCCAGGGCTGTTCCAAAGCCCGGATTTGTCCACTACCACTCACAGTTGTCCCCACCCCCATAGCCACGTACCAGTTTTGCGAAAGATTCCTTGACCTTTTCCTGTAAAACGACACACCTATCTGCCTCGCCTCTGGCCCAGAGGCTAAAGTGACCTGAAATTAGATGGTGAAATTCAAGTCCTAAGCACAGAGCCTGGCCCATGGTCACCGCTCTATACACGTCTGTTTCTCCCTCACAGGAGTTCTGATCAGTCCGGCTACGCAAGCAGCTCTGCGGGAAAGGACGCCCGTGCTGACACCATCCCTGTCACTCCCCTCTCCCAGCAAGCGTGCCCCCAGACAGCCCCAGACCAGGGCACCCTGCCAGGGCCCCAGGCGAGATGAGATGCCAGCCAGTACCCTGTCCTTGAGACAGGCTGGTGTTTAGCTGTCACAGAGGCAGTGCACCCGTGGGTAAGCACACAGGCGCTGGAGCCACATCTGGGGCCCAATCCCAGTGCTGCCACTGAACTTTGGTGCCGCCACGTTATCAGTGAGCCGCTTCCTTACTGCACTTCCGCACCCTTAAGATGGCCCCCTTCGCGGGGGCTTACCTCACAGGTTAGCTGAGAACTGAGAGCACGTGTCCATGGCTCACCTACCTGGCGCTGGTGACGGTCCTGTCCCTCTGACTGGGCACGCAGGGCTTCCTCCAGCTGCCGTGCGGTGGGGCTGGCCCAGGAAGGGGTGGGGACGGGGAGTGCTGGGAGGCGACCCTTCCCACCTCCAATCCTTGGTCTTATTAGCAGGGACCTGTTAATGAAAATCACACCCAGATGCTAATAAATGGTGGGCGGCCCAGCTCTGACGGAGATGAGCCCCTCCGCAGGGGAGGGGCTGGCCAACGAGCCCCACTTATCTGTGAAAAGACTTGTTAATAACTTTAATTCCCCATCCTAAACCGCAGGGCCTTTGCCATGCAAATAGATTTCCTAAACTGTGTAGGTTCCTGGAGAAACGCTCCCATCTACCCCGCTTAGGGTCCTGGAGGGGGAGAGTGAGCTGGGGGTGGAGGTGCTGGAAGGTGAGGTGATGAGCAAAGGTGTGAGGTCCCGCCCCCGCAGCTGGGTCTCTGCTTTGGGATTCCACTCTGCAGCCAAATGCGGCCAACATGCGCCCCAACTACAGGGCAGTGACCCCATCCCACTCTGAATTACTGCCCCTCCAGACCGGGACTGGAGCCCTGTAAATGATCCCAGAGGTGGGTTCAAAACAAACCCATCGACATCAGTGGATAAACTGTGGTGTATCCGTACTATGGGATACAACTGGGCAATAAAAAGAAAGGGAGGACTGACACACAGACAACATGGAATAAACCTTGAAAACCTTATGCTAAGTGAAAAAAGCCAGACACAAAAGGCCACACATCATGTGATATACTCATATGAAATGTTCAGAACAGGCAAATCTCTAGAAACAGAATACAGGAGAGTAGTGGGATGGGGGTGGGGGAGTGGAATACAGGGTTTCTTTTGGGGGGGTGATGAAAATGTTCTACAATTAGTGGTGATGGTTACATCAACTATGATAAAACCAGTCAATTATATACTTTAAAGGGGTATGGAATTTTATGGTATGTAAAGTATATCTCAATAAAGTTCTTATAAAAACTAAATACCATGGCTATATTTCAAAGCTTGAGGAGGCCAGAGGGGAGAACTGGGTATCCATAGAGGGCTGAAGGACCCTTAAACAGAGGGGTTACCTCCCCTTGCCCACCTCCCCCCTGGCCCCCCAGGCTTGACTGCTCACCAGATCCCCGGACCCAAGCCAGGCTCCTTCTGGGCTCAAGGCTCCCCTCTCCCCACAGAGCAATTCCCTCATCTGAAACCAGCCAATGTAGACAGGAGTGTGGCAGCCTGGTCTGCTCTAGGTCAGCTGTGTGGACTTGGATGCGGCCAGATGGGCCTCATTCACCTAGGCCTCTGGGAGGTCACGTCACATAAACTCTGATGTTATTTTACGTCCCTACGTAATCCCCATGGGAAGGAAACATGAGTGAAGGGAGATGGGAAAATCCCAGAGTCCAGGCCAGGATGCTCCAGCACAAAGGGAATAAGGACTCGGGACATGTGAAATGGCTCCTTGGAGCTGGTGTCCCCTCAGGCCCCAGAATGACTGGACCTAACAAAATCCTACCAGGGCCAGAGAGCTGACCCTTAGTTTAGCCTTCTGACAAATGGTTATTTGGATACAAAATGTGTAAAGGACCCAACACAGTTAAGTACAACACGTACTCACTAAATGAGATGTATTTTCCAGAGAAACTTTGGTTTTTCTCTAGCTCCCGACCAGGTTTAAAAAACAAAAAATGGACAGACTCCATTTTCTGCTACTTTTCCATATGAAGCACGTTCCCTGCCAGGCTGGAACAGGAGGTGCTAAGCCAGGGCTGGAGGCAAGGAGGAAGGGGTGTGGGCCTGTGCACTCTGGGGACTCAGGATTGCAAGACAGCCTCTCAATTGTCCTCAGGTCTTCTCTGGAGGAGAGGGAGGGAGCTATGTGTCCATACAGAGAAAGAAGAAATTGCCAATTGACACCAGCACAGTTTATTCACAAATAAATAAATACATATTAAGCAGAGCTTCCTGCCTGCCTCTAAGCGTCTACCCTATGGTTCCTTCCATCGCGGGAGGGGATAGGGAGGGTGGTCCTGGTGGGGACAGGCTCTCACCCTCAGGAATGCCCATGCCAGCATCCCAGGTGCCCTCGGCCAGGAGAGGGAGTCTGGAGAGGGGTCGCTTCGAAGGTGCTGAGGCTTCAGTGCTCACAGACAGGGCGCCAGTTGTCCGTCGTCACTTCAGCTACTCAGGCCGGTGGCCACTCCAGGGGCGAGAGGGGCATCCAGGTCTCCAGCAGAGCCAGCACGTCGCCGGATAAGAGCTGCGGAGAGAGCGGTGACAGCACGGCCCTCAGCGCTGGGCACCGAGCGTGGGCGTCCGCGCTTGTGGGCTCCACTCTCAAGGACCGTGCCCTGCGTGTCCTCTCCCGCCCCTAGCCGCCTGGGCGCCCCGGGCACACCAGCCATGTAGCTCGGGAGAGAGCGGGCGAGGCCAAGCTCCGGGGACAGCAGGCGGCGCCCTCCTGGAAGGCGCGGGGCGAGCTCCGCGCGGGAACGAGATACTAACCGGAGACGACGGGCCCGGCTCCGGCGCCTGCCCCTCCGGGCGCGCCGCTACGTCGTAGAACACCGCAGGGTCGCGCGGCTCGGGCGCCGCTCGGGCTCCGGGACAGGCGGGGGAGGACGCCCAGGACCCCGCGGCGGGGGCGGCGGAGCCCAGGCCCGGGCCGCGCGCCTGCGTCTGCGCGGGGCCGCCGTCGGGGCAGAGCGGGCAGCCCTGAGGGAGCGCCGCGTCGCTGTGGCGCCGGCGCCGCAGGTTCTCCTCGCTGAGGCCCAGCACCGCCGACAGGTGGCCGATGTAGCGGATGGCCAGGCGCAGCGTCTCGATCTTGGTCAGGCTCTGGCCGGCGGGCGCCACCGACGGCGGCAGGAAGCGGCGCAGCTCGTGCAGGGCGCGGGCGAGCGTGCGCATGCGCAGCTTCTCGCGCTCGCTGGCGCTCTGCCGCTGCCCGCTGCCCAGGCGGCTGCTCCGGGCGCCGCGCCTCTCGGTGGTCGCGACGCGAGGGGCCGCGCGAGACCCGGGCCGCCTGGATCTCGGCACGGGGCTGCCAGCCGGGGCGCTGCCCCAGGAGTTCGGGGACGAGGCGGGGGAGCAGCCGCAGTCCCCGTCGGAGGGTGGCGGCGGCTGAGCTGGTCCCCAGGCCGCGGGGAGGATCCAGGACTCGGAGAGCGGCGGGCACAGGGACTGGGCCATGGCAGCGGCGGCGCGTCTGGGGACAGGCGGCCGGGGACCGCTTTATCCCGAGCCCGAGGTGTGAAGTGGCCCCTTCCAGGCCACATCAGCACATCAAAGCTGGCTCAGGGCCTGGAGGGGGCGGGGCCTGACCCTTTGAACCAACGGAGGGGAGGCCGAAGGTGCCGGCCGGTGGGCTGCAGCAGGTTGCACCCCCAACTCCCGCCCCGGCCCTCGCATGGGCACCGTCCTCAGCCACTCCCGCCTCCTGCCTGCGCCCAGCTCCGGGTGTTGGGCCAGCTCAGCAGGTTAAAGGAAGCATGATCAGAGAGACCTGGAAGTCCAGTAGGTAGGTTTGGGGCTGCCCTCACCTGTTGGGGACCTTGCAAACAAATTTTCTTCCACCTTCGTTTCCACTGTATATAATGGGGTCCTAGGGTCATGCTGCATCCAGGTGTATAGAATCAGCTAGGGATTGGGGGTGAGGACCTGATTCCTGCTACAAGTGAGAGAAATAGTGATCCATTCCTTCTCTGAGACAGACTGGTCCTGGATGCGACCTTCCCTGGTGGCAGTGAGTAGAGGGGAACACTATGAGGACACTATCCCAGGCACGTCCAACAAGCTGGCAGAATCTGATCAGGTTGCTGGACCCTCTGAGCCAAGGGAAGGGTGAGCCCCCTGCCCTCCAGGACACCCTAAGCTGGGCAGGATCAGGGCCTTGGCTGCCCCCACTGTTCTCTAGCTGGTGTTCTGCACCTTTGGGGTAGGTATAATAGGCCTTGCCAATGAAATGTGAGTGAAAATAACACACAAAAAAGCATTTGACAGAATTCAACACCCCTACATGATATAAATTCCCAATAGATGGGAACTTTCTCAACCCGAAAAAAGGCATCTACAAAGAACATACAGCTAACCTCATATTAAATAGTGAAAGACTGAAAGTTTTCACCCTAATATTGAGAACAAAACGAGATTGTCACCTCCTACCTAAGCGTATTCACCATTGTCCTGGAGAGTCTAGCTTGGGCAGTAAGAAAACAAAAAGGCATGCAGATTGGAAACGAAGAAATAAAGCTATTTGCAGACACCATGATTATCACGTAGGAAATCTCAGAACCTGTATTGTCTACCTAACCCCTCTGGTTGGAGTTTGCACCTTGTAACAGCTACAGCTACTTCACACGAGACGCTCTCCAGCTGGACTGCAGAACCTGGTGTCTGGCTTCACGTCTTCAAGAGAAGTGGTACCTAGGGTCTCTTCCAGTGCTGGGGATCTAAAGTTTTGCATCCTCCATGGCTTCCAGCCCTGGAGACTGATGGGAGAGCTGATTTGTAGGAAAGGAAGCCAAACGGCTTGCTACCTTCTCCTTGGGCATCTCTGCCCACCACCGCCCCCTTCCCTTGTCTCTTTTATCTTCAGTGCCCTTGACCACCTCTAACACTTACACCCTCCTCTCTGCTGTCTGTCCCAGCAGCCCCAGAATGCTTATGTCCAGGGTCACATCCAGGAGAGGCAATATCAAACCACCCTTGGGGAGAACGGAGAAGCCCACTCCCTGGGGACACAGCGTAGGACCCATCTACTTCCAAGGGGAGCCTGGCCCAGGAGGGCCCCCATCAGCCTGCAGCTGTCAGCAGGGTCTGCCCCTGGCTGACAGATGCCTTGGTGGGCTCCAGGTCCAAGCCAAGAACCTGGTATTGGAACCCATTGGGGCCCCTTCGATCCTGCTGGACCCAAGGGAACAAGCAATTGGAACTTGGCAGTGTTGTGTACAGCGCAAGAGGGGGTGCAGGGTGAAGGCTGGACAGCTGGGGGGTGCGTAGCAGGGCAAAGCCTGGACAGGCAGGTCTCAGACGGTCTAGACACCCTGTTGCCAGTCTTCTGAATATCAAAAAAATCCCTCCAATTCCCACAATTGTGATTTCCACTGGTTTGTAGGCAACAATGCTCCAAAGTGAAATCTGTGTTTTATTAAGTACAAAATCAAATAGACATAATTGGACAAGAGGCTGTATGTGTGGGAGGCAGACTGTTTATCCTGAAAAGAGCTTTGGTCCCTGACGTTTCCCAGATCTGGAACCTAATAGTTAACATTCGTTAAGTATTTACATGGGAGCCATAGAGAGATCTGGAACAGGAAAAGGCACCATAAGTGGTGTGTGACAAAAGGGTCTCTGGTGTCAGGGTTGAGGGAGGGATAGAAAGACCCAAGGGTGAGTGTGGAAACAAAAAGCCCACAAAAATGGCATGAGAGAGGCAGGGTCTTCGGCCTTAAAGGCTGATAAACTGGAGGTGCCATGTGGGAGTCCCTCCCTCTCCTGTTGCCCCTGGCGTCTCTGGGCCCAGGTTGTGCAAAGTACCGTCCATAGGCCTGATGGAGCCAAGTGGGGGCAGAGCAGGAACCCCCAACCCGAGCCTGGGCTCTCCCCCCTCCTGCCAGCCAGCCTCCCTCTTCCCTTTCCCCATGCCTCTCTTGCCTTTGATCTCCTTATCACGGCCTCTCTGGTAGGTTCATTTGGGAGCTGCCGGAGTTAATGAGTTCTCCGGGCAGCAGGGCCCACATGCCCTCCTGCTGGGGTGAGGACTTCACACCTCCGAGGCCTGTGTTTTGACAAGTGCCGAGCCAGTGGCTCCTGCTGCCCCTCTCGAGCCTGCCTTCTCCTGCCAAAGTGTAAGGCTGGGAAATGGGGCCGGGGCACAGCCCCCCTGAGCAGAGGTGAGAGTTCAATGGGGTCCTTAGCCAGGGTGAGGGGCAGGCAGGGCAGGGCAGCATCCTCACAGGCTGGGACCGGCTAGGAACCGGCTGGCTTCCTCAGCCCAAGCCGCAGTCCTGGGCACTGCTCCCCTCCCACCTCCCAGCCCAGGGCCCTCATTTCCCGGCCAGACCCTCTGACATAGGCGTGCTAATCAGAGGTGCTATGTCACTACTCCCCTTGCAGCCCTTAATCCCCACTGGAGCCAGAGCCCCGGGAGAAGGAAGCAGCTCTGCCACCGCCAGCCTGCTTAGCGTCAGCAGGCATATCCCCTGGGAAGCTCCTAATGTGGGGTCCCCTATTGCCAGGAGTCTTCCCATCACACCTTGTACCAGCCCGAGACAAGACCTTTCAGGGGCATGACTGTTACTGACGAAGCCCCCACCTTCATAGAGCCCTAGGACGCCCCTCTGGAGTGTGGCCAGTGAGGTTGCCGTCCCTGCCCTGCCATATACAACCTGTGTCACTCACTCTGTCTCGGCCCCAGCTTCTGCTGCTGTGCCCCCGGGGGACTAACGCCCACCGTGCTGACTGCCGCCGTGGTGAGTGCCAGGTTGTACTACACAAGCTCGTGCAGCGCCACGTGCACGTTCGCTACTGTCCCCGTGCTGGGCTTGGCTGGGTCACAGCTCACAACCACGCTGTGATGTGGATATTACTGACTCACGTGGTGGATGAGGACACGGAGTGGCGAGAGGGTGTCCCATGTCACTTAGCTAGAAGGGGCAGAGCTGGGGACCATGTGGCTCTGTCTGGGGCCGCAGCCTGTGTTTGCCCCCTGCCACCTCCCGTCTCCTCCTCTGAGGACTCGTGGCTCCTTTCCTCCTGGAGGGAAGGCCTGAGAGTGAGGGTGCCAGGTGGGGCGATACCCTGGAGGCCTCCAGTCCCCATGGAACCTTGCTCCACGTCCCAGGGGCCTGTGGAGATGAACAAAGAAAAAGGTTTCCAAGCCCGCCCTGGACCTGCTGAACCAGGGTCCCCGAGGATGGAGCCAGAGAGTCTGGATCTGAAAAGTAAAATCTCCCCAGAATTAGGAAACTCGGCCATTTTTGAGAAACAGTGCCTATAGTGAACACCCCCCAATGCAGAGAGTGGAAAAGGCCCCGGGGAGTGCCTGGCCCCCCACCATGCATCCTAAGCACCCCTTGGGTCGCAGACAGATGAGGATGAGCTTGGCTTGGAGAAGGGGCTGAGGTTACCTGCAGCCCAGAGCATCAGAGGCTCTGCCCCCCTCCTTCCCCAGCAGCCTCCCAGCTACTGCCCGGCCCCCCAAGCTCCCAGGGAGCCCCTTCCAACTGAGATCACCCCCTCTCCTCACACCTCCAGCTCCCGGAGCCACTGAGCTGGCAAGCCATATGGAATAGATTATTCTGGACCCATGATAATCTGATTATCTTGGCCATGGGTCAGCTGGATGCCAGCCAGTGGAAGTCACAGGAGGCAGAGGGGTGATGAGGAGGGAGGGGGTGGGAAGAAAGGAGAGAGATTTGGCAGATTCTGGGAAAGGCTCAAGAGGAAGTGCCAGAATCTCCGTGGTCCTAGGAGCCAGGCTGAGAAAGCAGGCTAAGTAGACAGCACTTTCTCCTCAGGGGCGTCACATGTCCGCTTCTTCGCTCCGTCTGGGTTAGCACAGGAGGGCAAGGGGTGGTCTACGCTTTACAGTGGAAGGTGGGGAAACCAGCATAAAGGGAAGATGCAGACATGTGAATGTGGGGAAACTTGTCACACAGTACCTCAGTTTCCCCAGCTGTAAACTGAAGCAGGGGCTCCCGACCTCCTGCTGAGAGCTGAGAGCCCTGCAGGCCGCGGCGGGAAAGCATCAGTCTCAGGCCACAGTTTTGACCACTGAGTCATGCACACGGGTAACAGTGCATAGACGGATAGGTGACGGGATACACTGATGTGTGCTTGCATTCCCAGCCACAGCCAGCAGAGGGTGCTGCCAAGCCAGCTGGCACCTTGGGATCTGAAAGCACAGACCTACCTCTAAGCAGAGGCCTTCCTCCTGGAGCAGGGCCAGCGCAGGGCGGGATAGGTACCAGGAGCTAAGCAGATGTGTCAGAAATGCTGGGGCTGCCTTACAAAGTGGGTAAAGCTGGCTCAGTGCTGGGGTGACAGGCCGTGTGACCCTGACAGCCACTTGCCTTCTCATGTGTCCACTGGAAAACACGCATCTGCGTGCAGAGAGGCAGAGCAAGACAGCCTAGAGGAAGGAGAAGGGGGCTGGCTCAGGAGGGCAGGGGCCAAGCAGCGCTCAGGTCCCTTCCCCCTTCCTGACACACACGCCTGGGAACAAAGGCTGGAAACAGTCAAAACACAAGCTGATCAAACTCTAGGCGGGGCATGCCTTGGGCTCTGTGCCCTTGCCAACTCCCAGGTGAGGATTTGCAGGCCCAGCTCAGCTGCCAACTTGGGGTGCGTCCAACACTAGCCCCTCCAGAAAGTATAGGATAGAGCTTTCTGCAGGCCGGATGTACAGGTTTCGGGCCCCTTCCAATACCGCCCCTGCCCTCGCGACCGCTCACGACAGCAGTGAGGTGCCAGGTGAGTGATGAATCTTGGCAGGAGGGGGCGGCACACAGTGCCAGCCCAGGCCGCCCGGCTAGAAACCCTGGTGTGAGCGGCTCCCACACCAAGCTGCTCGGTCCTCAGGCAGCTTCAGGTCCTCCTTCAGAGGGGCAGGGGAAGGAGGGCACCCCACTTTAGACCCAAGAAAGAGCAGAGTGGGGGGCTCCTAGGACCGAGTTGGAATGCCTGGGCAGAGCCTGGGGGAGTGAGGAATCTCTGGGCGACCTCCTTTGCCAGAAGCTGGGGGACGGGGACGTCCCTAGATGGAGTGGGAAACATCTAGAGGAAGGGGATAGAGATTAAATTGACCAAATAATAAGTCAAACAGGGGAAGGGTCTTACATGATCAGCACCGATTATGCGCCTAAAACTGAGGAGAGGATGAACTCAGTCCTTGGCTCTGGAGGTCTCCCACCAAGAGAAGTCTGGATCCGGCCCTTGGCCTGAGCCAAGGCAGTTCTCTTCACCCTGGGCGCTTATGCGCCAGCCCCGGCCCTGTGTGTGTGCATGGTGAGTCCCTGGCACGGGCAGCCAGGCTGGTACGGCACCGCGGGTGTGCCACGTGCTGCTGGCTGGCCATGACCAGGCCCCCACCTCCGGGGTTCCCAGGGCTGGCCTGAGGCTTCAGAGCAGTCTCGGCATTTGCCCAGTGGTTGCCCTGACAGGAATTCATCCTGATTAGAAAAGATTCGCGGTTCAAGTGAAGACATACTGCTGAGTGACAGAGTCTAGTTGCAGAAAAATCCACTCCATGTGACATTACTGATATAAACAAACACGTAAGAAAACGAGAATCTAAAACAACCCCGTGCTTAGAAAGTCACCAAACGACAGCACGTATTTTGTAAAGGTGTACTGTGTAAATGGCATTGTCACCAAATCCGTAATAACATACCAGGACTTATTTGGTATGTGGGGAGGGCAGGGCCGGGCTCTGGGAGGTGGTCAAGGAAGCCTTAAACCGTATCTGTAATGTTTGCATTCTGACAAGGAGATTGCATTCATATATGAATGTGCAATTAAACATATTTTTTAAATTATAGGCGTAAGGACGCCCCGATGCGGAAAACATTAAGGCGCCTCAGTGTATACGAGAACTTGTTACCACCACTCCAGGGGGTGCTAGGCAGGCCTTCAAAATCTCGCTTGGGAAATCCATCTGCTGATACGGAAAATGATCTGAATACGTCAGTGAGAAAAGTCGGTCGCCAAACAACGTGCTCTCTAAATACCCAAAGGAATCGAAAGCAGGGACCAGAGCAGATGTTTGTAAGCCAACGTTCACAGCAGCAACAGGCACAAAAACGAAAAGGTGGAACCAACCCCGATGTCCACTGACAGATGAATGGATAGACAAAATGTGGTCTATGTCCACAATGGAATATTATTCACCCGAGAAAGGGAATGAAGTTGGGCACATGCTACACCGTGGATAAACCTTGAAGACACGATGCTAAATGAAATAAGCCAGCTACCAAAGGACACACACTGTATGATTTCACTTACAGGAGGTGTCTAAAATAGTCAAATTCAAGAGACAGGAAGCAGATTAGAGGTTACCAGGAGCTGGGGGCAGAAGGGAACGGGTAAGGGGGAGCTGTTGTTTAATGGGCACAAAGGTTCTACCTGAGGTGATAAATAGGTTTTGGAAATAGAAGTGGTGATGGTCACACAGCATTGTGAATGCAATTAAAGCCACTGAATTGCATGCTTAAAAATGGTTAAGATGGCACATTTTAACCTTATATATAGAGGATGCCCCCCCAAAAGAAACACATTTTAAGAAAGGAAAAACTGTATTAAAATTGTAATACTCAATGTATAGTCACATTTGACTTCTGCAATTACAAGAGGTGCTCAAAGTGGTTCCCATCAGCGTCTAGACACTTCTGATTATGGCAAACTACTGCTACATACATAACATCTCTTAAATGTGTATACATTTTTTTGGCACCCTCTGTATATTTTACCACAATTAAAAAAATTGTAAATGTAACATACAAAAACGATTGAATTGTACACTTTAACAGGTGAATGTATAGTATGTAAATTATATCTCTATAAAGCTGTTTATAAAAGAAAATACATACACCAGAAGCTTCAAAAAATGGAAAAACAAAAATCCCTGACATGCTCTTTCTCAATGCCTGTGTGTATGTGTTCAGGTATTTGTAGGGGTGCCGAGAAAGGCTGGGGTAGAGATGTGGGGCTACCTGCTGACGTGGAACTCTCTGGGTGCATGAAACTGGAGGCATTCAAAATTCCCTTCTTTTTGACTGTCTATACCTTCTTGCTTTTCTGTAACAAGCATTCATTGCTTTGGTAATTAATGAAAGGAGGGAGGGAGGAAAAAAGGAAGGAGAAGAGGGGGAGGAAGAAGGAAGGGTGGAAGGGAGACTTTGCAGAGCCAAGACCCCAAGCTTGTCTGCATTCCAGCCGGTGGGCCCAAGCTCCTTCAGCGCTGGGTTTACCCTCCCAGAGCCTGGGGTTCCAGGAGTGGGTACCACTCAGTCTCCCTCTTCGTCCTTTCCAGGAGCCCCAGGACCACAGATGGTCACCCCTGTCCTATAGGGAAGGCAGGCAGGACTTGTGGAGTCCCACGTGCTGAACACACAGTGCTACTACACCTAACCTTCCCAGCAAGGGCACCCATTTCACTGATGAGGAGACTGAGGCTCAGGGGGATTGAACCCAGGCACAGGTAGCTCTAGGCGTGGCTGCCCCTCCTGGGCCCCAGGCTCTGACCCAGGCAGCTGTGGGGCCTCTGCAGGCCCTTCCACACCAGCCTCCTCAGCTCAGCTATTTTGTTGCGGGAAGAGCAGGGAGACCCCTCCATGCCCGCCACCTGCGGGGCAGCTCCCTAGGTACTGGTGGCCTCTAGCCCCTCCAGTGTCCCCAGCCAGTAGTGGTCCATCCTTCCCACCTTCCTCCACACGCTCTCCCTCCTGCCCTGCCCTCCTCGGCCCACTCCCAGCGCCCCTGGCCGGGTCTAGTAGCTCTGATGTGACCAGTCTCCTGTCCGGTGTCCTGCCTCCAGCCCTTCACCTTCCAGCTCCTTTTCTTCCTCAGAATTTCTGTGGCCTCATTGCCTCCCGAGTCCAAACTCAACCAGCAGGATTTGCACTCCCCCCACCCCCGCCCGTCCAGGCCCTCACACCCCTCCTGGGGCTCCAGCCCTCTTGGCGTTGCCCAAAGCAGTCCTGGGCCTCTCCACTCCCAGACTGGGGCTCAGCTCTTCCCGCTGCCAGGAATGCCCCAGCTCCACTTGGAGAAAATCCACCATTTCTGGTCCCTCCCTCCCTCCTGTGACCTGGCCTGGTGACTGACTGGCCAGGAAGCACCTCTGTCGCCCGTGGGCTCCCAACACACTAGGCCACCATTGATGCAGAGCTGCCTTGTTCCTTTCTCCTCCTCCTCCAGCTCCAGCTCCCAGAGGGCAGCAAACTCACCACCCCCCAGGAGCCTTCACCCCCAGCCGGTTGGTATTTCCCAGTGGTCTTGTACATGGTCTTTGTGGGTTCACATTCTGGCTCTGAGGGACTGGGGCAAATGATGGGGCCTCTTTGGGCCTGGTTTCCCCATTGGAGGAGGAGAACAGCAGGACGCTGCAGTCCTGGGGTCTGAGCACTGAACGGCTGCCACAGGCCCGGCGCTGGCACTTACTCTGTGGAAGTGCTAGGAAGACAGGTGGCCTGAGGCCTGGTCAGGGGGAGCTCCAGTTCCAGCCGCTGCTCTGAGACTTGTCGTGTGGCTGTCGGTCTCAGAGTCTCCCAGTGACACCGATGGTGCCCTGCTTGGCAGGGCCTTGTCATCGGGCTTCCCTGGCTGTGCCCAGAGGCATGCACCCGCCCCTGGGCCGGGAGGGGCAGTAGCTGGGCACGCTGACGGCTCCTGGAGTAAGGGGCCGTCCGGGGCCGTCCTCCTCCATTTCCTCCCTCGCTCCCTCGCCATCCCAGGGACACAGACCCTGCCTTTTCCCTGGGCCTACAGGGGCGGGGCGGTGGGGGGTGACCTGCAGTCTCCCACCCCCACCCCAGAAGCACATTCTGGGGTTTCTGAGGGGGCCTGCTGCCTGGCTGTTTTGGAGGCCCCTGCACACCCTCGTTCCCAAGTCAACACCTTCTGCCCTGGGGGAAGCGGCCTTGTGTCAACAGGCAGAGTGGAGGTGTGAAGGCAGCCACAGTGGCCAAGGGGGCGGCTGGGCTGGCCCTCACTGCTCGGCTGGTAATGAGAATACCACACGGCCCCTGCAGCCCCTCACAGGCTGCCTCCTTCCCTTCCGTGTTCCCACAGCCTGTCCACCCCCAGGGCCTGGAAGGGAAAGCAGAGCTACGGGGCACAGGCCAGGCCTTAACCTGGCTCCAGCTCCTTGGACCCGATCCTGGGGGCCCTGCACTACCTGCCCAGGGAGAAAGAGCAGGTGGAGAACTGGGGCTGGGGGTAAACAAACAATGAGGCCTGTGCAAGGCCGCCAAGAGCAGGCCTGGCACGTTCGGGGCCCAACCTGGGCCTCTGCCCTGCTCATCCGACAGGTGGTCAGGGGCAAAGTCCTGGGACATCAATAAACGGAGAATGGGATGGAGGCCTCCGTGTCCTCACCTATGTAACAGGAATCGTGACATGGGCACTGCCGGCCTCAGCACCAAGCTGACTGGTGCCACACGAGGAAGCTCAGCCAAAGGTCACAGTGGCCCTGTGGTTCCAGCCCCACAGCTGGCCATCTGAGCCAGAGCTTCCGGAGCCCAGGAGAGCAGGGCGGGAGACTCAGGGCGGAAGCGCCTGTGCGACCTCATTCTGCAAGCCCAGCGCAGGATGGGTGCCCTGTGGCTCCCTCACCCGGAGGCTGCCCAGCGCCCGGAGGCGGCAGTTCCTGTGTTCTCCCTGCTTCTTGGCCTCGGCTCTAAAAGCACCTCGGGATTGTCAGGTCCACCCCCCTTGTTTTATGGAGCTCGTCAGGGCTGAGAGGCAACAACAGCCATCCACTGCACTATACGTGCCGACCGTGTTCCATCGGGCCTCTTCCGGATCTTGTGCAGAAACAGGCCACTCACTCCCGGGACAGCCCCTCTCAGCTTAGAAAGTTCTTCAGACTCCCCCTGGAGTATTCTCCTCCAGGTATCTGGAGACGACATCACATCGCCATATTGTGTGCTTCCTGGACAAAGCACCCCCAAGTCCTTCGGCTATTTCTCTGGTGACCTGGCTTCCAGCCCCTCACCAAGCTCCCTCCCCGGTTTGTCCCATTGCTCATACACTGTGGCCCCTCGGTCTGACCACTTTCCTGGGTACGGCCCACCCTGCCTAGGGAATGAGAGACCAGCCCTGTGGCTGAAGACCCCGTTTCTTGCCAATAAGAAGGGAATCACTTTTGTTTCTCATGCCCCCTGATGCGTGGAAGGCAATGACGGCCACGCCTTTTCCAGACCTGCTGCTGGTTACACCTGCCTCCCGACCCTGAACTTAAAGGGAGGACACCCGGGGCTCCGTTGATTCTACCTTATTAGATCCGATGGGTTCTTCTGGCCTGTTGGGATCTCTTTAGGTCCTGGTTGCTACCCAGTTCACTTCTTGGGTTTGGATCTTGCCCCACATTAGATCAATTCATATCTTCATTCCAGATCATAACGCTGCCCCTGAGAAGCTGGGACTAGAGCCGGTGGCACAACACGAGGCCTGCTTCCAAGTGAACATCCATCCATTCATCTGGGGGAACAAAGAATCTGTTATGAATTATCTTAACTGAACTGTCATCCAGCTTACCTGGCCCCATTTGTTGGCAAGGACACCCCAGGAACGTCTTTCTTATGTGGACAGGAATTGTGTCTGGCTGCTCAGAGCACACTCCCAAAATGACAATGATGTGATTTTATTTTCTCTCACATTAAAGACTTTCAGGAGTAGAGAGTTCTGGACCAGTATGGCACTTCCATTGTCATTGATGCCTCAGGCTTCCTGCTGCGGCACTATCCTTCGTGTGTGACTTCTATCCTTGAGGTGGCCTCACGGTCACAAAATGGTTGCTGAAGCTACACCCATCACGTTTCCCAGGTAGAAAGAAAATATAAGTGGTCAGAGCCACAGGAATGTATCTCTCTGCCTTAAAGAGCTTTTTTAGAAGCCCCATCCAATACTTCTAACATTTCATTGGCCACTCCATCCGCTAGGCAGGGTGGGAACTGTAGTTGTTTTATCTGGGCATATAACCACCCACAGTAATACTGGGCCCTGTGATTAAGTTAGAAAGAAGAACAGAGGCTGTAATACATGCTGTGTGGGCAACCAGAAGTCCTTGCCATCCTCATGCACATGCTACTGACCATGTTTCCTAAATCTAGCCACCATTTCCTCAGCTGGTAAGGGGTGGAGCTGGGACTCTAAAACCCAGGTCTGTCTGATTCCACAGCTCGACCTCCTAACCATGAAGCTACACTGCTTCCCTGTGTAAACGGGAGGCCCAGTGGGAGGATGCACTTTGGTTTTCCCCTCGTGAGTGGGGCTGACAGACACTGTGTCCCTGGCCCCTAGAGCCTGGCTGCAAGGCCTAGTGAAGAGCCAGGGGCCACAGCAAACCAAGCCCGGGGTCCCACCTTCCAGAACTTATGCTCTGACATTGCACAGTCTAAGGCCTGGGCTCTGGGGAAAGCTCAAAGGTAGACAGAAGGCGGCCAGGGGACCCTAGAGAGGGAAAAGCATGCAGGGCTCTGTGCTGGGTGGAGTGCCATTATTCACCACATCCTCTCACAGGCAATCCCTCCAGGCTGCTCTGATGAATGGGGGTGGGATGGGAGACAGGAGGAATAATTCTGAAAATTCATAACCATTCTGGAGAACACATGGCCACTTCACCACTCCACATCCAGCTACCTGTGCACAAGGCAGGGCTGTTTGGCAAAAACTAGAAACACGCCAAAGGTGTAGCAATAAGAGACTGACTACGGTGTGAGCATGCTTTGGAATATTATACGGCAATTAAAAAGAACGAGTCAGTAAGATCAACAGCACATCAATCTGAAATTTCAGAACCCAGATCAAGAAATATATATGAAACTTGATGAATTTTGTTTACAACTGTCAATTCCATGTACATAAATTCTTTGATAGTACAGTGTGTCAGAGTTTCATAGTATTGTACAGCTTTGGATGAATAAATGGTGATATTCGAGTACGTACCCTACGTTTGCCATTATTTCAACCTCAGAAGTGTGGGACTGACTGCTTTCTAAGTCCACAGTACCCAAAGGGAAAAGTAGCTCTTTTTTTTTTTTTTTTTTTCACCTTGGGCTTAAACCCTTTTAAGTCCCGAAATGTTGTATAACTAACTGCTTCTTTCCAAAGAAAGCCTGTTTGAAATCCAGCATGCTTAACCAATTCCATCTTCTTTTGTGTTATGGACAAATTAAAACATTTCCTCTCCTCATTCATTGCAGCTAGAATAAACTAAACAACAGTTAGTGACCTTGGTCAGCGTTATTCCATGTCCATTTTTACTTCATCATAATGTTACAGTGGTAACATAAACATTTTTTCTCCAACATATTTTAAAATAAGTCCTGAGGAAAAAGGGATGCAATTTCATCATTGAACGTCTATCTGCACCTCCTGCCACTACATCTTTTATCCCCCAAGTAAAATGATCCTCTATGATTGAAACAGATGAACACAAGTCACCCATGACCAACTATGAGTCAGTTAAATATGTCATGACATGGAATGCTCTAAGATATGCTACTAAATGAAAAAACAGCAAGTTACAGGCTCGGACAGGCACGTGTCGTAACGTTACCCAACTTACGCGATGTGTTTTCTAAGGAGACATGTTGAAGAGAATGCAATGGACCAGGTCTGGAAGGACACATGATAACCTAACAATAGCTATTACCTTTGGGGACGGCTTACAGGGCCGTCAGCTTTCTCCCTAATGTTTCCATTTCTTACCAAGAGAATGTATTCATTATGTAATTTGTGAAACTAAAAGTTAATTTTTAAAAACAGCCATAGAAATACCACAAGGCCATTGATGACTTCAGGGTAGGACCAGCTAACCTATTCCTGCATCACTGTGTTGGCCTTCAATTATTGGCTCCTGAGTTGTTTTTCATGTCACACTTCTGCTCAAAAGTCAGTTTGACTCCCCATTGCCTTGGGAAGAAGACCCCACTTCTTAGCCTGGCACCCCCCGCGTGTGCTCTAGCTCTCCCCATCACCACCCTGCACACTGTTCCTGAAGCACCTTGGGAAGTCCCACTGCCAGTCCTTTGCTGATGCCATTCATTCCCACATCCAGAATGCTCTTTACCTGCCTCTCTCTCTGTGCAAGTCCTAGTCATGGTTCAAGGCCCCGCTCTACCTCTCCACCTCTGTGGCCAAATTCTACAGTCCCTGGCCCTCATGAGACCCTTAGTCTTTCCTCGGAAGATCACAAAGGACACTGACACCTCCTTTAAACTGTAATTATTGCTGAGAAGTGAGAGCTTTTATGTTATAAACTTTACCATTGTTCAAGTGGATACTATGAGACAAAAACAGTCCTGTGAGTAGAAATACAATTATTATTCCTGTTTTATAGAGCAAAAGGCTCAGACAGGTTAAGGGCTCTGCCCAAGGGCACACAGCTAGTTAGTGGTGGGCCTACTAATTATATCATGACCTGTTCACTCATCTCTCCCACAAAACTGAGACCCTGGTGTGCCTGACATTTACCAGTTACTAAATATTATGAATATGAATTAAATGAATAATGCCTACAAGCATCTTGAAATGTAAATACCTTCTTTATAAAATGACAGCACCAAACATTTAGCCCACTTACCAGGTACATACTAAGTAGTTCCGTGCACGGTTCCCCTTAGTACCAGCAACCACCCTAGGTGGTGGGTATTCTGTATTATTGCTGACGATGAGGAAACTTGAGTCTCAGAGGAGTTAAGTCACTTGTCCAAAGTCACACAGCAAATAAAAAGGATCTGACTCTGGCCTGCTTGTGGGGGACCCATCTTCCCCCATTTCATTCCCATTAATTCTTCTTCTGCAAGCTGCTCTGTTCTGTTTTTCAGGAACAGAAATTAACTGTGGGCAACAAGATGACTTTCTCAGTGTCACTCAGCAAATCAGCAAGTGCAGGTTGGAAAGAACCCAGGTAGGGTCAACCTGTATGTCTCTTTCCCGCCCACTGCCCCATCCCCCATCACTGCTGGCAGGTCCCTCCAGGCTTGTCTTGAAGCCTTACAAGCACAGGTGTGGGCACTGGGTGTAAGTTACTGGGCACGGCCCCCCAGGGACTGGTGATGAGCGAGGCGGCCACTCATCACAGGGGGCCATGTGTGACTTGGGGGACAGCCCTAGACGATGGCACTGCCCACGGTTGTCGGACTCCTGGGCACTCACCCTGCGCAGTGGACGGGGCGGGGTGGGTGGGTAGCCGGTGAGAAGCTTAGCAACTCCATCCAGATGCGAATTGTCCCTCCCACACTTCCCGGGCTGCAGGGGCCTCCATTAGAGCTCCTGAGGGGTCAGAATCCACACCTTCGCAAATGGGCCCGCTTTCCCAGGGCCCCCCTGCCCAGACCTTCCCTGGGCTCTGTGGGTTTTGACACCTCTCTGTAACCTGGCGGGAGGCCACCTCACACCTTTGGTCCAGATAAAAGCTCAGGCCTGGAGGTGGCCGGCCCAGCCTCCCATAGCCCTCCGCCCGGCCATGGCCCAGTCCCCTTCCCTGCAGAGCCTCGACCACTGGATCTTACCCCAGGGTTGGCGCTGGGCCGGCCACTCGGACTCCACGTCCCCAGCCTCCTCCTCGGATTCGTCGGGCTCGTGCCCCTGCGACGGCGCCCGCGGCCCCTCGCAGCCCGCGCTCCCCGCTCGCGGCGCCGGCGCCGCCGAGGCCGCCCAGACGGCGCCAGGACGAGCACGGCCGGGACCCGGCGGCGGGCAGCAGCGGCAGAGCGCCAGCGAGCGCGAGAAGCTGCGCATGCGCACGCTCGCCCGCGCCCTGCACGAGCTGCGCCGCTACCTGCCGCCGTCGGTGGCGCCCGCCGGGCAGAGCCTGACCAAGATCGAGACGCTGCGCCTGGCCATCCGCTACATCGGCCACCTGTCGGCGGTGCTGGGCCTCAGCGAGGAGAACCTGCGGCGCCGTCGCCGGCGCCACGGCGACGCGGCGCTCCCTCAGGGCTGCCCGCTCTGCCCCGACGGCGGCCCCGCGCAGACGCAGGCGCGCGGCCCGGGCCTGGGCTCCGCCGCCCCCGCCGCGGCGTCCTGGGCGTCCTCCCCCGCCTGTCCCGGAGCCCGAGCGGCGCCCGAGCGCTTGGGGAGCAGGGTCCTTGACGTGGGTCGCCAGGTGACACCCCCTTACTGCCCCAGGATGCAGTCGCTCCCGCAGGTGTCGCAAGGGAGAGCCCCCGACGCGGCCCTTTGGACGCTGCCCCAAATCCGTTCCGGAACGCTGACATCCCCACAGCCCGGGAACCAGGCCACGCCCTGGACGCCGCCTCCCGCGGCTCCGGAGCTGACTGCAGTGCACCAGGTACCGAGGTCCGCCCCGCTTCCCTCGGGTGGTCCCTCCGCTTCAGTTGGAAATGGACGGGGTGGGTGGGCTCTAATCTGCAGAGAATCCCACGCTCTTTAGATTCCCATCATCTAACCCAACCCTAGTTCGGGGTGGAGAGAAACTGAAGGATGGACAGCATGCTAACCTCCTTGGAGAAAGGAGAAAGAGATGGGGCCCTGGGGAGTGAAGGCCACCCCCACCCCCACTTAGAAGTCTTCAAAACATTGTGGGAGAGGGAGGAGCCCTCAGACTTGCACCTGTGGCCCTAGGGTTGGGGGCTTCCTGACAAGATTGGCTTTGAGCTGGTAACCATAAAAGAGCATATTAATAACCAAAATTTATTGAACCCTTACTGTGTTCCCAACACCATGCCTGACACTTTACATGTATTGACGCATTCAACCTTCCAGCAACCCTGTGAAGCAGGTATTATCATCCTCATTTTACAGATAAGAAAAATGAGACTCAAAGAGCTTATCTGAGTTTTCATAGATAGTGGGTAGCAGAGCTGGGATTTGAACCCTGGGGGGTGTCTCTCCACAGTAGCTACTGTTCACCACTTTGCCTTACCGCATTCATAGCACCAGGGAACTCTGGGGGGCATCCAAGGTCAAGATTTCAGGGCATCAGGCAGTAGCCCACTCACCAACTGCTCTTGTCTCTCTTGCAGGGTATCTCTGTGTCTCCAGAGTCCTATGTGTTGCCAGAAACCCCTCCCCTCCTGCCCCACTCAGCATGCCAGAGACTCCAGCCTCAGACCCAGTGGGGATACTGGAGCCACAGTGCAGAGATGCTCCCCAGCTCGGAGGACCAGGGAGCAGGCCCCACCCTCCAGCTCAATGATGAAAGCCCTCTCCAGAGCTCAGGCCTGCAGCTCAGTGGCTGCCCTGAATTTTGGCAAGAAGATTTGGAGGGGGGCCACCTCGGCATCTTCTAATGGCTTTGCTGTCCCCTTTCCAGCTGGGAGTCTGGCCTGTAGTGTGAGCACCCTCCTTGTATGTGACATCAGTGGTTTTCAAACTTTCCTTTAGCCAAGGGTCCCTTTCCCAAGTGATGTCTTTCGTGGAAGCAGTGTTTGAAATAGTTGGTGGCCCCTGGCTGGAGTTGGGGCTGGGGCAGTGCCCTCTGCTCCTAGACACCCCCCAGAAAGACCTGCAGAGCACAGCCTGAGCTGCAATAAGACAGTAGCTGCCTGACCATGAAGTTGGCAGGGCTGGGAGTGGTGGAGGAATGGGTTCGGGGAGGGGGGAGGGCAGAAGCCTATATGCTTTGATTTTGCTTCTTAAAGAAAAGACACAAGAAAAATCTGGTTTGGTCTGTTTTTCTTCTATCAACGTGCGTTTTATGGCCTCTGGGAAAGGAAAAATGTTCCCATCCTGTGGGAAACAAGCCATGCTGCTCTTCCCTCCCCAAATCCAAGCCTACCAAGGTTGAGGTGGGCCTTCACTTGCCAGTTGGACCATTTTTACTGTGCAGGGGCTCCCCCTGGCCTGCTGTGCAAGGTGGCACGGGGGGGTCGACGCTTGGACCTGTTCACTTGCCTCAGACCCATCACATTGCCCTTTCCCGTTCTCCTAGGTGCATCCCTGCTGGCCTGTGGGACTCTGTCACAATTATAGGACATTGCTTTCAAAGGATGCCTGAGTGGGTCCCACTTAACTAGGTCAGTGTATTCGTTTGCTTGGGCTGTCCAGACAGAATACCACAAATTGGGAGACTTAACAGACATTTGTTTTCTCACAGTTCTGGAGGCTAGAAGTCCAAGATCAAGGTGTCAGCAGGTCTGGTTTCTTCTGAGGCCTCTCCTTGGCCCCCTTCTCACTGTGTCCTCTCATGGTCACCCCTTGGTCTGTGTCTGTTTGACTCTCTTTCTATAAGGATACCGGTCCTATGGGGTTAGGGCCCACCCATGACCTCATTTTACCGTAATTACCTCTTTACAGAGTCTCTCTACCCCCAAGCTGGGTATCGACATCAGGGCCCTGACTCCCTGTCGAGTGCTCTTTCCTTCCCAAGAAACCCCAGAAAACTCAAGGTCTTGGCTCCAGCCACAGCATCTGCACTGAAGACAGAACTAAACAATTGCCCGTCTCCTTCCTTTGGCCCCCACCCACCTGGGGTTAGTCCTATAGGGACAGAGACAGGTATCCCTGGTCCAGTCACTGATGACCATGCTTCCCCAGCTCCGAAGCCCTGCAAGGGCTGGAGTGGAGCCCAAGAGAGTCCTGGCCTTCACCACCGGCAGCCAGAGCATCTTCTAGAATTTGGCAGGCTCGTTCTTCCAGCTCAATAAGTACTCTTCTAGAAGGAGCCCACCCCTCTCCTCACACTCTGGGAGGGAAGGCTCAGCCCCTTGCCCCCATCCGTCTGGTCCGGTTGGTCGGTCGGTCGGCGGCTGCACCTCTGCTAAGTGACTGGCAGGGGAGCGGGAGGGGCTAATGCGCGTGCCCTGCCTGGGATGACTGCTCTACCCATACCCTGGGGACCCCAGTCACCATCTGTGAGACTGGACATTTGCTGAGTGCCTCACCCAGGCCTTTCAGTGACCCCAGAGGAGAGGACATGCCTCCTGAGGAGCCTCCTGGAGGGTGGGGAGGCGGGAGAGGGCACAGCACCCCGGCTGCTTCGTGCTGACCCTCGGATCCTGCCTTCCCCCCTGGTCTTGAGCGCTGGACAGGCAGTGAGCAGCCTGGGTTCTCCTGGGCCCCTGCTCTGCGTGCGACCTTGAACAAGGAAGGCTGCAGGCGGGTGTCTGGGTCTGCGTGTCCTTGCTGCAGCCGGGAAACCAGTGTCCTCCAGCCACACAAGGCCTTGCATTGTGAGCTGTCAGGTGGCCCAGCAACGTAACATGTTTGTCACAGACCCTGCTCCGGCTCCAAATGGAGACCAGCTCCACTCATGCAGGGGCTCGAGAGCCAGCTCTACTGAGTTGTGACTCAACTTCCCTGAGCCTCAGTTTCCTTATCAGCAGAACTGAGATCAAGACTGTCCTTATCTCCTGGGACTGTTGAGAACCAAATGAGATAAAGAGCATAAGCATAAATGCTTAGCCCAGCGCCAGGCACAGAGACTGCTAGGCTCCTTGCCAACTCTTCTCCCTGGAGGCCAGCTCTCCCCCAGGGACACTGATGGTGGGGCTGATCCCTCCCCCAGCAGGAACCACCTGAGGGGGCCTGCACTGTCTCCCCAGGTCAAGTGCCAGCCACTGCTGCTGGGCACTGGCGTCAGGAAGCGCCAGCCCAGAGGGGCTGGGCTGAGGGATGCAGGGACCTGGTTGGTGGGGGACCCCACAGGGCCGGCCCCGCCCCACCCTTTGATGTGCAGACACCAGTAGAGCACGGGGAGCCTGTCTGCCTACCCCAGGGGAAGTGGCCGTGAGGGCAGAGGGCTGGTGGGGACTTGAGCCAGGAGACAAGGCTGAGGACCATAACAGGAACCTGGTCTCCTTACCTATCAGGCCAAGGGCTAAGTGGGAGTCGCCTCCTTTGAGCCACACCACACACCCGCCACAGGCTCAATCATCTTTGGAAGCCCAGGGCTTTCGGTCACTTGTCCAAGAAGCAGGGGCTGAGCCATGAACCGAAACCAGGCCTCAGGACTCCAAAGCCCGGGGCCAAGGGTCTCAGTGGATCAGGTGGAGCCCTGCAGCCATCTGTCTGTGACCTCCCTCTCGTTCCCGCCAGCCTCAGAGGCTCAGCTGGGCCTCCTGGGGCTGAGGCCAAGGTGAGCTTCAAACCATTTACCCAGAAATTCCCAGCAAGTCCAATGTGGGCTGTGGAACCTGTGGGTCCCAAGCCTTCTCCTCAGAGTCAGCCCTGACCCATGGCTCCCCAAGGTGATCAGGGGACACCTGCCTTTTTCTGTATGCTACTTTTGAAAACAATTACTTTACAAATTGATATCGCACCTACCCACTATGGATCCCAGAGAGAGAGTGGGACATGCCCTTGGCCAGCAGGTGGGCACACCAGGCCTGGGACCCAGGGTTTGCTGCCCTCAGTACAAGTCCCTTTCTCTTAGTCCCAGTTGTCCCAGGTGTGCTGACTGGGGTGCAGGAAGACGGGCCCAGCCAGCACTCTACTCCCTTGCCGCATATTAGGACGGGGATAAACCCTAGCTTCCGGAACTGTGGAAAGTCCTGCTTTCTGGAAAGCACTCCCTCTAGGCCTGGTCCCAAGCCCTGGCTCTCCCCACGCTGCCCTGGGAACCACTGAGTTCAGCTGCAGGCCTCCCAGCTCCCCATGGTTCCCCAGCATCCAGCAGGTCAAGCCTGCCACGAGAATTCGGATGAAATGAACACTGTGCAGACACCACACACGGGGAGGAAGGGCCAGCAGGTGGGCACGTCTCCCCTCCCATGCTCCCTGGGTAGGGGGAGCCCAGACCCCCACAGCACTGCCCATATACCCCAGCTTCCCTCCATCCCAGGCTCCCCAGCTGTTGTGCAGACCCACTCCTTCTCTGCTTTAGTAATGAGTCTGGAAGCTCATCTAGAAATCCTTTATCTATGTTTTTCTCTTAGAAAAAAAAAATAAAGATCTGGTGTCCTCTTGAGTGTCCGGTTTCAGGGTCTTTTTGGAAAGGTGAGGGAAGGCGCAGGGCAGCCCCTCAAGGCCATTCCTAGTCCACGAGGGCTTCTGCTCACCTGGCGCTGGAGCGGGGCTTCCCTGAGATCAGTCCCAGGGCTCTGGGCCCCAGGGGCCATGCCAGGTCTGGGGAGGGTTGGCACAAGGGCAGGGGTGGAAGTGTTTGGACAGTCTGGCCATCAGGAGCTGGATTAGCCCCACAGGCAGAGGGGAGAGGACGTGGGCCAGAGACTTGGTCTCTGAGGGGAGGATGCTGGTGCCTTGGGCTCCAGGAAGGGGGGCCCAGCCAGGGGTCACCTGGGCCTCTCACATGGAGGGTGGGGACTATTGGCTGTGGTCTGTGAACCACGTTAACACCTTCTGCTTGTTTTCCTTCACCCACTTGATGTTGGCTTTGGTCTTCTCCAGGGCTTGCTCCAGAGCCCGCGTGGCTGAGCCGAAGCCCGTGTCCATGTTGCTGTTCTTGAACTGCTCCAGCTGCCAGGAAAAGGGAGATTCTCAGTCTCGGGCTGAGTCTTCCAGGCCCAGTGCGCGGTCCTCCCACTCCATGTTAATCACCCCCCACCCCAATGGGGACCACAGCCTGTTTTTCAGGACCGGAAGTGCCAGTCCGTCCCTCTCCCTGCAGCAAAATCCGTATCTAGGGCAGAGGTTTCAAAAGGACGGCCTGGGGTAGAATCTGGCTCCCACATGTATGTAGCCTCCATTGTGTGGTTCTTCCTAGAATTGACCCTCAGTTTTTAAATGAATTACAATCTCAATCCAATCAAAGGAGGGCAGAGGGACAAATTAAACAGACACTAAAAGGAAACCACCAGCCAAATTCAAAATGTGGCCATTTCCACACTACAAATGATCCAGTTGCTTCAACAAATAAGTGGTATTTTTTTTAAAACAGATGGTGCAGATTAAAAGATGTATTAGTACTAGAGGTTGTAGCTGGGCAATTAGATAAGAAAGGAAGAAGTAAAACTATCTCTACTTGTAAATGACATGATTTCTGTATAGGAAATCCTAAGAGATCTACAAAAATATTATTAAAACAAATGAGTTCAGCAAGGTTGCAGGATACAAGATCAATATATAAAAATCAATTGTTTTTCTACACACTAGCAATGAAGAATCTGCAAATGAAATGAAGAAAACAGTTTCATTTACCATAGCATCCAAAAGAATAAAATACTTAGAAAAAAATTTGACAAAAGAAGTATAAGACTGGTATGCTAAGAACTACAAAACATTGTTGAAGGAAATTAAGAAGACCTAAATAAAAGAAAAAAAATAAATTTGTTAGTGGATTGGAAGATTTAATATTATTAACATGGCAATACTCCCCCAAAATCTAGATTCAGTGCCATCCCTATCAAAGTTCCGGTGGCCCTTTTTTGCAGGAATTGGCAAGCTGATCCTAAAACTCATAAAGAAACGCAAGGGACACAGAGGAGCCAAATAATCATGAAAAAGAACAAAGTTGGAGGACTCAAATTCCTGATTTTAAAATTCACTACAAAGCTACAGTAATCAAGACAGAGTGGTACCGGCCTAAGGATAGACAACAGACAGACCAATGAAATAGAATTGAGACTCCAGAAATAAACCCTCACATTTACAGTCAGTTGATTTTCAACAAGGGTGCCAAGACCAATTAACAGGGGAAAGAATGGTCATCAACAAATGGTGCTCGGACAACTGAATAACCATATGCAAAGAATGGTTCCGGATCCCTGTTTTACATAGATGAAGTAAAAATTTATCAAAGTCCTAAATGTAAGAGCTAAAATGATAAGACTCTTGGTAAACAGCATAGGTGTGTAAATCTAAGTGACTTTGGATTACACAATTGTTTCTTAGCTACAACATGTAAAGCACAAGCAACAACAACACAAAAAAGAAAGTTGGATTTCATCAAAGTAAAAAACTTTTGTGTATCAAAAGACACTACCAAAGGAGTGAAAAGACAATCCACAGAATGGGAAAATATATTTGCAAATCATGTATCTAATAAGGGCGTAATATCCAGAATATATAAAGAAAGCTTACAACTCAACAATAAAATGATAAATATCCCAATTTAAAAATGGGTGACGGATTTGAATAGACATGGCTCCAAAGATGACATACAAAGGGCCAATAAGCCCATGTAAAGATGCCCAGCATCACCAGTCCTCAGGGAAATGCATATCAAAACCACAATGAGACACCACCTCGCACTCACTTAGGAGGGCTAGAATGAAGAAAAGGAAAGTAACGAATGTCCACAAAGACAGAAAGAAATTGCAACTCTACATTGCTGGTGAGGAGGTAAACTCTGTGCCTGTTGTTTTGGAAAACATTTTGGCAGTTTCTCAAGAAGTTAAACACAAAGTTGCCAAATGACTCAGTAATTCCACTCCTAGGTATATACCCAAGAGAAATGAAAACATATGTGCACTCCAAAATTTGTACATGAATGCTCACAGCCGTGTTATTCATAATAAAGGTGGAAACAACCAAATGTTTGTCAACTGATCTATGGATAAACAAAATGTGTTTTATCCATACAATGACATATGATCATGGATAAACCTTGAGAATATTATGCTAAGTGAAAGAAGCCAGACACAAAAGGCCACATGTATGAGTCCATTAAATGAAATATACAGAATAGGCAAATCCATAGAGGCAAAAAGCAGATTAGTGATCGTCTGGGGCTCGGGACACAGGAGTGGGGAGTGACTTAATACCGTGTGTCCCCAAAAATAAGACCTAGCCAGACCGTCAGCTCTAATGTGTCTTTTGGAGCAAAAATTAATATAATTTTGTTATATTATATTATATTATACTATACTATATTATACCCGGTGTTATATTAACATAAGACCAGGTCTTATATTAATTTTTGCTCCAAAAGATGCATTAGAGCTAATGGTCCGGATAGGTCTTTTTTTTGGGGAAACACGGTAGGTAAGGGGTTTTTTTTAGGGGTGATGAAAAAGTTCTAGAATTAGATGATGGTGATGGTTGTACAACCTTGTAAATATATTAAAATCCATTTAAAATGGTGAATTTTACGATACCTGAATTATATCTCAATGTAAAAAAAAAGACAAATCAACCTCATGCAGTGAGTTAACTTTGGCTTCTAACTCAAACATACATATCAATTACACAAAGAATTTTAAAAAGAACTTGGAGAATTGGAAAATGGCCTGGGTATAAGATGACTGTTGATTTTCTTGGGTTTGCTAATGACTGAGATTATATTTCAAAAATTCCTTTATTTTAGATATAACTAAAGTATTTAGAGGTGAAATTATATAATATCACTGATTTGCTTGAAAATCGTCCACCCCCAAAAAATGTCAGCAAAATGTTGGTAATTATTCAGTCTGGGTAATGGGTACACAGCAGTTCCTGACATTCTTCTTTTTTCGCCTGTACAGAAATTCCAAAATGAACTTTTTGGATTGAACCGTCACCACTTAGAAAGTCTAGACACCCAGCTTGGCCCGTAACTGACGGAGGCCTGGCACCATGGAGCCCACTCTCCGTCATCAGACTCAGTGGCAGCTGAATGGCGGCCACCCCTGTAGACTGGGGATGGGCCCCAGGTTCTCGGCTTCTTACCTGTTCCAGCTCGTACTCAGTGGAGAATCGTCGGGTCACTGCCTGGATGAGGTTGGAGAAGGAGAAGGAGCCACCGCCGTAACTGCAGGGCGGAGAGAGGAACTGTGAGGGGAGGCGCTGATGATACTCAGTGCCTGACTCTATCCACACAGCTACCCTGGGACTGGCCCCATCCTGTCGCTGAGATGGCATGACATGCCTAAGGAGACACCACTAGGCACCTGAACACAGGTTTCACTGCAGTGTCCTCATTCCTATCACTCCAGAAATCACTCCCACCAGCCAGACTTCCTTTCGCCCAGTAGGAAAAGGGACGGCCCATGTCCCGCCTGATCTTTCAGTTCCTCCCCTGACCCGACCTCAAGCTGGGTTCATTTCTGACCACTATGCGGTGCCGAGCCCCCACTGCCAGCCCTGTGGAATCCTGTGCACACAGATTAGCCCCAGGCCACCCTGACATGCTCTCAGCAGACTCACTCCTCAAAGAGCTTCTTCCAGTTGCTCTGGATAAAGTTCCAGGCCAGAGTTTGCCCGACAACGTTGTTGGAGATGGAGATGATGGTGGAGGTGGCATCCTGCTTCCGGATTAACTCAGGGTTCAGGGTGTATCTCAGGTACCTGTGAGGGCAGGGCGCGGCGTTAGTAACTACTTCCCAGGGCTGCAGTCAGATGGCTCGACAGAGAACCCAGGCTGGCAAAGGGCCCTGCGCCCCCCCACCTCTGCGTCCTTTCCACATCCCTTTGGCATGCTGGGGGCTGACGGCCCCTTGGTCTGGCCTCCCTCTTGTAGATGGGACACTGAGTCCCCTACGCAGGGTCACGGGCTATGCATGTCAAGGGTCATGCTGACACATCTGGTGCTTGGTAAATATGTCATGGGGGGAGGGAAGAAGGGAGGGGTACTAGAGCCCTGCCCCAGGTAGGGGGGCCACTCCTGTCTTTGACATTGAGAGTGGCCTTTTCAGGAGATGGCATATGATGCACCCAATGGGAGCCAGGAGCCCTTATCAAGGCTTGGGGGCCGCACAGCTGGACGTTCAGTAAGACCCAGGTCCAGCTACATCACAGCCCTTGAAGAGAAAGAAACTGAATCACTGACAAGGAAAGACTGAGAAGCTGCAGCAGTGAAAAGCACAGGACGTGGGCCTGGACCTGGGTTCGAATCTTGGCTCTATCACTTATTATAGCTTCGGACGTTGGACAAGTTGCTTTGA
This sequence comes from Rhinolophus sinicus, assembly GCF_036562045.2. Taxonomy (NCBI): domain Eukaryota; kingdom Metazoa; phylum Chordata; class Mammalia; order Chiroptera; family Rhinolophidae; genus Rhinolophus; species Rhinolophus sinicus. The sequence goes on from NC_133762.1 coordinate 12,323,824, forward strand.
TTCTCTGAGCCTCAGTGTCATCATCTGCAAAATGGGAACATCCTACCCCGCTGCACAGGTTTGAGGACCCCGTGAACAACAATGTGGAGGCACCTGTGAGGCTGGTCTTTCTCCCCGACTTTGGGACCCTGGTCCCCGGTGGGGAGGGGAACTCATCCAGCTCGGCAAGCCAGTCCTACCTGTCCAGGATCCAGACGTGAGTGCTGCAAGCCAGGGCTGCTCGGAGCTTGTCGGCTTCATTTACCAATGTGGCTTTCTGGTACTGCTCCCAGGCGAAGTCCCACTCTTTCTCGCCACCCTGGGCGATGGCGTTGCAGTAGATAGTGGACCGCAGGTTGGCATGGATCCTGGCATGGGTGGGGGTGTTAGGGGTGGAGCAGTAGCAGGGAGGGTGAAAGCAGGGTCTGGGGAGGACAGATGAAGACTGGGGAGGAGCGGGAGATGCACTCACGGGTTATTACTGGGGTTAGCCATCCACTGGCTGAAAAGCCCCGCGGCCAGCTGCTTGCACTCGGGAACCCCACTGGAGCACGCGGTGCTGATGGAGTTAATCTCGTTGTACCTGCCCGAGGTGACACTTGGTCAGCTGCCTGGCCCAGACGGTAGCAAAGACTCCCCAGCTGCAGGCAGGGAGGCTGGGCTGGAGCACTAAGAATGCAGCCTACCCTGCCCTCTGGGTCCCCCTCTTTGCTTTGTGCCTTTGGCAGCCTGGGGACCCAGAGGGGCCGGCCCAGGGTCCAGCCCCAGCTTCAACGCCTAGAATCTGAATGAACGGGTCGGTGAGGGGACCTCAGAGTTTCAGTTTGCTCCTTTGTGCAAAGAGGCCAGATGGGCCCACAGGCCACACAGAGCCTCCAGCAAGGCCTCCGGCTCCTTGGCGGGGGTCACTCCCCACCTGGTGGCCCTAGTCAGGCCAGGAGTTAGGAGATGCAGAAGGGGTCACGGCCAGGGCACCACAGAACCTCCAGACCCAGGAGAGGTCATACTCACTGGTCCGTTAGCTTTTCCGGACGTATAGTCCATTTGTTGGTGACGTTTTTGAAATGATTGAAGAGGGGCGTGACCTGTTTCTTCAGGTAGGCCTGGGGGAAAGAAAACATTAGTAGCTTCAAAGGGGAGATTCAAGCCTGACTTGCCTGGAGTCCCATGGTGCCTGGATGTGGGTAAGCAGGCGGAGCCAGGACTACCACCTACAGAGGCAAAGCGGGCAGAGGCTGGGGGCCTTGACCAAGCCTCGCAGGGCTCAGCGGGGCCAGCACTAGTCTGGGTTTCAGGTGACTGATCTGAGGTCCTTTCTCCTCAAGGCTTCATCAATTCTAATGCTCTAAGTGTCACCCTTTCCTAATGTAGGGTTGGGTCCCACCAACCCCCGCCACCTGTTCCTAAGTATTCTGCATGTATTGTGGGGAATTTACAAAACACACAAAAAATACTCAGAAAATAATCACCATTCAGGAGCTTACCACAACTATGATTTCCAAGTTGACGCACTTCCCCCTTCTTTTTTCTTTTCTACCTTGCATAGCTACAATTCTGCATGCTGCACTTTTTACCTGGCATTGTAATGTCAGCCCCACCCATGTTATTAAAATCCTCTACAGACTCTGGTTCAACGCGGTAATCATCCGTCACGTGTGCCAACAGCAATCCGTATCCAAAGACAGAAAGAATTAACCCCCAAGAAAAAAGAAACAGGAAAGGAAAGAAGAGTGGGTAAGGGGTCCACACAGTTTAGGAGCTGGAAGGCAGACAGCGGCAGGTGGCAGAGGTTTCCGAGAGCGGGAGGAGGCAACAGGGGAGCTGCCTGCCAGGGGCGGTGGAGACAGAAGCAAGGACACTTGCTGTGGCAGGCTCAGCATTAGAGGCAGGGGCTGCACACAAGGCGAGGGAGTCCAAGTCTGCAGAGGGGATAATCAAACCCCCAGCCCTCACGTCCCTCCTTGCAGCTGGCCACAGCCCCCACCATGGGCGAGGCTGAATCAGAGGGGTTCAGAACTGCGGGTCACCAGACACAGTGGGAAGATGGCTGGACTGCAGAGAAGAGCACAGGTAAAAGTTTACGTGCTGAATAGAGGGGCCTCCAGCTGCCGTCCCCACTCTGATTCCAGTGAGCATCACCAGACTCAATACATAAGACAGAGCATAACACTCTGAAAACTGAATGGTCTCAAGGGAGCACACTCAGGGATATGATTTCTGAGGGGCCCCATGAAGAGTCACGTGGCCACCCAGTCACTCCACAACAAGACCCACAGGCAACACACCCCACCTCCCCACGGAGCTTCCAATCACTTTTTATTATCTCACTCTCAAATCCAAAGGGGCAGCTCAGCCTCCAACTTGAAAGAGGCGACCAAAACCAACAGATGGCACAGGGGAAACAAATCAATGGAGAAGAAAACTTCGGGAAAGCCTGTGACGAAAATCCTCTGAGTTCAGAGAAGTTACTGCACAGGATGCTAGAGCCAGGAACAACCCTTGGAAGTTTAAAAATACGACAGAAGAAATGAACACACTCTGTAGAGGAGAGCTGGTGTGTTACCCCGAGGGCATATCTGAGGGGGTCGAACAAAGTCAACACTCTGGGAAAGAGAAAAGAAAATGGGAGGACCAGTACGGGAGCAGTAAGTTGGATTAACAGGGGTCCCAGGAAAAGAGACTCTTAAAAATAAAAAAGAAACAAAAGAGAGGAAGAAAATTTAAAGGAGCAATGCAAAAATGTCCAGAATGAAAGAGTAGAAGGATGAGAAAGGCCCACCAGGATTGACAAGAGCCCACAAGCTTCCAGAAGGGGAAACTAGCCATATTCCAAGGACTGGAAATGAGAAAGACTCTGGGCTTCTCAACAGCAACACAAGAGGCTTGACGTCAGTGGAGCAAGACCTGACATTTTCTGAGGAATAACTTCCAACCTAGAAACTTCTAAAGCCAGGTAAGTTCTCAATCCCACATGGGGGCGGAATAAAGACATTTCAGACCACTTACTTCAGAACACCACCTCTTATGAACTCCATCTCAGAAACTGGAAGGGTAAAGGGGGTCAAATGTATGGTGACAGAAGGAGAACTGACTCTGGGTGATGAGCACGCAATGTGATATATAGATGATGTCTTGTAGAATTGCACACTTGAAACCTATGTAATTTTACTAACTAGTGTCACCCCAAAAAATTTAATTAGGAAAAAAAATCTCCTAGAAGATGTGCTCCCCTATGAGTGAAAAAAACTAAAGGAAGAACCCATGGGCTCAGGGAACAAGAGAGCCGCTCAACATGGGAGCTGAGTGGGGTTCTAGAAAAAAGCGGGGGGTTCCTTCAGGAAAAAGCAAATCGCAGTACTCTACATGGCTCAGCAGAGAATGTTAGTTAAATAATCACAACAAAATTAATGCTAAATACTGAGTTGACCCAATATTGTGATTGAACCCCCTTAGGAGGATGGGGTGAATCCAAGGTAGGAAGATTAATGAATTAAGAGTTAAACTCACTAATCATAATACCTCATTTACCATGATAGGAAGTTAATAATGTGAAAAATTTGTAATAAAAAAATGATCCCTTCAAGTATGACCTAAAGGCTACGTAGTATTCCATCAAATGGATATCCTACTTAACCAATCCCCAACTATTAGACGTTTAAGTGTTTGGGTATTTTTTTTCTTTTCCCAGGTCCTTTCCTTGTCCCGCCCAACCTGCTCACTCGTCCAGTCCTTGTTTCCTTCCCCCCCAATCCTCCTGCTCTCACCACGTTGGTCGGTCCTCACACCCTGCCAGCCATGCCCCTCTGTACCTGCATGGGGGCGTAGACCTCTGAGCGGTCGAACATGAGTTTGAAGTAGCTCAGGCTGCTCAGGGCGGCCTGCCAAGGCATGTACTCTGTCTCTCGGATCAGGAAGAGGGTGTTGTCCAGCGCCAGGGTGACAGGGACCTTTTGGGCACTGGAGGAGAAACAGAAGGGTTCAAGTCAGCACCCACATCCAGTCCAGCCCCCTCCTGGAGCCCGAGGTCCCAGAGCCCCAACTGAGCCACTTCCAGTGTTCACCAGGGGTGGGGGCGTGAGTGCTGGGTGGTGGCCCAAGGCTAGCCCAGGCTCCGCCCCCACCCACTGCCCGTCACAATCCCTTGCTTTTATCCCCATTTTACATATGAAGAAACCGAGGTTCAGAGAGGCCAAGTTGCTTGCCTAAGGCTACACAGCCCCTAAGAGACAGAGCTTAGATTCAAGGACAAAAAGCCTGCGCTCTTTACTCAGCCTATGTCCTCCGACTCGCTTGGCCCTCTGGGCGTTTCTCACGCCTCCTCATGCTGTCTGTGCACATCTGTCCACGTTTGTGGGTGACATCACTTGTATCATAGAGCTCACCATGACAGGTGCTCAATGTTTGTTTCTCCGTGCTGTTTTCCCAGATTTTTTAGCACCAAACAGCACAGCAGCCTGGCACACAGCTAGCCCTCAGGAAAAGACTGGTGCCATGGAATGCACTCCTTTTGGAGTTGGACAGGCCTGAGTCTGTCAGGCGCCACGTGCCTCAGACAGGTACACAAACTCTGAGTCTCAGATTCCTTATCTGGGAAATGGGCTGTAACACTGACGATCTCTAAGGGAGAGGTGCAGAGTGCAGGGAGCCCGCTGCACTGTGCCTGGCACATGGTGAGGACAACTGGTTCTCACTATGGAAACGCACTTGCTGAAGTCACCAGGCCTTCCCCGGCAGTGCCGGTCTGGGCCTAAGGAGGAAGGGGACACTCACCTGGCTAGGTCAAAGGCGTCGTGGATGACCTGTGCCCGATTGATGACAGGGATGGCCTAGAAGGGGCAACAGAGTGTGTGACCTCGGGGTGACCTTGGGCTGAGCCTGGGGCAGGAGACGGGGTGGGGTGGCAGACACCCACCGACAGGTCTGTGTTTAGCTGATTCTGAATCTTCTTCCAGTTGCCTTCGTCGTAGTTCACCTGGTAATAGCCCGTCACATTAAGGTTCAACAGGACCCAATCGTTGCCTGCGGTTTTGAACAGATTGCTCTGACCTGTGGAGAGAGACCAGAGCTAGGGCGAGGCTGCCCGGAAGACCACAGGCTGACCCTTGGCCCTCCTCTCCAGGCTTCTGTGCAGCCTGGCACCAGCTGACCCACAAGCCTCTGGGGCGATGCCAAGGAAAGGGGAAGAAAAGGGGTGTAGGCCCAGGCTGCCAAGCCAAACTCTGCCTCCGTCTGGCTGGTGACCTCAGACAGACCATGGGCCATATCTGAACCTCAGTGCCCGCCCTGCCAAGCACAGGGTCCGTGTGGCCGGGCCAGTGGCAGCTGCTTGGACATCTCTAACCACAAACCTCCAGGCCACTCAGACTCTAGTCCTCTCCATCCTCCTCTCTCAGCTTGTAACAGCTCCATCACACCCATCACCTAGTAGGGAGCCACGGCTTCCCATCCAGTTGCTTCCTCAATGCTGCCTGAGTTCCATGGGGTTCAGCGCCCCTCCTTTCCTTCTCTCCCTTCCGTCCTTTCTCCTGGCAGCCAGAGGGGACCCTTCCATCCCTGCAGGTCAGACCCAGTCATGTGCCCACTTCCCACCTGTCCCAGCTCCTCCTGGCCCAAGGACACAGCCATTGTCTACTGCAGCCTGCAGGGACCTCTACTCAGTCCCCACATTCCCTCCTGCCTCTACGTCTTGCACTTGCTATGTCCTCTGCCTGGAATACTCTTCTCTGCCACCATTAGCCTAGTTAACAGCTACTTCTCCTCTAAGACTCGGCTCACCTCCTCCAGGAAGCCTTCCCTGACTTTTCCATGAAGTTGAATCTTCCTTATTGCCAGCTCCTGTGCTCCAGTAACCCAGAGACTATACCTGCCTCTGTTAAAGCCCTCAGCACAGCTCTGGAATGTTTGAACTGCTTGCCTTCCTTCCCTTCATCTGCAGCCTTGGCTTAGGTAGAGGATGGCTTCCCTTGACCTTGGTTTCCTCAGTGCCTGGCAGAGTAGGGCTGCTCATTCTATGTGCCAGGCACTGTTTGAAGCATATTGCGTGGATTCTCTCCTCTAATCCTCACACAACTCAATGGGGTTGTGTTCTTAGAACCATTTTATAGATGAGGAAATGGAGACCAGAGAGGGACGGTAACTTGCCCAGAATCACACAGCTGGGCAGCAGCACAGTAAAGATTAGAACCAAAGCAATTGGCTCCATTTGGTGAATGAAATGATGAAGGAAGCCCTCTCTGAGCCTGCCGTAATCCCCAGAACACGGGCCAGGAGCTGGGCGTGTTGGGTGGGGGCTACTATCCGCGAGGACAGGGCTGCATTACTTTGTGGGACGCCCTCCAGCCAATACTTTTCCTGTTGTACACCATTTCTGACAGATGAGATGGGAACAATCCACAGGTAGCTGCAACAAGAGAACCAAGGGGTGGGCGGTGAGAGACGTCAGTTCCTGGCCGCTGCCGGCAAAGAGCAGTCCTGCCTAGGCTCCCACTTTCCGCTTGACTCTGACACCCAGGCCCAAGAGGGAGAGCCTGTCTACAGCCACTGGGGCTGGGACGACAGCAGACCAGACCCTGCTATGGTCTGGGGGTCCCAGAGCAACTGTCCCTCAGAACCCTCACGAAGACACCTGCCTCGGTGACCCTGTCTGCTCACCTGAAATTTGAGGGACGAGTGACTTCGGACGTGGGGTCAAGGAGGAAGTGCTGCTGGGAGATGGTCCCCGTCGTGGTGTTAACGGTGACGAGGGGGAAGCCCATCTGCAGGATCCAGCGGTCCATGATGTCACGCACGGAGGAGGGCAGCTTGATTTCTGTCTGACTGTTTACAGCCTTGGGCAGAGCCAGAGGGTGCAGCTGTCAGCTCACCGCCCCCCTTTCACCCCGCCCATCCAGGGCAGCCCAGCAGCCGCCGACTTCTCCCCGTGGTATCATTTCCCGGGGGAGGAGCACTGGGCTGGGGGCAGGAGTTGGGGCCCAGCCTGGCTGTCTCTCCTCGGTTGCCCAGTGCTGGGTGAGCGAGAACTTCCTGGTTTGTTCCATATTGATTAATCATATCTGTGTGGCCCCCCCATTCTGTGATCCAATCTGAGGTAGGTGGGTATGTGTTGGAGAGGGGGGCCCAGGATGACCATTGTTCAGCCGAACAACCCAAGGACAATGAGAAGGGAGAGGAGACAGAGGTGAGTGGAAACAGTGTCACAGTCAGGGCCAGGGAGAAGGCCATGGGCACCCAGATGGGGTCTGGGAACAGGCGTAGGGTGGTTGTTACTGCCTTTTTAGGTCTTTTTACATCTTTTTCCATGCTTGTGCATTGCTTTTGTGATAACAACAAAAGCCCAACAACATCTGTTAATAACTGAGAAAATAAAGACCTAAGAACAGGGCAAGAAAGCAGGCAGAAGAGCATGTCAGAGGGTACAGGCTGCGAGGAGAGGGGAGCTGTGGGGGCTGCAGAGAGAGGGGGCTCAGGGGAAGAGGGAGCAGGAGAAAAGGATGGAGCTGGAGGGATCCCCAGCATGGAGAAGGGCTCAGCTTTACAGGAGAGGAGTGGGGAAAGGAGGCAGGGCAAGGAAGACAGAGGAAGTGCAGGGGAGGGACCGAGCCAAGGAGGAGCCCCCATCAGTGGGCCGCGGGAGGAGGTGTGGCCAGGCTCACGCAGATGGAACTGGCAGGAGGGCCCTGGAGTCCAGCTGTGACTGTGACTGTGACAGAGCCCTGCGTCTCCTCTCCCTGGTCGGACTGGCCGTGGAGCCTGCGTATCTGGGGACTGGAGGGAGGGCAGCTGGCAGGGAAGCCTGGGCATGGGGTTCTGGAGGGGTCAGTTGGGCTGAGGAGGGCCTCAGGGAAAGAGGGTGCTGCTGTGAGGGAGAGGAAGAGATGGGGGTGATGGGGGCCCGGCAGCCTCCAAGCCCAGGAGAGGCACAAGGGGAGGGAGAAGGTGGGGGGCAGTCAGAGGCTTGGCCCCACAGCAGGGGTTGCTTGGAGCCTGAGCGGACAGGAGTGAAGGTGGGACCACATGGGAGGGTCTGTTTGTGCTGAGGATGCTGGTGTGGGAAGTCGTGCCTGGGAGGGGCCAGAAGGGCCCAGGGTCGCCAGGAGGCCGAGTCGCAAGAATGACCCCTGCCCATCCAGGGTTCCTGGGTGTGGCAACTGTGGGGGCGCGTTTCCTCAACACTGAGGTGAGGGGACTCCTCGGCGGCCATCACAAGCTCACTACATACAGCATGAGGAAGGTCACCTGCTGGGGTCTTGACCTACAGTCTTTCTCAACACCTTCAAGGAGCTACCGTTCTGCAGATGACCCACCAAGCTTCAAATGACCTGTCTGGGCTGGGAAGCAGTGGAGCTGGCCACCTTCTCATACATGTGCTGCCCGAGGGTCTTCTAGCATCTCAAAACCCCCACAGACTGGCTTCCAGGGGGCCGCTGTTACTTACCTCCTGCAGGTGATGCCACAAGTCCAGGTAGGTGGTGCTTTTGTAGGCAAAGGTATTGAGGTAGGACTGTGGGAAGACAGGCCACGGTGAGGGCACAGCTGGATCCCCCGGGCTCTACCACTCAAGCTCTGTGGTAGGCCAGGGCTTCGGGGCCAGGGGCAGGGCTGGAGAAGAGCCGCCGCCACGGGCTGGCCACACTCACTCACCGCCAGGCCCTTCTTGAACAGGTCCTCCGTCAGGAAGTCGGACAGCATCCGGAGCACCGAGCCTCCCTGGGGAGGGCGGGGAGGGAGCTCAGCCGGCCGTGCTGAGCCAGCAGGGGCCTGTGACCCCCCTCCCTCTCCACGACCCCCACGGAGATGGCAGCACCTTGCTGTACGAGATGGAGTCGAACATCTCGCTGATCTGGGCCGGCGTGTTGACCTCCGAGGCTGGGGCGGACAGCGGGTGGGAGGAGGCCAGCGCGTCCACGGCCATCACGCGGTACAGCTCGTTTTGCACTATGAGGTCTTTCTGCGAATCCCCGGCAGCCGTCAGTAGACCGGCCTGCGAGGGGGCACCCATGGCTGCCCCGCCCCTGCCCGGCCCGCAGACCCCAGGGCCCCTGCACAGCTGGCTCACCAGGTTCCAGGTAGGTTCTGCATAGTCAGCACCCAGATACTCCACGTAGGAGGCAAAGCCCTCGTTCAGCCACAGGTCGTTCCACCAGGCCACGGTCACCAGGTTCCCAAACCACTGTAGGGGAGGGGGGTCAGCCCGGCAAGCTACTCTGGCCTTGCAGTCACTAAAAGCACACAGAGGGACCCTTCCCGAGTGTGCAAACGCGCCAGACCTAGGCTCAGCGCTTCTCTGCCATTGTGACTGCCCCCTGCTACCTTGCCCGCTGCCAAGGACAGAGCCAGGACCTGTGCCATCGCCTCTCAGCTTCCCGTGTCTTTCTCTGCACTCCCTATGGGGGGTACCTGGTGTGCCAGCTCGTGAGCAATCACGGTGACCACGCGCTCCTTGTTGCTGCTGGACGAGGATTGCGGGTCAAACAGCAGCGAGTTCTCCCGGTACGTCACCAGCCCCCAGTTCTCCATGGCGCCAGCGTTGAAGTCGGGCAAGCCGATCTGGTCTGGGGAGGCCAGGCAGTGGGCAGGATGGCCTCTGGGTGTGGAGCCCCCTCTGCTGCCCCCCCATGGCGGGCCGCACACTCACCGGATTTCTCAAGTGGGTAGGGTGTGTTATAATGTTGGGCGAAGAAGTTGAGGATGGGGCCTGTCTTGTTCAGGGCATACATGCCGTGACCCGCCGCGGTTGCACTAGGTCGAGCCCAGATCCGTATCTACGAAAAGGATGGAGGTCAACCAGGGGCCCCCTCTGGGGTCCTGGTGCAGGTGGGCGGAGTCTCCAGGCCTGGACGAGGTCAAACTGGGAGACCTGGTCACAGAAGAGAGGGCTGGGGGCCTCTGAGGGGCTTTGAGTCCTAGGGAGGAGCCTCTGGGGAACAACAGCAGTCAGCCACCATCTGTCTGGCAGCCCTGAGTCGGGAACTCCCTTCATGAGGACGGACCCATTTTTCAGATGCAGAGACTGAGGGTCAGAGAACTCAGCTAAGAGGACTCAAAACTGGGATTCAAGATTCAAACACTGGCCCAACAATCAGTGGCTGGGACAGGGATGAGGAGACACAGGACTATCCCTCCGGCAAGGCCAAGGCTGGGGAAGGGCAAGGGGGTGCAGCTTCGTACCAACACGTTATTAGGTGACTTCTGCTCCACATATGTGAACTCGCTAACGATGTAGGCCAGCAGGTACGTGGACATGACAGGTGTGGTGTGGAACTCGGTGATGTTCCAGGTGGGGTCATTCGGGAACGGGACACTGGGGCCTGGGAATGGAGCACTCAGGCATGCAGGCATGCACCCTTTCCCCAACCCTGCACCCCAGCCCTTGGGTGCTGGCTTCCCAGGGCTGTGTGGCCCCCGGACAGACCCGCTCACCTTTGGGCAGCATGTTGGACAGGGCTGTGAGGTCACGGGGGTGGATGAGGGTGATGTTAAACGTCGCCTTCATGGCCGGTTCGTCGAAGCATGGGAAGGATTTCCGGGCATCTGCAGACTGCATCTGCGTCGTGGCCAGCACCCTGCCCAAACCACGGTGTTAGAGGGGTGCCAGCTGAATGCCTGCACCCGTGGGGGGGGAGGAAGGCGACTTTGGGGGCTGCTGGGAGTGCAGGGGAAGGGGTACACGGAAGGATACTCTGGCCTAATCCCTGCCTCCCTATCTCCCACAGGCAGCCTCTGGTTCCCAACAGGCCAGCAGACTCTGGCATATTAGAGCTCCTTATGGACTCAGGTCAAAGTTCTGGTGGGCTCCATCCCTGTTACCTAGGAGACTGAGGGCAATTTCTCTCCTCGGAGCCTCCGTCTTCCTAGCTATCCAAAGGGCACTTTAATCATTTATCCCTAACTCCCTAATATGGGGTAAGGAGGCCCTCGGAGAAAGGCTTTGTGGTCTCAGTAGTTGCTCCACCAGAGCTGTTTGGAGCAATGAGCCAGCCAAAGGCTCCAGAATTTTCTAAGGCATCAAAGCCAAGGCCGTCCTCGGCCTTAGCTCTTCCTCAGCACTGAGGACAGGCCCCCACCGGGCAGACCCAGGTCCCACTTACTTTTTGACATTGCCATCCATGTACTCGCTGCGGTAGAAGCCTGCCAGGTCATCAGCCAGCTCGCCCACAAACTCACTGTCCATCTCGTACACGCTGCCCGCCTGCAGCTCGCCGTTAAGATGCACCACCAGGTACTCGGTGAGCTCTACCAGCTCGGTCCTGTCGATGACGGGGGGCTGGGAGCCCCCCACACCCCGCAGGGTCACCCTGTGCCCGTTGGGGGTGGTGTAGTTGAGCTTCTTGCTATGGATGATGATGAGACGGGTGGGCTCATTGCAGGTGAAGCGGACGGTGCTCCAGCCCTTGAAGATGTACAGGCCATTGTTGTCGGGGGTGAGGAAAGGCTGCAGCTTTACGTTGTAGGACTCAGGCACCAGGGTCCGGGGGAGGCGGTACTGGTTCCACGGCTTGCTCTGGTCCAAGGTGGTGCTCACGGTAGTGGCGGGGCTGGTGGGGGCCACATCAGGAGAGCTCGCGGCATTCTTGTTCTTCTCCTGCGAGTACAGCACCGACAGAGCAATAATGGTGCTCACGGCTGCCACGCCCAGCAGTACGCCCAGGACGACGAGGGGCTTGGCCATGGTGAGGGTGGGGAGGGAGCTTGGGGAGGCTCAGGGCAGGCAGGGAACAGGGCAGCCTGGGGCCAGGCTTATATCCCGGAGGGGAGGAGCCCACAGCCCGCAGACTAGGCAAAAATTAACCCGGCCTCAGACAGGCGAAGGTCACTGGACTGGGCAGGGGTGTGCTTTGCCCAGGCTCCGGAGAAGAGATCCAGGAATAGTGCACCTGCTGGGAGCAAACAGTGTCCGGTTATAGGCTGCAGGCCGCCCTGGCGCCTGCCAAACCAAGGGCGGAAGGGTAGGGGGCAGCCTGGGCCCACAGGGTAGGGAAGCGGGCAGGTGGCACTGAGCTGTGTACATTGAGACAGTGGGGACAGAAGCAGGAGGATCGGGGTTAGAGTCAGGGAAGGACTTCCCAAGAGCAAGAGGTGGGAGACGCAGAGAAGGGAGAGTCAGTTTCTGGGTCAAGAACACACTGGGTCTCCCCTGTGGTTGGATGCTGGAAAGATGCCTGGGTTCCTCAGTGGCGCGCTCCCAGCCTCCCCTGCATTCCTCCAGAGCAGACCGGGCTCCCAGGTGTCCCTCCTTTGCCTTCCTGCCAATAAATGGTTTTCCTCAATTTTCAGCTCACTGAGTAGAAAACAGTAAGTTGTTTTGCCTTTTTAAGAGAGGAGCCTGGTGGAGGCTTAACCTTTTCCCAGCCATGACCTTGGGCAGGTAGCCTTGTCTTTCTGAGATCTCTTTCCTCTTAAACAATAATAATGTTCACCGCTGAGGTTTGTTGGACAGATTTAATGAGAAAACACATTAAACACCAAACACCCCCCCCCCATTCCGAGTTCACCGACTGCCTCTTTTCCTGTACTTGGTAAAAATGAAGATATTACTTATCATACTCAATAAAATGCGTTCTTCATGGAAAGCAATGTTTTTCACACCTTGACACTGCCTGGCCCTGACCCCCACATCCAATTCCCCCACACCCCGATCTCACCATGTCCTTAGTCAAAGCCACTCTCATTGTTTCTGTGGACACTGCTGTACGCTCATGGACTCCCCACTTCCACTCAGGCCCCCTCAAGCCTGTTCACCACATAAACTGGATCATGATTTTCTACTACTGCTGAAAACCTTCCTCTTGGTCTTGGAACCACAGCAAATATTCTAAAGTTCGGGTGCTTTCAGCCTACCCACTGTCCAGCCTCATTCTCACCACACTCCCCTCTGTTTTGGTTCTCCAACCTCTCTGGTGTTCATCCAGCCCCTTCACCACAGGACCTTTGCACGTGCTGTTCCCTCTGCCTGGGCCATCTTCTCTCCCTTCTTGTCTGGGTTAATTCCTATTCATCCCTCAAGTCTTTCTCAGAGAAGATGCGTGACATCCCTGGCCAGGTCAAGCCCCTGTGAGCCCCATTAGCTCCGCAAACCTCTTTTTCAAAGCCCTATAACTCAGCACGTTCCCCATCTGATCTGTGTGGTTGATGACTTAAGTCCTGCCTGTCTCCCTCAGGGACTGGAGGCCCCGTGAGAGCAGTGCCGTGGCTGCTTCTGCTCACCAGCACGCGACACATGCCTGACACGTAGCAGGCGCTCAGTACCTACTTGTTGAGCGAATGCACACATGCATGAATGGGCAAATGAACGGATGAGTCAATTCAGGAGTCTTGCCTTATGGTAGTCTTTCTAGGCCATCTCCAGTTCCGTCCCTGCCCCTACTCTTGCCGTCTTCTCTCAGCCTTCCTCCATCCAGGGCACACAGGCAGGACCCTTGTGGAGGCCAAATGAATCTCAAGACTCCCATCAATCTGCTCCATACCTCATTCATCTGCCCTCCCTGCCCCGGCTTGGGCCTGCCATCCCCGAGGCTACATAAAGGAATGTAATGCACCCAGCGATGAATTCATTCAGGCATAACTGCAAGAGGGAATGACTGCCAACTGTCACCTGGCCAGCAGAGGCCAGGGGCTGAGTGCTGGGTCTTCATGGGAATCCTGGGTGCCCATCTTTCAGATGGAATGTACTCTGAGCCCCCAGCATTTCCTTCTCTCCCTCTGGAGACCTGCCCCCGGTGCTGTGGTCTGGGCAGTGTGGACTGTCCACTTCAGTGGCCAGCAGCCACCCCTGCCAGGCCTGGGCTGATGGCCAAGGGACACTAGTGGGAAGCCAAGTGCCCAAGGCAGAGCTGCAACTTGGACATGGTGAAAGAAAGAACAGTGACACACCATGGTAATGTAGTGTGTGCTCCCAGTTCCGTCCATCAGGGTTAGAATTTGCCAAGGGAGGCCATCTTTATAGTACCCCTGAAGGCTGGCACCCAGGACCCATGCATCCCCCTGAACTGTGTTTCACCATGTCCCTGAGGAGGCCTGCAGCCCCCTCCCACCTTTGCAGCAGAAAGACCCACAAATCCGCTTGGCCTAATCCCTTTTCCAAACAAAGAAAGAGGCCCTGCCTGGCCCACAGTGGTCTCTTCCTGTTTGCTTTGGACACGGACCACAGGCCCAGCTGGCTGGAATCTAACTCTTTTGGAAAGGGCCCATTTGCCCTGTAATAGGTCCCTGCTCTGGACACCAGGCCAGCCCATGCTGGGGGAGCGGAGAGGGGTACGCTCCACAGCCCCCACCTCTGTAACACAGAATAGGGCCCCCTCCTTCCGCCCCCTGCTGTAGCCCAGCAGTGGCTACCTCCACACCCCACCAGGTAGTGGTAGCAGTGCTGTCCTGCCCTGTCACCCAACCCTGCCACACACCTTGGCAGAGGGATCTTCCTCTCCTGCTCAAGCCTGGTCTCTGGCTCCTCACTGCCCCTGGAATAAAACCTCAATTCTGGCTTGAGCCTCAAGACCGTCTGTGAGCCTGACCCTCTGGCCTCTATTTCCAAAGCCCCCTGTGGCTCCAACTGCTGGCATTTCCTCACACCCTCTGAGTGTTTCACATCCCCGTGCCTTTGCTCATCCTGTTTCGGCCACCAGGAACGCCCTTCCTCTCCCTCCTGTCAAACTCCTACTCATCCTTCAAAACCCAGCTCATATGTCACTCCCTTCTGTATGGGTTGCCCTTCTGTGCATCCCTGGCCTCTGGTTCATGCCTCTGTCACAGCACTTATGAAAAGGCCATCTACATGTTCAAAGCCTGCCACTGGACCTCGGCATCCCAAGGGAAGGCTCTGTGACTTTGTACACCCCTCCATGACTAGTACAGGTCAGAAGCCCAATAAATGATGGTTGAATGAATGATAACATCTACAATCCTCGCCATGGCTTACAGGTGCGGCGTGATCCAGCCTCCCTGTGATTCTCTGGTCTCATCTCATGTCATCTGCCTCTACTGCCCTTTCTCCTCTGCCTCACTGGCCTCTCGTGGTTCCTCAAGCCCACCAGGCTCTGCCCCCATCAGTGGCCCCACACAAGCTGCTCTTTGGGCCTGGTACACTTCTGTCTTTCCGTCACCTACCACCCACTCTTCCCGGAGGTTCACTTCGGGGATGCCATCCCAGGATAGCCCTGCCCCCAGCACCCCGGAGACTGAGCGTCATGAGCACTGTGCCCTCCTCCCCAGACAAGCACCTAGTGCACAGCCAGCGGGTAGCACAGCGTGTGGAATGGACGCACCACGGAAATGAGAGATAGTGGTTAAAGATGGAACTCTGTAATTAAGCCCCTGGATCCTCACTGAGGTCAGGTTTCCCCTCTATCCCCCCACTCTCCTTCTTGGGGTCCTAGACTGCACCCACAAACCACCTGTGTGAGCTGTGCCACATCTGTGATCCTCCTATATGTGATTTACTTAATATTTTTCTTTACATCAATTCACTCCTTACTCTCCTTCTGAGGAATAATGACCAAGCAATCATGGTTGGATGTGTTATGTCATATTTTTTCCAACACACGTTTCAATTCATGACTACTGATTTCAAAACTACTCATCTGGATAGCCCCTAAAATCATCTTGTAGAGATGCACCCACTTTGGGAATCACTGCTGCATCCGGCGTGATTCTGCGGGTGGAGTCACCTGCAGGCCCTCTTTGGGGTGGGACCTTTCTGCCAGTGAACAAAGTGTTTGTGTTCCTTTGTTCGTCTCTTGACGGCAGAAAAACCATGCTCCTCCAGCCCCATCTCAACCAAAGCAGCCTTTCCATGGGTTTATCTATTTATAAATACATGCCTATGGTTTGATCCAGAGAACAAAAGTTCTCTCGTTAAAAAAAATAAATAACTAAATGAAGGTTGACAATGATCACGTGAGAGAATATTTAGGGCAGAGCCACACATGTAAAAGACATCAACTGGACGGGAAAAGGCAGCTTCGTCTCAGATGTGGGGGGACAGGTTGCCCTCTATTTACACACAAAAACACCAGGAACCTGGGAGGGGCTGGGACGGAGGGAGCTGAAGGCGAACAGTCAGGAGAACTGCTGTGTGATCCCGCCCCCTCACCCTTGGGTGAGCTGCTACTCACTCTCCTTCGGTCCCCCCCACCCCACCCCATCCTGTCAATGGCAGGGCTGGTGGGCTGGGAGCTAGGGGACAACCTGAAGCCCATCTGTCTGCTCTGAAGAGGCAGTGAGTGGGGGGCGAGAACAAGCTCTGACCCCTCAGGTCCCTGGCTTCTGAGGCCTCCACTCACAGCTGCATGGGACTGGATGTGGGCCAATCCCCAGGGTGCTTCCTCTGGGAGCCTCGGACACTGTCCATCCTGTGAGAACCTCAGAAGGCCCCCTGATGGGAAGTCAGCTCCTATTTTGGCCTCTGGAGCCCAGTGCAGGGCACTCAGGAGAGAAGGGGTAGAGGGGCCTTCATGGGATTGGGGGGGAGGTATACGGCTGTGTAGGAGCCATTCTGGGCTGCGGATCCTGCCTGGTAACTTCCATCTGTTTAACTGAGCACCTACTATGTGCTCCACCGGGATAATCACCATTTGGCAGTTGAGGAAAGCAAAGCACAGAGAGGTTAAGTGGCTTGCACAAAGTCACACATCTCGTGCGTGGCAGTTTCTATAGGCTTAGCTACACATGCCTCCCAAAGCATCGTCCCATATAGCACCCCACATTTTCTACTACGCAGTGCCCAGGAGACATATACCTTTGAACATAACAACACCTGATTGCACATTACAGAAGGCAGATCTGGGTGGGATGAAACGTCTGATCATCTTTTAGGAAAACCAGGTCCCTTCTTCTGAACAGACACACTAAAGGGCATAGAGCGGGGGTGGCAGGAGCAAGGAAAGGTGAGAGACTGGGAACCTGCTGGAAACCAGTTTGGAGACTCTGAGCTCCCTGTCTCCAGACCAGTGCCAGGAGCTGGGGCTGGTTCTGGGAAGTGGGGAGCAGAGAGGGCTGCTATCAGACACATGCCTGTGGAGGACCCTAGCTCAGCTTCCAAAGGTGCAGCCGGAGCCACGGCTGACAGACCCAGGCTGGGGATGATGGATGAAGACACCCAGGGGCCTCGGTGTGAGCAGCTGGCCCACCATCAAGGCCCTCCCCTCCCCCCCGCCCCCGCAAGGAGTCCTGAATCTGCCACCAGGGCCACAGCCCAGTAACTAGGCCCAATTCGAATGGCCCAGCCCATTCCTACGCGGAGACCCCTACCTGTCTCCTCAGACTGCTTAGCAGTAGAGCTCTTGCAGCAAAGGGGCTGGAGGACATGGGTTACGGGAGTGGTAAGGAGCTGGGTCCCACTGCCCAGAAGGCTCTGGGGGAAAGCACGGGGCAGGATGGGCTGCTTCACACAGTTGGGCCTATTTCCCCATCTGTGAAATGGGAGCAGCTCTCTCCAGTACCTTCCACCGACAGTCTAGCCTTAGACTCTAGGGCTCCACAGGGGGCTAGTGGATTACGGCTGGACTTGGGCCCAGGATGCCTGCCCACTGCAAGAGGGTAGGAGTCACCTGCCTTCCCCAGGTCCCCTGTCTTCGGGTGCATTGGAGGCCCATCCCCACTTCCCCTTGGCATGCTCTCATTCCTCCCCACGCTCATCCCACAGGTCTACTGCCCTACCTCAAAAACAGATGAGCTGAGTACCCAACGGGTCCAAGATGCCACTTTTACAGGTGCGTACACAAAGGCGCAGAGACGCTCAGGCCATTTAGACACTGAGCCACAGTCAGACCTCAAGTGCTCTCATCCCCAAACAACACTGCCTGGTTGGTGCGTTCCCCTGGCTGGGATGGAGGGAGCAGGGGATTCAAGTTACAAAACCCAAAGCAAACCCCGGCCCACTGCTCTGCTGGGGGTTTGGAGGTACTTGGTAAGCACTCCATTAACCCCGTTTGGAGGACCCCTCCCCAGAACAAGGGCCCGATGAGGTGGTTGTAAGGCGGGAGGGAGACCACGATTGTAAAACGGGTGATTAAAAATAGGAGCGCCCTTTCCTATTCCTGGATGGGCCAGGGAGGGCTCTGGACAGAGGCAAAATTGCAGAGGTGATGCACAGGCTCCGGGGCCACACTCTCCAGCTGTGGTCTAGAGCCTTCTCCTTTCCTCTCCGGCTCCACCTTCCCACCCGCTAGGAGACTGAGTGCCCAGCTGCCGTGCTGGGTCCCCACGTGCCCGCACCTTTCGTCCCACCACCCTGCCTCGGACCCTAGCAGGGTGCAGTCTGCCCCGGGAGCCAGTCTCTCCACCTTTCCTCCCCAGAGGCTCCAGCAATCCCCTCCCCGCCCTGGGGGCCACCTCTCCAGGTGGGATGTCCCCTGTCCCGACTGGGCCACAAGATCGCAGCGGGATCTTGGCCAAAGGAATTCTTGCTTCTCCCTGGGCCTCAGTGTGCTGGTCTGAGAAGCAGAGGTCAGCAGCAGACGTGGGGTTCCTTGCGTGCACTGGCGGCGGGTCCCCCCTCACTCCGGCTGCAGCCCCCCAACCGGCCGCACCCCCTCCGCGCTCCTCCACCACGCTCCACTTGCCTCGACCGTGGGAGCCTCCTCCCGGGACGACCAGCCGGACCAGTAACTCACACGGCCCCACCAGGACCAGACTCCTCCTTTCCCCGGCTTTTAAAGGGAAGTAACCTGACCCGACCACTACTCCTCCTCACAGGGTTAACCCTTTCAGGGCTCCCGCCCGCCTTCAGCCGCGCAGGGACTCCCCCGTCTGCCTGCCAACCTCCGGGGTGTCCCGGAGCTCCGGGTGTGGGGCGCCGCGTCCTCTCCCCGACGGCCCAACCGGCGGGACCTGGAGTCTCTCTTCGGTTCCTGGTTTCCTGCTGCCCCCTGACTGAGCCCCGCTGTGACCCAGCCCCATAGCCCCATCCCTCCACATCTGGATGGCATCTGCCACTGGGGGAGGGGCACAGAGCTTGGCCCTTCGAGTTGGGGTGGGGGGTGAGCCCCACTCATCTAGGAAAAGAAACCATGCATCCCACCTCCCCCCAAAATGGATGTTCCGGATAACTGATGCAATTTAACTTTTGTGATTCCAGGGGACTGTCAGGAAGAAGGCAGAGGGGGACGCGCTTCTCACCCAGCTTCTGCTTCCAGGGGCTGTGTCGACATGGCAGGGTCCTCCTCTTCTCTGAGCACCTTTTTACTGAGCAGTGCCAGCCGGTATCAGTATCTGCCTCTCCTGTGGCTGCTGTAACAAATTAACACCAACTCAAAACAACTGCACGTTTCTGTAAGTCAAGTCCAAGATGGGTCTCCCTAAGCGACACTCAAGGGTGTCCGCAGGGCTTTCTTTCTTCCCGACACTCAGGGAACATGCGGCCTTTTCCAGCTTCTGGAGGCTGCCCACATTCCTCAGCTTGTGGCCCCTACCGTGTTCAAAGCCAGCAATTTCCGACATCACGTTACTCTGACACTAACTTTTCTCCTGCCTCCTGCTTCTCCTTTTAAGGATCCTCCACTTGGATAACCCAAGGTACTCTCTCAATGTTAAGGTCAGCTCACAGCAAATTTAATTCCATCTGCAACCTTAATTCCCCTGCCATGTAGCATAACATATTCCCACATTCCAGGAATTAGGAAGAGGACTTCGGAGAGGGAGCGTTATTCTGCCTCCCACAACACTCAAGATGCCTTCCAGACGCTCAGGTTTAGAAGCAAATGTAGAGATTGCCCAGCCGAATCAGCTCTTCCTCAGGCATTACTGGGATCTGTGTCCAGACTGGTTGCTTTCTGACGGACTGTTACACTTGCATTTGCTCTCTCTTTGGCAACTATCTGGTGGGCTAGGGTTCCTCTAAGCAGCAGCCTTCTTCTCCTTCCTAATGTGTTGCTGGGCTCTTAAAAGCCAGGCCACAAATTGGTTGGAATATTGAATTGTGTGCCAAGGAAGGAGGCTCTGAGTGAGACCCCAGCAGCTATTTTGGGCTTTCCCCCTCGCCCTCCAGTCTCATCCTGCCTGGCTCGTCCTCCAGCATATTTGACACAATCACCTCTATCGCTGACAAGCCAAGGAAAGGCTCAATCAGGCCAGAGGGGATCTTCCACCAGGCTCTCTGCCTTAGGCTCTGAGGGCATTTTGAGAGGAGTAAATAAGCTACCCCACAGACACAGACACAGACGACAGAGAGCAGCCTGCCCTTCTGGAGGGCAGTGTGGGGACAGGAATGAAGTCCCTTTCAGGAATTTAGCCTAATGACAGAATATTTATGGACAAGGCTTTTCACTACAGTATTATTTATAATCCAGGAAACTCAGATACACCCTAAATGTTCTGGTTAAATAAATTATGGTCTTCCCACATGATGAAACACTATCCCACCATGAAAAGCCAATCATGTTTATAACTTCCTAATGAAACCATGGGAGAATTAAAATAAAATCCCTAAGTGTGAAGTCCCTTCTAAATATTATACAAAACCTGAATCGCAACAAGGAAACATTGATGCATTTGACTACATAAAAAATTTTTAAAATTTCTGTATTGCAAAAAACACATAAGCGACGTCAAAAGAAAAACTTTTAACTGGGGGTGGAGTGGGATGGGTTGGAAACATAGGCAAAGGGCTGATTTCTCTTATAAAGAACTCCCATAAATCATTTTAATATGAACTGAAATGGAGGGAAATGGGCAAAGGATATGAAGAAAGTTAATGGAAAAGGGGACATCAAATGGGCCCTTAAACATGTGAAAAGATACTCAATAACTCTCTTAAAAAGATGCATGAGAATTCTATCTCCAAAAATACTATTCTTCACTTATCACATCAGCAAAGATAAAAAAACAAAAAACTTTGGCAGCACAGTATGTTTGTAACCGTGGGAGGAGAGAGGCATCCTCCCGTGATGCTGGCTGGTGTGCAAACTGACTCAACCTTGGTGGAGGCAATTTGGTAATATTTATTAAACAGATAAACACAGGCTCCCTTTGACTCAGCACTTCCACTTCTAGAAATGTATCCTACAGATAGCCTTACATACTAGCGAAACGGTGAATGTATAAGGCTTTCCGTGGCTACACTGTCTGTAGCTGGAAAGAACCGAAGTGGCTACCAAGCAGGGAGAACCGCACGCTCTTCCTATGACTCCATGCAATGGAATGTACGTCACTGGGAAAAAGAACATGGATGCTCTCTATGGAACAAAGTGCAAGCCATGTTGTTAAGTAATAAAAGCTGGGTGCAGGTCATTGTTCAAATAGCTTGTTAGCTGTATCTTAAAAGGGAAAAAGCACATAATTCGCTCTTAGGTCTGAATACAATGACTGTAAAGATACATCAGAAACTGGTAACACTGGTTGTTTCCCCAGAGGTGAACTGGGCAATCAGAGAGCCAGGTGGGAAACAGATTTTTCAATGTATCCTTTTGTTCTCTTGAATGTTGAACCATGTGAATACTCCATGTATTCAAAATATAAATACAATTAAAGTGGAAGACAGAAAGACTGGAGGATTAATGGATCTTACGATATAAACAATTTTAAACTTTTATATTTATGGATGAAATGATTTGATTTCTGGGGTTTGCTTTGAAATAATCCAGATGAGGTGGGGAAATCAGGGCTGGCTGCTCAATACAGCATGATTAAAAATAGTTAAGAATCAGGAACAACGTAATGTCCAGTAATTGGAGATTGGCTGAGTAAATTAGGGCTCTCCATGTGCAAAAATACTCTGCCACCATTTAGGACATAATAAATCACGATTTAGAAGTCCTAGAAGAATCTGTTTTGTTTTGTTAATAATCGTGGGGTGGGAAGACCCTTCTAAGTATTACACAAAGCCCAGAAGCCACAAAAAGAAAGGCTGAGAAATTGGACTACATAAAAGCAAAAATTTCTGCATTACAAAAACCACCACATGCAACGTCAAAAGGAAAGCTTCACATGGGGTGGGGGGAATTAGTTTCATTGTGATCAGTGTTGGAGCACAGAGGTGGACAAGGTGGGAATTCACTACAGTGTTCTTATTACTCTTGAATATGTTTTCAAATTTCTATAATAAAGAGTTAAAAATCATATAAGTATCTACAAACTTCTGTATGGCAAAAAACATCTATTATACTGGGCTATAATATTTGCAACACACAAAACAAAGGGTTACTATCAATAATGTTCAAAAATGTCTTACAAGGTGATTTTTCAAAATAAAGATGCCACAACTGAAAACTGGGCAAAGGGTTAGAATCAAAAACTCACAGAGGAGGAAACAAAAACGGACAGCTGACACATGAAAAGATGTTCAATCTTAGTCATATTCAGGAAATACAATTTCAAAACAATGAGATGTCAGTATTTGCCCACGATACTGGCGAGGGTTTAGACGACTGAGAACACCCAGTGTGGAGAACCAGCATTTTGCACAGGTTCCAAGAGCACTTGTGAACTGCTCTGACCACTTGAGAAAGCAAACTGGCAAGACTTATTGAAAATGTAAATGCATATGCCCTTTGACTCAGTGACCCTGCTCTGGGGAATTTGTTCGAAAGCCAGGGGAACCCAACCAGAACTTAAGGATATATATATAGGAGGAGCTTTATTGCAGAATTCCTTGTGCAAAAAAAAAAAAGGCTGAGGTGTCCATTTATAGGTAACTTCACATAGCAGTGAGCGAGAACAAGCTAATTCTGTACATATTACCTTGGAATGATGTCCAAAGTCTATTTGTAAGTTTAAAACCAAGTGCCAAAGCAATACATTGACAAAGACCCCCTCTTCATGAGAATGCTCTGGGGACCCGGCCACTGTGTAGGGGACAGAGCAGGAACACCTGTGCCAGACAGAGAACCGAACTGGTCTCAGTGAGGTCACCTTGATGCTGAAGGTGGGGGCGGAGGGCAGGAGAGACTACCGTTTTTGTCTTTATATACCTGTGTAGTCTTTGAATTGTCTGAACAAACATATACTATTTTTGCAGCAACCACCACCACTACCAAAACCATTAGACTACTTACTGTTTTAAAAAAGGAGACAAGAAAGTGGTGGGGAAGGGGGAGGTGGCAGGGGCTGGGCCCTGCTTGTCCAGTGTGGGGCCCCTTGTTGACCCTGGCCCTGCTCCAAGCTTGGGGTTGCTGGGCAGAGCCCTGGGGCGGCAGTGCCAGATGTCAGGGTGGAGCAGGGACTAGCTCCAGGCATCTTGCGATCTTCCCCTGAACTCCCTTCTCCAAGCTTGAGTCCCTTGACTGGGACAGGGAGTTTTTCCCAGGCCTCCCGCCCTCTGCTCATGAGATGGGAAATAATGTGGGTGTAGGCAGGAGAGGGGTGGAGACGCGCACAGCACTGTCTCCTCACTGTCTGTTCCCTACACACTTGTTCCTCTTCCTGGGGAGCAGTGTGTCTGAGAACTGAGCACCTACTGCAAGCAGGTAATTCCACTGTGTGAGGCCGGCACAGCCCCTGCCCAGGCGTGAGAAGGGTTATGGCTGTTCACTACTCACTCATTTGGTCAGTCAGTGAACAAACACTGAAGGAGCACACACTCCCTGCAGGCCCACGCTCCGCTCTGTGCATGCAGCTGGTGCCCGTCCTCAGGGTCTCCCTGGGCCACAGAAGCAAGGATAAGTCTGTCCTGTTGTCCCTGTGCTTGTGCCCCAGTGCCCAGCACAGCACTTGGCCCGTGTCAGGTGAACAAATGAACCAAGTGCCAGAAGACCGTCATGACAGCGGGGAGTAGTGCCACTAAGTGCTCCAGGAGGGTCACTAACAGAGGGAACTATTCAGGTGGAGTCTTGAGGATCGTGTGGAATTAGTCTGATGGACAGGTGGAGGGAGGGTGTCCTAAGCAGAGGGAACAGCATATGAAAAGGCAGGGGGTAGGGTGCATGGTGGGGCGTAAGGCTGGGGTGGGCGAGGGCTGGACACAGGAGCCCTGGGTGCCATGCCAAGGAGTTTAGCTTCTATGAATATTGACAAAAGGCCACTGAAGTGAGATATGCCTTTCAGAGAGAGCCTCTAGGGACAGTTTGGGAACCAGCTTGTGTGTGTGGGGTGGTCAGAAGGGAGGCAGGGAGAGCAGCTGGGAGGGGGCAGGGGGTCTCCAGCGATGAAGGAACCCAGCCGCAGGCAGAGACCTAGGGGCTTCGAGGAGGGGGCGGCTAGGGGATGTTTAGGAGGCTCAGTGACCAGAAGCTGCGGTTTGGTGGGGAGGGGAGGGGAGGAGGGGAACTGGACTTGTCGCTCAGGCTGGAGAGGGTGGTGCTGGAGTCAGCACTTCCTGGAACTGAGATTTAAAAAAAATTTCTTATTGCTGTTGTTTTCAAGAATTCAGTTTGGGTTTTATTATAAAATTGATTAAAAACACATTTTTGACAAAAAGGACAAAGAGCCTCTTTTAGAGCAAACCATCTTGGTGAGGCAGGAAATGGGAGAAATGGGACAAGGCCTATTGATATGTTTGGCCCAGCGGGGGCCCAGGCTGTGGAGGGGACAGAAGGAAGCCAGAGCCCAGTGGGAGGCACAGAGGTCTTTGCGGCAGGGTGACAGGGAGGGACAAGCCAGGTGGGGCAGGAAGGCAGTGAGCCTGGCACCCTTAGGGGGGGCTCCCACCCCAGTGCACTGACCTCGGGCTGTGGGAGCCTCCTGAGGGCAGGGCAGGGTGCTCAGGAGGAGGCTGGCTTTGCAGTCACACAAGTGGCTTCCTATCACGGTCTGACAGTTACAGGATGGGCAACTTGGAGCCTTCACCTTCCTCATCTGTAAAATGGGGGCAGGTCTCCATTGAGCTGTTATGAGACTAGATGAGGTGTGGACAGTTTACCATGAGCAATGGTACCTCCACGGACGCTTTCTGTCAGTGTCTGACCAGCTTGGCACTGCTCGCGTCCCCTCCAGCCTCTCTCCTTGGGGCATCAGCCTCTTTCCCCAGGAATCCTCAGCTCTGGGGGTTTCCGCATTGGTCTCCTCTGCCACCCCTCCTGCACCTCTTCCCAGGGTCCTGCCATCTCTTGAAAGAGCCCTTTCCTGGGTCCCCCTCCCGGATCCCCGCTCTCCAGGCCTCTGCTCACCTCCCTCCCCATCTGTCACCCTCTGCAGCCTTCCTTCTGCCCACCCTGAGGCCACCCGGCAGCCCCCCTCCATAACAAAGTACCACAAACGGTGGCTTCAAACAAGAGAAAGTGATCCTCTTGCCATTTGGAGGCCAGAAGTCTGCAATCGAGGTACCAGCAGGGCCAAGCTCCCTCCACAGGCTCTTGGGCAGGACCTTCCCTTCCCGTGGCCCTTCCAGCGTCTGGTGGCTCCAGGTGGTCCTTGGCTTGTGGCTGCATCACTCCAAGCTCTGCCTCTGCGGTGACAGGGCCAGCTCCTCCCTGTGTCTCATAAGGACACCTGTCACTGGATTTAGGGCTCACCTGAATACTCCACCATGATCTCATCTCCAGATCCTTAATTACACCAAACACCCCCTTTTTAAAATAAGGTCCAGGGATTAGGACGTGGACATATCTTTTGGGGGGGCCACCATTCAACCCATTGCAGCAGCAGGGCCGTGGGGCCCTCCTCAGCCTCTTCCAGCGCAGCCTCTGCCCACTGCCCAGGTGGCTCACACCCCCTCACCCCACACCCGCACCACAGCCTCCTCTGCCGCCAGCATCAGAGAGAAAATCAGGTGTCCTTTCCAGCTGCCCATGGGGCCCCACCTTCCTGGCACCTGGGAGACCTGCTCCAACCTGTCTCACCTCCCAAGGGCTTCCTCTTCTTGCTCTGGTAGCCTGAGCCCTTTTCTAGAATACCCTTCTTTGAAATCCGAGACGCTGGACAGTGTGGCCCACGGAAGCCCAGAGGCCTCCCCATTTCCACATCCCACCCCAGCGGAGCCCCCGGCATTCCTCGCATTTCTCTTCATGCCCTCAGGAGTCTTCCTGGGGCCCCCACATGCTCAGGAGGCCCCGAGGCCCCAGTGTGAGGACACCAGCCCGCCAGGGTGGCTCCCAGCTGTTCTGGGATGAGCGCCACCTGCCCCGGAGGCAGGTCGTCCTCTCCCTCACACTCAGATCCGTACCAAACGTGGCCTCCAGCACTGGCCGGCCACAGAAGTGGGGCCATGGGCCTGGGATCTACACCTGGGCAGAGGTTTCAGGAAAGGGGTGGGCCAGATCCCAGTGTCCAACACTGGTCCTTTGGGGAGGCAGGCTGTGGACAGTGGCCATTAAGTGCCAGGCTTTGAGTCATGGCTGTGATAATTACTAGCTGAGTGACTCTGTGCAGGAAACTTCTCTGTGCCTCAACTACAGAGAGTAACAGCACTTTGCCTCACGGGCTGTGGTGACGATTAAGTGACGAGCTGGCTATTCCCTGATGAATGAACCAAGATGGAGTGACCCAAGTCTTCCCACATCTCCCACACACCAGCTCAGAGCCCCTGCACTCGGCACCAGCTCTGTCTGATGTGAACATTTGAGGGCTAAGGACACAGGGGTCCCTTCCAGCCTGGGAGGACTGGGGAGGGGGTGTGGAGACCCCCAGAGACAGGACAACAGTAAAAATGACCTAACAGTCATTCCGCTCCTACCATCCCACGTACTGTTACTTGGGACACCTGAGGACCCACTCAGAGCAAAGCTGGGGCCTGCAGGCTCAGAGCAAAAGGCCCATGTGTGAGGATACGTGGGACAGAGGTCACACGGAGGCCAAGGGAGCCTGGTCCAGCCTGGAGTCGTACCTGTTCCTGGGCTGCGGAGATGGGAGCAGCTCAGCAGGGCTGGGCTGGGCTGGGGCTGGGCGCGGGGTGACCTGACAGGAAAGGTTGTAACCCTGAGCGAGCACAGAGGCTCAGGGAGGGCCCGCCTCAGGCTGGCTGTCAGCCTGTGCCAGGTTAGGTCCTCGTTCTCATCAATGTGCAAGACAACCTTCACTCTGCCCTCTGGAAGGCGTGGCGGGCACACCTAGGGCATGCCCAGGAGGCAGGGGAGCCACCGTTCCCAAGTGCTCTCAGGAGGCCAACCTGATGTCAAAGGTGAAGAAAAAGGAGAGCCTGACTCTTGCGAAGGCCCAAAGATACCATTTGCCATGGGTAGTGGGGTGCTCCCCACAGGACCCCAACTCGCAACGCGGCCTGCTTGGCCAGAGGCCCTCTGCCAGCCCTAGCCCAACGCCGAGCCCTCCGGCTATGCCCGCAGGACCTCTGGATTTCTCTGCTGACTTTGGGGAAAGGGAACTCCCCCACCACTTATGGTTCTACTGTGATGAGTTAGCTGTTTTGTCTTCTAACTCATCGTAAAGGAAACTTCACCTTGCAGAGACTCTACCACTTTTCCTACAGATTTATCCAGGAGAGGCCTCTAGATATGGGCATGGGACCCCACTGGTCCGGCCAGGCCAGCATCCACTATCCCATCACCCCTCTGCAGACCCCCTCTTTTGAAGCCCACCTTGGTGCCCCTTCCCGTCTGCCAGGCTGTCTCCTGCCCAGCACCTCCAAACTCCTCCCAGTTTATTGCATTGAAGTCAACTCCCCTTCCCTCTGCACGCGCCCCAACGACAGCAGCCAGTGCCTATGGAGCCCTTCACGGTCCACACCGGTCCTCTCATGAACCCTCACAACCCTCCACGGCGGGAGTTACTGGCACCCCTTTATGGGTGACGCTGATATTCCAAGGGCTCTGTGTCAAAGGGCTGGATTGTGACCCGTACTCTTCTGGTACCACCTTGAGGTCTGGGTCCGCCCCACCAGAACCAACCAGCTCGGCAGAACCAACCCTTCCAAGTTCCCTCATTTCACTGCCGCACTCTGGGGGCCCGCTGGGACCAAACGCAAGCCCGAGAGCTCATCTCTTCCTAGTCCCCGCGGCCTCGGCCTCTCCCGGGGGCCCCTTCTATGGCAAGTCCTCCCTTGACTTGAAGTTCCTTTTCTGTTTTGATTCTCCTCTCACTTCCCCTGCCCACAGGCTAGATCCTTAATCCTCTCATTTTCTGACCATGTCACTCATCCCATGGCCTCCACCACCACCTCTCTGGGACAGACACTCATTTCCTCTCTGGCCCACTCCCAGGTTCCCAGCTGGCTGGTGGACATCTGCCCCCAGAGACGCTTGGGCAACTCCAACCTAACATGTCCACCTCCAAACTCTGGATCGTTCTCCCTCCCAAACCACCTCCTCCTCTGGCAACCACACTCTCTCTGGTCCTCCATCACTCGGGCTCCGCTGTCACCAGCTTTGCTTTTCTCTTCCCCGGAGCCCTCCTCACCTGCCACTCCCAATGACACAACCCTAACCCGCTTCCCAAAGCGCTGAGCACAGGCCCGGAGCACACAGCTCTGGTGAGTCACTGACGACTGTTTGCTTCAACCATTCACGCAGCCAAGGGATTTACTGCACGCCATGCTCACGGCAGTTGGGGTACAGCACTGAACAGGAGAGAAACCTCTGCCCTTGAGGGGCGTACATGCCAGCAGGGAACGGACAGTACCTACAGCCCAAACATACAGACGTCAGAGAGCCAGGGGAAAGGAAAGGCGGAGCAAGCAGAGGCAGTGGGGACGCGGGGTGCTATTTCACACGGGTGGCTGGGGAGGCCCCTGCTCCCTACAGCGGAAGATACACTCTCAGTTTTGGTAACAAAAATCCAGGGTCTGGGTTTCTTAATCCTTTAAATTGAAAACACTTGTTTCTATCAGGGATGGCGGGGCTGTGTGGTTTGGGAGAACAGGGTGAGAGTCTGGTTGAACAGCCTTTTATTATCTTAATTTTTGAACTACATGAGTGTATTTCCTTTTTAAAACATTGTAATAGCAAAGAATTTAAAAAGTCTTTTGGAAAAGATTAATCATTTTCAGGAACTATTTCCTTAAAGGGGCCTGTGTGCAATCGACCAACAGCTGCCAGAACGCCGCAGATGTGGAAGCCTCCAGGGCTCCCGGGGCCAAAGTCTTAACCACACGGCAGCCAATCGGCACCTGTGAGCACCAACCACACGCTGCTGCATGAGGCTAACAAATCCCACAATGAGGGGGCCCCTCTCGGCAGGCGGGCGGGGAGAGGACAGGGAGCCCCAAGACCAAGACACGTGCTGGGAGCTGACAACCCCCCCACCGTCTCTCATACTTAAGGGGGTCTCCCTCTGGGCTACCGCACTCACTCCTGACCTTTACCTTCAGGCACCCATCACTGCTGCGTCCTCTTTGCAAAGCCATGGACAGATGGCCATGCAAAGAAAAACCCTACCCAAGACTTGTCCTCGCGACAGGACCTAGCCAGCAGCCTGGTTTTACTCAGTGCCCTGGTTTCTCTTCTGGCAAAGCTGGGCCAGAGAGGCTCAGTGGAAGTGGAGGTAGTGGGAGGGAGGGCAGAGGCCTGAGTAACAGAAGACAGGTATCCAGCCTTCATCCTGAATGTGACAAGCACAGGGCCATGACCAGGCCCCGAGGAAAGGTGCACTGCAGGGAATGAATGCGTGTGTTCCCCAGATTCAGATGTTGAAGTCTAATCCCCAATGTGATGGCATTTGGAGGTGGGGCCTTTGGGAGATAATTAGGTTTGGAGGAGGTCATGGGGGTAGAACCCCCATGATGGGACTGGTGCCCTTATAAAGGGCCATGTGAGGACATAGCAAGAATATGGCCTTCTATGAAGCAGGAAACAGGTCCTCAGCTTGACCTCAAATCTACTGGCACCTCGATCTTGATCAGCCTGCAGAACTGTGAGACATGTTTGCTGTGTAAGCCTCCCCCTATGGTATTTGTTACAGCCGTTTGAACTAAGACAGGCTGTTCGGACCATGGGATGGTGGGGTCAGCTGGGGGTGGGAAACGGGTGTGGCCCTTTAAACATTCCATGGAACACAATCACTGACGCAATCTGAGCACTCAAGAGACCAAAGTAGGAAGCAGAGCCTGAACCGAGCCTGGCGCTCACCAGATACTCAGAAACTGCCTAATGGCAGAATATTAGATTTTAATTAGTGGAAGCAAGCACTGAAAACCCAGTATCCTGTACCACTTTAGGAAATGCTCTGTGTAAATCCATCCAGGGCCAAGGACTCTCAAAGTTAGACCCAGCCCATATTTTCATAACTGACACCCCTCAGCAGCAGTACTGTACCCCTCTCCAAAAACAGGCCAACAAGGATTTCGTCTTCACTTAAGAAAAAAAAAAATGTATGGCTTTGCTGACAGCAGACAAGAAAGCTAGTTGGATTTGTAGGCAACCTGAAGTAGTTAATGAACAATGACTGTGGCTTGTTCAAAGTGACTGAGTTTTCCATATACAAAACCAGGTTGGAGCTGTACGCCAGTTTTAGAGGCAGTGAGGAGTGGGGTTGGGGTGCCCACCGTTGGGAGTCTACAGGACCAGCCAATGGTTTGTGGGCACAAAACACAGGTGAAACATTTGAAGACTATTCCAGGAACTCCAGGACATGTGGCTTCCTGCTGTCATGCATTAAACCACAAAACAAATCAAGTCAAACGACTTGGCTCTTATTTCGGGACCGTCAACGCACCTAACACTCTGGGCCTGTATCCTCATCACCTCAGTGCAGGCGTGCAGAGGGCCCTCCTGCTCTTACACTCTGCGATGTGGTCACCGGCTACCTCAGAAAGCCAAGCCTGCGCTTACTTAACCCCTGTGAGCCTGTTTCCTTATCTGTAAGGAAGAAGATGAAATTGGGAGAGGTCACCCTGAGCAGTGGAAAAGAGGGGGCTTTGGAGTTAGGCAGGCAGGCCGTCTCAAATCTTAGCGCTGTGTGGCCTTGAGCAGGTTACCTGACCTCTCTGAGTCTTACTTTCTTCACCTGGAAACTGGAGATGACAATGTCTGGATTAAGGATTGCGGAAGGATCTTGCCTGTGTCACCTTCCAGCAGGTGCAAAACAAACATCAGTTTCCTTCCTTTGTTCCTACTTCACATTCAGCAAATATAAGAGGGATGTGAATGGGCTGAAATGTCTGTAAAAAAAACAAACACAGAATGTCACCAGGTTTTGACATCAGATGTATTTGCCTACACTGCCCTCTTCCAACATAAGAAGGCTTCTGCTCAACATGGGCAGTACCGGAGAGGATCGGAAAGCCTGAGGACGAGGGGCTGCCTGAACAATGGGCGCCCACCACAGGGAGCATGCTCAAACAGGGAGTGGGTGTGATGGGACATGGGCCCGCGGGGTGCCACCCGCTGGGCTCCGCGACAGCATCAGGAGGCCTGCACACAGTCTGGGCCCCTGGCCAGTGGGCGCCATGGCGGTACAGTGAGCTCCACACCGTCCCCGACCTGGCCTTGAGGCAGTGCTACTCCGAGGAGGGCTCTTATCGCCCCTAAATGCTGACAGGTCTCCGAAGCTAGTCCAGAAGCTGTTGCAGATGGAGGTGGGTTTCCCATTCGGAGAAGAGTCATCATTCGTCACACAGCAACACAGGAGAACGTGTTTTACACCCAGAGAGAGTCGTAATTCTGAGATGTTTCATATGTTGTCAGGTTTACCTTCGACAGACACAGGGCCTCTTCCCTTTGAGCGGGGACACCTCAAGCTGTGCTAGAGATGGCTGTTGTGGGGGTGCGCTCCTGATCAGCGGAAATGTGATGGGCATGCACCAGGCTTATGATGTGGATTGTGTCCTGCACATAAACACCTGTGACAGCAGAGCTAGGACGATGGCAGTAGGGAGATGTACTCTGCAGGAGGGGGTAATCAGAAAGCTTGGCTATACAAAAGGATTCTGGGTATGACAACCCTAGCAGAGCCAGGAGGCCATGGTTCTCCTAAGATCCTGCCCTTGTTTGCCAATCAGCACACCCCCAGGCCTGAAGGGTCAGCTCTTTTCTACTCATGGCCCCTCAGCAGCAAAAGTAAATGCTACGGGATGCCAGCTCTCATGGCACTAAGGGAGAAGACTACCTGGAGAAGGTACAAGTGCTGGGGTTCTGGGAAGCAGGCGGGCCTCTCAATACAGCCCCCAATGCCTGGGAGCGGCTGCATGTGGGAGGTAGAGGGTGCAAGTGGCCTGGGCGCGCTGACCCTCCACTGGGGAAGCCAGGGCGCTCCTCACATCTGCAGTGGCCACGTGTGTCAGAGACCAGCCAGGCTGCACATGTGAGAACGGAGCACATGCTAGCAGGGTCACAGGACTCCCTTCCCGGCTCCACGACAGCAAGGCTCGGACCCGAGGCTTGAGCCTTCCAGGGCTCAGAGTGGGTTCTGTTGCGGGGCTGACGTGGCTTCGCTTGTTGCGAGGACTGCAGTTCAGCCCAGCCTTCAGCTCTCACACAAACTGGGACAGGTTGGGGACTTTGATGTTCAGATCACCGATGTTGATGTTCCGAGGAATCTCCGGCAGATTGATGTTTTTCACCGCAGACACGGCACGGGCGGGGGCTGCTGAGAGGCCGCCCTGAGGAGAAATGAGACGTGGGTATGAGACAAACCTTCAGTGTCATCTATGGAACGCTGGAAAAAACAAAACAAGGAAAGAGGCCTAGCAAATGTCCAACCTGAGCACACGTAACGCGAGCTTTGCTTTTTTTCTCCCTGCTACCTGGATGGTCGCCAATAAAACAATTAGGTGACGTGGGGGACTATGGCATAGGGGTCCAAACCCTGCGCTCCTACGGGAGGCGTGCGGCTCACCCACTTTTATAGCCCCAGCCCCTAACGGAGATTGGCACACAGCAGGTGCTCAATAAATGCTTGCTGAAATGATCGGAGGGGGTTTCACCAAGTCACGGTTGGTATCAGGGGCACTTTTAAGGTTACAAAACATAACAAAACTCTTTCCTCAAGAGACCAAAGACTCTCATAGACAAGTGCAGTCACAGGGAAATTCTTAAAAGGAAAAGGAATGTCACAGCTTAGGGTAAATGCCTGCCAACTAATAAAGTGAGATGGAAAACAAGTGGCTTTCCAAATGTCATATGGCAGCAAGATGGGGGGAAGGACATGCAGGAGGTGGGGTGCATCCAGATGCGGAAGGACTGGTAACAGTCAGCCCGCACCCTCCAGGCTCACCCCCGTGTGCAGAGAGCGGGAGGGGTTGACACAAGGGCGCTCGCAATCATTTCCTCTTTACTGCCTACCCTCTGGACACCAACTCGGAGCCACCCGCGCCCAGCACGTCTCCATTTCTTTTGGTTGCCAAACCCCTTGCCTCTGACTCACTTACTATTCCTGGAAGCTTCCCAGCCCGCATTTCTAGAACTACAGCTGCCACAGTAACTGTGGTCTGGAAAAGCTGCAGCAGGATTGCCAGGCCTTACAGAAAGAATCCCTGGTTTCGTAAGATCAAGTTCTGCTACTCAGAGCAAGGAATATCTTTAAGACACTCAGATAACAGAGCAGGAATCTGTTCTGCCATTGTAGCCGTGTGAAGGTGGATCCCCGCCGCCTCTCCTCCCTGGTAAGGCTGATGACGGTGATGGAGAGACCTCGGGAGAGGAGAGACTTACTGTGAGCATCCGCATGAAGCCAGCACCATGTGGGGGTGGACCCGGGCATGGTATTTTCAAACCCAGCCCAGACTCTACAATAGCTTTTTATAAGGCTAACTGGAAATAAGGAAACTGGCAACTCTGAGGTCTGAAAGACACCAGGAGAAATGGCTGCTGGGAGATCAGACTCATACAGCACACAAACTAGCAAACCACACTGGAAGTAGAGAAGGGGATTCTGGGTCCCTCCAGGGAATGGGTGGCTTTGAGAGAAGGAATTACAAACCACAAACATGGGTCAGACCTCCCATGCCAAAAGCTGACTGCCTTCCCGTGGCATCTGGCTTTTCCATTCACACTCTTAACCCCATTCTGACCTGGCCTTCAAATGAATGAGCTTTGATGAACTCAAAGAAGAAAGAAGGTGAGTGTAAAACATTCCTAAGGTTCCACAGAAATACAAACCAACACAGGTACCCACTCTTCCTTCTGCCCAAGACCTGGTGAACCACCCAGGGTAAAGTGCAGCGCTGTGCTCACCTCCGATTTCTCCAGCCTGTTCTGAGCTTCAATCTGAGCCACGATTTCGTTCATGTTGGTTTCCAGCACCATCCCACCCATCACCACCTCCTGCAGGATGTAGTGCACCTGCAGGGGAAACAGAAGTAGGAAGGGTTAGAGCACGCTGCGGGAGCTGGTGTGGCCCCAAAAGAAACGTCGCGGGCTTTCGTGTAGCAGCAGAATAATCGGACCCGACACTGGTTCCTGAGTCACAGACACAGAAGTCCCGATCACCCACCTTTCAGGTGAGACCACAGGGGTTTCCCTCACACCTTGCGTGTCATAACACATATCTTCCATGAGCAGCGGTAGAGGGGCCTGGCTGCACGCAAGGCGGGCGGATGGGAGCACAGGCTTTTAAGTCAGGCAGACCTTGGTTAATTCTCAGCTCTGCTATTCATCAGCTGGTGACCTTGGGCAAATTAGCCTTTCAATGTTTCCGCTTCCTTCCAGGATGCTGGTGAGGACTGAGTGCGATAATCTGAACAAAGCTCCTCACTTGCTGCCTGGCACACACTGAGATCTAAATAAATAACGATGGCATTCATTACAGTATCATCGTCAGTCGATGTCCATCAACAGAGAAAGAGATAAACAAAATGTGGCATGGACATACAATGGAGTACAATTCTGCCTTAAAAAGGAAGACAATTCTGACACGTGCTCCAGCATGGAGGAACCTTAAAGATCTTATGCTAAGTGAAATAAGCCCGACACCAAAGGACAAATACGGTATGACCCACTTATATGAGATACCCAGTAGTAAAAATAAAGGAGGCAGAAAGTAGAACGGTGGTCGCCAGGGGCTGAGGGAAGTGGGGAATGGGGAGTTGTTGTTTAATGGGTGCAGAGTTTCAGTTTTGCCAGATGAGAAGAGTTCTGGAGACGAGATGCACAGAAATGTGCATGTACTTATTAACCCTACGGAGCTGTATACTGAAAACTTTACGTTATGGACACTTCACCACGATGAAAAAGAACAGGTCACTATCCCAACAGTCCTAGTACTATATTTACCCCTTTTGTTGAACGCACCCCATCTTGCTGGGGGAAGTGGTACCTGTTGAGCATCTACCATGCCCTGGGCACCTCAGTGTGACTGATTTTAATTTCACAACATCCATCTGAGACAGGGACTGTGAGCTGCGTTTTGCATGTGAGAACACTGACACGGGGCAGAGCCGGTAAGCTCTCCCCACGCCACAGGCACCAGCAGCACTGAGCCAAGGCCTGTGCGACTCCGGAGCTCACGCCCCACCTTTCCCACCTCTCGTCCTCCAGGTCCTGAGCTGGTCCCCGCTCACCCCTTACCCTGGTCCGCATGGCATCACTTCAAGACTTGCCTCCGGGGTATCACCGATCTTGTGTGGATTCTGCCATGCTTTCGCCCCAAGGCCTAGAACAGTGCCCAGGGAGGGCAGGCAGCCTGAATGAATGGAAGGCTTTACATGTGCCTGAGAAGCATGTTCCTTGTGCTTAGAAGATGGACGCCAGCGTGGTGCCGGAGGCTTTATGGAGAAGGTGCAGTGACTGGCCTAACGCAGCACAACACGGGACCAGTGGTTGGCTAATAGGAAATGTCAATTAAGACTTCTGATTTGAACACTGCATCATGAAGTCAGAATTTTAAAATGCTATTCAAAATGTGTTCTAAGTGCAAAAAGGAGAAATAAATAAAAATGCAAACTCCATTTTCAGCAAAACTAGAACATAACCAAAATCCCAGGCCCCCAAACAGGTGGAAAAGTTGTCAAACACAGGGAGCTTAAACACGGGCTCCTTTCCTTTCGAGAAGGAAATGATGAAAAGGACGCTATGTAGAGAGGATGCAGGAGCTGGAAAGCTCAGAAAAGCCTGCAAAAATACACTTCCTATAGGTACAGGGCACGCTGTCTGGGACCAAACAGATTCCTGGTTCTTTGGACGATAGGACCTCGCCTGGACCTAGAGTTGAGGGTAAATGAGAAACCACACAAACAACCTATAGTTGCCTCACAGA
Organism: Rhinolophus sinicus; assembly: GCF_036562045.2. Taxonomy (NCBI): domain Eukaryota; kingdom Metazoa; phylum Chordata; class Mammalia; order Chiroptera; family Rhinolophidae; genus Rhinolophus; species Rhinolophus sinicus. Next base: position 12,359,746 of record NC_133762.1, read on the forward strand.
GTTGGTCTCTGTGCAGCGGAGAAGATAGGCTTTGCATTGTGGAAAAGCTCATACTTGTATATGCCTCTCTCTCTTGGCCGGATGAAATAAAGGGTAAATGAACTCACCCAGAACCCTAAATCATGAGAACTGCAGCCAGCTTGGAATACAGACTAGGCATGCCCTAAACAAGCATCCTGCAAACCGCTGGTTCCTGAAAAACTCACCTATTTAAAGATGAGTTATAAAAATGAAATCTGCACAGGATCTATAATAAAGATACAAGAAAAAAATTAGGAAAGAAAAAGGCAGACTAAGCTATACACTGGAAAAATGCCATGGAGCAGATAAGATTGTAATACAATATTTTGCAAAATTGAAAAAAGAAAAATATGAAGCAAGAGCTCAACGCAGAAGTGCAAGAGCTTATGCGAGAGAGAGGGGGAGACAAGACGACGAGAAGACATCTACTAACACTGCTCAGGAAAGAAGTGGAAAGAAAAAAACGTACAGAAATGAAGGTGAAACTGGAAGAAACACCAGGGGGAAGAGACACTGCTAAAAACATAGTAAGGAATGACAAGGAGAGAAATGAAAAAAAACCAAGTACAGTGAAACGAAAAAGAGTTCAAAGGAGTAGAGAAAATGAGAGTTACAGAAAACAGCAAAGGAGACGTGTAACATCTGCGTAAAAGAAAACTAACATGGAATGGAACGATTAGATAAAGATTTGTCCATAAAGAGTACATACACATAAAGATATAATTCAAGGCGTGTCTGAGACACAGAGGATCTACATACATACTGAAAGGACACACTGTACCCCAGGGAAAAGAGACCCTGAACACTCAGTGCCGAGACAGACCTTCACGGGGAGATTTCTGCAACCTGGCAAAAAGATTAAATCACTTAAAAGAGGGATACAAATCTCGGTATTTTGTAGGAGCAATACCTACAAAATTCTCAAGGAGAGACAGTGTGACCTGAGAATTTTATACCCAGATGATTGTCAATCAAGAGTAGTAAGTGGGAACTGTTGTCTTTCTTGAGGAATCTACAAAAGGACACACTTCTGCCAGCCAAGGGATGACCGGAGAAATCTATGGCAGGAAGATGGGTGGTGAGCATTGAGTCTACATAACGGTAGGACTAAGACTAAACGGGATCACAGTGACAACAGAATGTCCATGCTTAACGTCTTGACAAAAATTTCTGCCTAGCAAAAATTAGGAAGACAGGAAAAAGGAGGTAGGTTGAATGTGAACACCGATTTTCTATCCGCAATGACTGAGAGCTGATGGCTATCACTTAAAAATCAACAACCCATGTAATGAAGATATAGTCATGACTTTTATTGTGACTCTGCCCAAGGTCCACACCCACAATCATTTACTATAAACAAAACTCTGAGAGCCATCAAACTTCTGACTTAGGGCCAACAAGCTCTTTTCTGCTGACTAGAGTTCTACACCATTTTTCTTGCATTAAATTTACCCATCATGCATCTTCCACAATTTCTCTTTTCTCTAAAGCAGAGGGCGAACTCAGGCTCCTGTGAAGCAGTAAGTACAGAATCCTTCTAGGTTTTTTGGAACCCTCCACCTCTCAGCGCCTGTATTTATCTTGCCCTAACCTAATTCAGCTTCATTTCCTTTTTAAAGTAATTTGCCTTTCCAAAGCATTCGCCTTTTCACAGGACATTTCTCTTTTCTCATGCATGGTTTAACTGTGTATTATTAACTAAATTACATGATCACAATGCCAGTGTAACTGGCATCAACGGGTCTGAAAACATCACACTGACCTCTGGCGAGCAGTCACTCATGTGGTTGTCTATGAGCAAGAATGAGCAACTAGGGATCAACTGACCAGCTGCCCAGTCACCTGGCAAGTTGGGGAAGACATCTTCCACTGACCAAGAACTGGACCATGACAGACAGGCAACATTTCTTTGAGTGAAGATGGAAGGAACTTGGGAAAGTTGGAGGTTGTCACGCACAGGTGTGGGGAAAAGGTGGCCAAGAATTAAAACTCACGTGCGTAACACACTAGAGATACTGTCAGATCACAGCGAATGCTTCTGCCAGATGACAGGAGCTGATGATGGACTTGCTCTTGAGGATGCTAGTAACAGACATGTGAGAAAACACATCGGAGAACCTGAGAGTTAAAGGACCGACCTGACAGAGGGAGGCGGGAAAAATGAAATCTCCAATCTGAGTCATGTAGGTGGCAATACAATCCACAACAGAAGAAAGCAGAGGTAAAGGTCCTCAAGAGTCCTAAACCCAGCCTAACACAGTGTGTACTGAACAAATAGGAATTATCAATTAATAATTCACAGTGTTCTGCTATTCAGCCACCACCTAAAATAATGACACCAGCGAAATGCATTCAGAAGCGTTTGTTCAGAGAGCAACAGTGGCAATTTGACCTAGGAATAATCACAACCAGGAAGAGTTTCATCTGAACAAAAAGGTTACGATAACCCCAATAAACCAACGGGTTATCTTGATGTAAAGGGAATGCAACAGTGGAAATAGTTTCAACGATGAATCTGAAAGTTCAACACATAAATACTGGGTGGAAAGTGATGTTTTACAACCTCAAGATACATCAATGTATGGCCACACTTCACGTGACTGAAAGTGGGAGTTTATAGTTAGTCCTGTCCTATTAAAAATATTCTTTTTAAAAACGCTTCAAAAGTCAAAAAGTAGGGATGATTACCAGAATCGAAACATCTATTTCTCTGAAGGCAATCGAACCCACTATCAAGCCTCGATTTCTCCTCCCCACACGTCTGGACACCTGTCTTCTTTCATGTTTCTTTTCTAGGAAGCTGCCACACCATCCTCCCTCCCAGAAGGTACTTGCTTCTATACATGGATCCACTGCGCATCCAATGTGGCCCCACTCTCCTTTTCTGTCAATGTAAGTTAACTGAGCTCTCCCCTACCTCATTCCCCAGAGGCAGTATGTCTGTCCTGGTCAAGATGGGGACCTGTACGTTTCTGTCCTGGGCTCCCTGCGCTTCTGTGACCCGTTTACTAAGACAAAGTGAGGAGAGCAAATCTGTTGCGTGCTGAGGATTCGACAGCACGTGGGGACAGCGTAGGGAGTCCTGGAAGGTGTGACTCTCCTGTTGAAGAGCCTCAGTCTGACGTTCTGTGCCAACCAAGGCGTGGCCAGCAGTTCCACAGAAAGGCAAAACGCGCCCTGGGAGGCATCAGGGCAGTTCCACGAGTGTCCGACCTGCTGGGACTTCCTGATAGAAGGAAAGACAGCACTTCTCCAAACTGGAACAAGGGCTTGTCGTGCTGCCGACTTTGCTGCCATTTCCTAATCCTAATGCTCACTACCTCCGACTCTTCATGGGGATCCGGTTAAGCAGTTCTGTAAAAATCGGAGATATTCTTCTAGGATTTGAGGTGCTAAGTACACAAGACTTGGGCCAGGCAAACTCAAGAAAGGCTGAGGACCCACTGAGATACCACTCGTCAGTGACCGTGCTGTGCTCAGTACACGTTTCTGCTGAGGTACTTAACTCAGGGCACGGCCAAGCTGTCTACTTGTCTATCTCTTCTCCTTGACCATGATTTCCTTCGAGGGAAGGTTCTATGTCACCGTCACCTGGGGGTCCCCAATGCCGAGCACGATGCTTGGTAACAGCGGTACAGCATAAATGCTGGCAGAATGGACAGGAGAAGCTCATCTGGCTCTGAGTCCTGATTTTGAGGAGATACAGGCCTTTTGAGGTGGCCTGGCTCCCCATCTGGCCCTGAAAAACACGCTCTGCTGCTGGGACACCAAGTGTTAACCTCGACAGACAACAGTGGGTGAAAACGAGCTTGCTAGTTTCATGTCAGAATTGACAGAGTCTGAGAAGGGAAAGAAAAGCATCACTGCAAGGACAGAGACGCTCCTTAGGGACACCACTCCGGAACTGCTGGCGATGGAGACAAGTCGGTTTCAACAACCCCATCTTAGGACAAGGGATGTTTCTCACTGACGTCAAAAAAGTTCTGAGTGTAACCCCGGGTCAACGGAGACCATCACCAGAAGCAAACTCATCTGGAGCTGGAAGATAACAAACATTACTCTTTGCCTCTAGTAAAAACAGTCTCCAAACCTTAAACTGGCCACGTTCTAAAAGCTTCTTTTTAAGTATAAAGCTGATGATGTATTTTTCTATAGATGTAAGTAAGGTTCTCAGGCTAGTGGCTCACAAAAGCTGACTTTTATAAATCTGTGGTGCCGCCCAGAACGTGGTACCACGGAGCAGCCCTGCAGCTACAGCCAAGTACCGGAATCGCACTTTCTACAGTAAAATGCAGTTCTCTATAGGGGTGGCAGGAACCCATCTGGCAGAACTCCATGGGCAGACAGGGCAGCGAAGATCGTCCGAGACATGGCACGTTCACGCCCACCACACCCCAAGCTCCATCACCTCCACAGAAAGTGCTAGGCTGGATGAATCCCTCGCTAGGGGTTTTGCACTGGAGGACAAAGGCCTATCACACCACAAAAGACAAGGCTCACATCCCCGATGATCCGCTCTCACTCCTTTCTTAAAATAACTGTGTCACCAAAGGAGACAGTAAAACTAATAAAAAAACAAAAGAGCACAGTGCTTGTACTGGAACGTGAGGATGCCAACATTGCAACACTCAAGTTTTAAAAAAGGATTGGTAACCACTAATAAGATACCTCGTGTGCTATATAAAGACCGAGTGCTGATTACTTTCTTCCCCTTCCTGGCTTGCTTGGTTTCATGAATTCCTAGGCAAGGTCTCCAGAGAGTAAGAAGTCAGATTTTTCTTTTTATTGTTTCAGGTGTACAAAGAAGTGAGATTCTTGGTAGGGTGGGAGAGGCACCATTTCCTTGGCCACGCGAGAGGGTGTGGTGGCTTTTAATAAGTAAGCCAAAGGGGACAGAGGACAGACACTAAGTGGACTGACATTGAGAGGGGAAGAGAAAATCATTTGAGTCAGACTCTAGTTCCCTATATTTCATTTTAGAAAAAAACAAAAGGGGAAGAGGGCATGAAAACACCTTCCAGAAACCTGGTACATATGCCTGCTCTCTTATCCTCACTTTCATTCTAAAGGCCAACTTTTTTTTTTATTTAAAGATGAAGGGAACAGGACTTTATTGGGGAACAGTGTGTACTTCTAGGACTTTTTTCCAAGTCAAGTTGTTGTCCTTTCAGTCTTAGCTGTGGAGGGCGCAGCTCAGCTCCAGGTCATTGCCGTTGCTAGTTGCAGGGAGCACAGCCCACGATCCCTTGCGCAAGTCAAAACCCGCAACCTTGTTGAGAGGACGACGCACTCCAACCGAGCCATCCTTGTTGAGAGGACGATGCACTCCAACCGAGCCATCCGGGAGCTCAGCTCAGCGGCAACTCAGCTCAAGGTGCCGTGTTCAATTTTAGTTGCGGGGGGGCGGAGCCCACCATCCCTTGTGGGACTTGAGGAATTGAACTGACAACCTTGTGGTTGAGAGCCCACTGGCCCACGTGGGAATTGAACCGGCAGCCTTCGGAGTTAGGAGCATGGAGCTCTAACCGCCTGAGCCACCGGGCCGGCCCCTAAAGGCCAATGTTTTATCAGTGTTTTAAGACATGCTATGAACTGCCGGCCCTCATTTTCTGGGTGTTGCCTTTCATCTATCTACAAACGAACACATTAATAACTGGATTCCACAATGTCGGTGGAGTGTCTCTGTAGGTTTAACTGCCACGGAACGCACGAAACACACAGAGAAGTGTCAGCCATACCTGGCTCTGCTGGAAGAGTGAGACGTTAAGTCACCATTTCAACGGAAACCTTCAAAACTCTCCCATGACTTCGAAAACAGAATCTTCTGAACATAGCTTCGCCCTTGCTTTACCACTCATTGTTAATGTTGCTTAATGAATCTACTCTATGCTGATATTCCCTTGGGAACTCTCCGGCACACAGGGCTGCCTGGCCCGAGCAGCAATGCAAGCTAAAGAAAGCAGGCAATCTGCTTTGTGAAGTTCCCATTCTCTTTCCTCCTGTTAGCGTCTCCTGGACCCCTTTTATGTCCTTCCTTGGTCTTCAGACTGGACATTTCCAGTTTTCTCCAGATGTCTCCCTGTCATGAAACTCCGTAAGACTCAATCCCTAGCCCTTGATTTTCTTTCTTCTCTGTCACTCACATGATCCTACATTTTTTCAACGAAGATTACAAAACATCTAGTTGATTCTCATCTTATATAGGTCAAGTTCTGAGGTCACCAAGTCAGATGGAAACTATACACAGCCCCAAATCCCTTACTTCTTTGATGGAGTCCAACCCAGCTCCGTTTTCCTCCACCAGGAGAACTGACGCCTTTCTTCCCCCAGTGGAGCACCAGACGACTTAAGTGAGTGGCTTGTTTAGGGACCACGTCGATTGCAAATGTGCATTAAGCATTAAAACAACCTGAGGCATCACGAGGCACGTGACAGGCATGTGAGAGGAGTGCAAAGAAGAGCCAATTCAAATGTTCCATCTCACACTCACTCCAGGCACACACTAACTGAGCACAACTGTATTTAGAATTTTCTTTTCTTTTTGCCTAATGGCTAGAGTGGAATCTGTATAAGCTAAATATGTGTATGTGAGCCCAATGGACCCTCTACACACAAGGTAATGTGTCAGGCTCAAGGCAGTCACTCATTTTCAACACAAGAATGTGATCTGCAACAATGTCTATTTTCAAATATTCTTAAGCACAGAAGGCTAAGAGCTGGAAGGAGGAAATGAAGATAAGACGTGGACCCTGTCCTCAAAGGGCTTATACTCAAGTAAGGAAGATAAAACATACGGGGAATTAACTGTAATAAAAGAAGACTTTTATTACCATGACCGAAGGACAAAATGCTATAAAAGTTCAAACACGGTTGGGCCTTAAACTAACTGGTAAACGGAGGAGGGAATGGCAAATCTCCCAGCAACTCATTAACTATTCTTCAGGCTCTGCTAACAAATAATTCTTTAATAAAGGATCACTCACTCATGTGCTTTGCGTATGTGTAGATGACAGCAGCAAAGTATACCACTGCATAGTAACCCTTCCTTAAAAAAAAAATAAAATCCTATTATGAGTTAGAGTTCTCTGTGAATTTTTTTTAATGCCTCCCTTACAGCTTTATTTATTTATTTTTAAAAAGATTTTATTGGGCAAGGGGAACAGGACTTTATTGGGGAACAGTGTGTGCTTCCAGGACTTTTTCCAAGTCAAGTTGTTGTCCTTTCAGTGTTAGTTGTGGAGGGTGCAGCTCAGCTCCAGGTCCAGTTGCCGTTCCTAGTTGCAACCATCCCTTGCGGGACTCGAGGAGTTGAACTGGTAACCTTGTGGTTGAGAGTCCACTGGCCCATGTGGGAATCGAACCGGCAGCCTTCGGAGTTAGGAGCACAGAGCATCAAACGCCTGAGCCACCGGGCCAGCCCCTCTGTGAAGTAATTTTTTAACAATGTTCTAGCAGGACTTCTTTCGCGTCAGCTGTTTCATCCACCTTCATTTCCTGCCTGTTTGCAATACTGGTCCTAAATGGTAAGCATGGTAATGGCTAAAGAAAATGATCCAGGCCTTGTCCTCTTGAATTTTATCCTCTCTGGCTGGTTATCTGCTAACACAACAGGACCCAAACATCTCTTTCCACACTGAGTAGGCTGATGCAGGAGAGGACAGTAAGGGCCGTGGAGCAGTGTGGAGAGTACAGGGTCTGAACTCTGTCTCTGCCACTTACTAGCTGTGTGGCCTTGGAGAAACGGGTGTCCTGGTTCTAAACCTCCATTTCTTCATCTGTAAAATGGGGAGAACTAGTGTTCTTACCTCACGCGCCTATTCTAAAGATAAATAAGGTGACACAGGAAATAACTGAGACACTATATTTAAAGCACTTAGCTATTATGTGCCTGACACTTAAGTACTTGATGAATACTAGTTGATGTAGTAATTACAAGCAGTCTTTTTGGTCAACCTCCTTTGTAATGCAGGAATTTATTCTTTGGCTCCTGAGAAAATTTATTCTTCGGCACCTCGGTGAAGAGAGCTCACTACTGTTCCTAAGCTGCCCATCTACTGTGCAGCAGGAAGAACTGTCAGAAAGTTCTTACCTGTATTGAGCTGCAATGTGCATGTAGCCATTTGCATCCCAGGGCCCTCCCTGTGCCCTCTGGGTGGGAGGGCCTATAAATAAATAAATAACTAAGTCCCTACCCTCTGCCCTAGGTTTTTCTCTCTCTCTTCCTGATCTGACTAAATGCCGTGCCTGGATCCACGAGCCTCTGTCTAAGGAGATGATCTCCACCCCCATGGTTCCTGTTCCTTCCAAAGCATTGCTCCTGGAATGGCCCTGGGCCCTGCTCCACCCTCTCTAGCCCTTTCAGTGCCGGGTCAGAAACTTACAAAGCTATGCTATCCCCACAGACAAGGGACATAGCTCAGCGCTGCTGCAGCACAACGTGCAAAAGGAGGACCGGCGAGTGGAGAGGCCAGAGGCCTTGGAGGGCTTTGTAAGCTACGTGATGGGGCCTCAGCTCCGTCCTTTCGGCAGCGGCCCCATCTTTTTTTATAGTCCCGGGAATTCACCTATGGAACACATTTCCCTCAATCGCTCAGGGTCTGTCACTTAGCATCAGAAGGGTTCTGAGGAAGGCAGGGGAAGGAGTCAGGCACGTCCTCCTTCTCCTTAAGAGCCACTGCTGTGGGGGAGACGGAGACACTGAGTAATTCAAACAAGGCAGTTAGACTAAAGACACACTTTTAGCGTCTTTAGGCAGGTGTGGAAAGGATGGATTTAAGGGGGAATTTGGAGTAGGAAACAGTCAACATAAAGTAGGAAAAAGTAAAAATAAAGACAAAATCACCATTTATTGAGCTATGCAATTACTAACTCCAATTCTCAAAATAACCACGAATGATGGACTCCACTAATTATAAATCACACCATTATTTTATGTATCACTAAGAATAATGTTGCCAATTAAACTGTGAAATGCCACTAAGGCAAATCTTGATTTGATATGTTAAAATCATAAATATTACAAAAACTGAGTCTAAGAATTCATGAAATATGGTATTACCCTTATTTTACAACAACTAAACTGAGGCACAGAGAGTTGCCTAAGTCACCCAGTTAGAACCCCAAAATTCGAGCGCATGCACAGGTTATAATCTTGAAAGTCAAGCTCTAATTAGAATTAGACCTTTCCAGTTTTAAAAAATGAGCCTCTAGCTGTGTTGATCAGACATTATATTTGAAAAGTACTATAAAATTAATAAATTAAAAACCACCCAGAATTTGAACAATCAATCAACTACATCAATCAACCAATCATATTTGAATGCCCTGTACTGTTCAGGTCACCAACAAAGTATCATATACTGACACTATTCCAAGAGTTTACAACCTACTGGAAACAATTAGGACTCAAGACTTGAGAGCGTAGCAAGAAGACAAACAGCTTGGAGAAGTACCGCAGTAGCGTTCAGAGAAGATTTCACTGTATGGAGAATTTGACCTGGGCCCTGATAGGTGAAGGTGGGGTATTTCGGGATGGGGAGTGTCAGGGACAAAGGTAAAAAGGTGGGAACTAGCAGGGTACCTACAGAAAACAGAGGGAGAGAACTGATGGGCCTGGGGGGGGGGGTCTGCGTCCCAGGGTGGGCAGGGCCTGAGGGCCCAGAGCCCACAGTCCAGGCCTGAGTGTACAGTGAAGGAAAATGCCAGAAACGTTTTCCGGAAGATTAGACAAGGTGAGGGAGGCTGGGGGCAAGACTGGATACAGCTGCTGTGGTTACCTAGAGCTGATATGTTACCTGGATTCAAGTAAAGGGAATTTTAAAAAGGAAAAGAAAAAAAGTAAGAGGTGGACTTGAAGAAAACACGGAAGGAACCAATACCATCTGGTGACTTCTTGGAAACAGAAGGGGAGGTCAGCATCCTTGAGATTTCATGCTTTGAAGCAAGATGGTTATCGCTGACAGAAGTAAGAAAGTCAAGAAGAGAAGATACTGCTGCTGCGGGGGCAGCAGCTCAAGGGGGAGGCGGGAAGGACGTGGCGTGAGGAGAAGAAGCGGGTGGTTTGGGGCACACGACGTTGGAAGTGGTGGCAGGAAGTCCAGATGGAAAGGCGCTGCACACTCCTGGAAACACAGCCTTCTGCCGGGGCAGAATGAGGTACAGTTGTCCCCCATCTGCATCAAGCACCTGAGTGCCCAAGGATGGATACACAGCGAGAGCCAGCAGGGAGCTGGGGACAGAGCTGTGGGGAATGTTCTGCAGGCAGGAAAAGAAGCTGCGGCCAGAAAGCCCAGGGGGTCAGGCCCAGTCAGCAGGGGACTTCCCACTCCTTCCCTGGTTTTCATAACCAACATTAAACGTGACACAGGTAAATGCAGGTATGTGGATTCTGAAAATCTGAAGGGACGCACTTGTGTAGTGACCAGGCAACAACCCAGGAAGTGCTCAGCTCCAGGCTGGCACCGGAAGACCTCCCTTCAGTTTAAACCACAGGGAGAGGGGACTGGGCACCCCTCCACCATTGCTGCTGACAGCGTCTCATGGTGCAGACCTGTGTGATTTCAGACACAGGCTCAACACCTTGTTCTCTACAGAACGTGAATCTTAATTCTTGAGGCCATAAGCAGGCAGGGCCACAAAGATGTAGCAATGGAAGCGACGTAAACGCAGTGGATTCTTTTCAGCAGGCTGACAGACCCATCTGCTTTCTGACTCAGACATGGACACGGATGCGGAAGCAGACTGCGGGCTATTTACCACCGCTGTGCACACACTGCCACCCCCTCCCCACTCGGACGCCGGGAGATAACCACGGTTCCTAGGAGAGGACGAAGGGAGACTGTGCAGACAATCTATCAATTTATCTGGCTTTAAGCTCAGACTTTGCCTCCGAGCAGCAGAGCGCGACTGAAACTGTTTACCGTGCTAGGCAATAAAGCCTCGGTGGAGAGGACTGCCTGTACCCTCCAGTGCAGTGGGCCTAAGAGAGCCAGCCTGATAAACAGGCAATGTGCGCACGTGGCGCAACGTTTCTGAAAAGCTCGGACCCACACTGACCTCGGAGCCCGCCCCAGGGGCAGCGATGACCCCTTGCTTCTGTAACGAGGACCTATCTGATCCTCCCCACCTTTCTCACTTCCATTCAGCCTCAAGGTCTTGGCCCTTGTTGTTCCCTCTCCCTGGAACGTTCTTCTCCTGAGAGCCACCTGTCTCTCCCTCTCCTACTTACTTCAGGTATTTGCTCAATGCCATCTGATCAGAGATGCGCTCCCCAACCCCCCTATAGAAACTATCACGCCCTATCTACCCACCCCTTTGCCGCTTTATTTTCTCCGTCGCACTCATCACCACCTAACATTGATTTTATTTTCTCTCCCCCAGTAGGTATAAGACAGGAAAGTTTTATTAACTATTTCCCCAGCACCTAGAATAGTGGATGGATAAATGAGTTCAGTCAGTATGTACCAAGTAGTATACTGATACCTGGAAACGCAGTGGTGAACAAGACAGTCTGATCCTTCCCTTAATGTCGGGGGTGGGGGGCAAACAAAAGAATGAAATGCCACGTGGAACCGTTCCAAGCACTTGCCGTGTACTGACTGCTCCCATCCAGATACCAGCCAGGGGCTCCATGACTCCCAGTCCACACACAACCACCCACAGCACAAGTCCTACAGTTCTAAGAGGCAGAGCCAGGCGGGCTGTGCAGCGTGTGCTCTTAACCAAGCAAATAAGCAACACAAGGCACCATGACATGCCACGGCCACAGCAGTTAGGGTCCTGGGGAGGGGGCTTGACTGATAAGACACGAATGGCTGTTTCGGTCTGTGGGCGGGGGAGGAATGTGAGGAAAGGTTTTATGAACACTAACTTCTTTGATGGGTGAGTCAAAATAGTCAGTCTGGAGAGGCAGGAGGCTGGAGACTCCGTTTTGGACATAACTGAATTGGAAGATAAATGAGTTTTGATGATACTTTAGGAGTCATCAGTAGACAATCAACAAGCCATGGTATTGCGTGAGATTTCCTAAGAAGGGAATGTCTAAAAAAAGGGAAGAGGGACCATTTAGGAAGTAAAAAGCCCAAGAGGCCCAGATGGAATGGCCATAAAGATAGATAAAAATACTGTGTTTCCCCAAAAATAAGACCTAGCTGGACAATCAGCTCGAACGGGTCTTTTGGAACAAAAGTTAATATAAAACCTGGTTTTATTTTACTATAAAACCCGGTATAATATATTACAATAATATAATTAATGTAACATAAGACAGGGTCTTACATTAATTTTTGCTCCAAAAGATGCATTAGAGCTGATTGTCTGGCTAGGTCTTATTTTCGGGGGAAATAAGCCATCCTTGGAACGAAGCTCAAAATATGTACCTACAAAGGACATGACTAGGACAGATGGGGAAAGGTAAATATGAGCTACATATTGAATAACAGTATTTAGTAATGATAAATTTCCTAAATATGTTAATTATGTTATGGTTAATTACTTACTTGTTGTGATTCAGTATGTTAGAGAATTAGGCACATGTTATAAAATATAAGACAATGTTCTTGTCCTTAGGAAACACCTGCTGAAGTATTTGGGGATAAAAAGTTATGATGTCAGCAACTAACTCTCAAATGGTTCAGCAAAAAAGTACGTATCTAGAGACATAAAGGCAAGTGCGCCAAACGTGAGTACCTGGTGAATCTACGAGCAAGACACAGGAAGACTCTACAGGAAGAAACGCCGCCTTTCGTGACTGACTTGCTTGGGGGACAGGAAGGGGGAACAGGTTCTGAGTGCACATGACCGAGAATGGTGGCAGCACGACTAGAAGAGGGAAGCGGGGGGAGAGACGGTTTTCAGAGGACACGTGCTGAATCCTGCTCTGGATGAGAAGTGGCAGGAAGAAACAAGACACCAGAATAAACTAAGAAAGAAATGTCTTCAGGCAGCTGGAAAAACAAGAATGAGAGCCAGGCCGTACATCAGGACTACACATCACGACGTGGGAACTACCTAAACGGGTAACAGTTTAAGGACGAGAAGTGGGTGAGGTCTAAGAAACGGGGGAGAAGAGCGCGGTGAGAGACGACTGACGACAGCATTTACCAGTAGGAGGCGGGAAGACAGAGAGAGAGAAGGCAGGAGGGCCGATGTGGCAGAAACCACGGTGGCACGAGGACTACGAAGGATGCGCCGTGCAATGATCAACAGCAGCAAATACTGCAGAAACGTGACGAGAGCTGATGACCAGCAAATGGGCTCAGATCATCGGTGAACTTTGGGCAGGAGTGAAAACCAGGCTAGTGGGCCCCAGAAAGGCAACAGATGAAGGAGAAATACGAGAGGGGGTATAAACCTCTCCCTCATTTAAGCAGTTTACCTTCAGTGAAGGACAGAGATGGAACTGCAATGGAAAGGGGCAGGAGAAGCATGGGAGGAGCTGTGTCCCGGGAGGGACTGGGGCAATGTGGGGAGATCTGTAGTGACAGAAGGAGCTAATAAAGACAGCTCAGAGACGAGGGGAAGCAGTGAGGTTACGGGCTGTGTTGGGAAGAGAAAGGAAGAGGGCTGAGCTCCAGAAGTAGTGTGAACAAACCTGCCTTTAAGGCAGGAAGAAAGGGAGACAGAAGAGGCGAAGACCACAGCAGTGATAAAAGAGGACAGCAACAAAAACAACTTATGAGCGGAAAAAGAAATCTCAAGATTAGAAATAAACGAATTGCCAGGGCAACAGGAATCGTCACCTGTGGCCCTTCCACAGGCCTGCGACTCCAGCCACATCTGCCCAGGGGAACAGGGCAGCTGCCCATGACAACCTAATGCAGAGTGTGAAGGCCTAGGAACTGACAGGCGTTCCCGACTTAAAGTGGAGAGAATCTTCAACTAAGAAGGATGGAGTTCAAGGTGATATTCCTAGTATTGTCTTAAAACAGGTCATTTGCCTATCTCAGTAAAAAGACCATTTTCTACTCTCGATAGGAGATACACCTGAATTAGCAACAGCTCTACACGAGGGCAAAGATAAGCTTGAAATCCCACTAGAAGAAAGTCACCTGCTGGGAAACTCCTTCAGACATTCTAAAACGTGAGTAGAGTGAAAGTCTGACTCCTGGCGTCATCACTTTTCAAAAATCACAGGACATACGGAGAGTAATTTCCTGATGTCATGTGAACAACAAAAAATTACAACTCTATAAACTAAAAGAAAATTGCAGCAGCAGCAAAATACTATATGGCACTTACATGAAGATAAGATAAATGAGAAATAACAAAATTTTTATGGCCTTTTATTTCCATGACCAATAAAATAGTTGGGACTGAAATTACTTTACTGCTCTAGCAGGTATCCTCACAAATATTTAAAAGATATTATTAGAATGATAAGGCAAGGGGGCGGTCTGATGGTTCAGCTGGTTAGAGCACGAGCTCTTAACAACAAGGTTGCTGGTTCAATTCCCGCATGGGATGGTGGGCTGTGCCTCATGGAACTAGAGATTGAAAACAGCGACTGGTCTTGGAGCTGAGCTGCACCCTCCACAACTAGACTGAAGGACAATGACTTGGAGCTGATGGGCCCTGGAGAAACGCACTGTTCCCCAATATTCCCCAATAAAGTTTATATTAAAAAAAATGATAAGGCAAGAAGTCATGATTAGCTCAGGAGATGGAGAAAAAGCTTCTGATACATTTTAACACCGTTTCATGACTAAATGCTGTTAGTCACTAGGAAGAGAAGGGAAGAAACTTCCTCTACCTGAAAAGAATATTTACTGAAAAAACCCCTCCTATATGTGAAATACTATATATATAGTAAATGCCATGCTTCATGATGACAGAATGAAAGCTTCCCTTTGAATCAGGAAGAAACTTAGATGCCCAGTATTCAACAGCACATGAGAAGTACAAGGATTGGAAATAAACGGGCAAGTTGCTTACAGATAAAATATCAGAATTAATAAAGAGTTTAATATAATCTCTGGATTCAACATCAACATACAGAAATAAAGCAATTTTTATATACTAGCAATAAACAAAAAATGAATATTTAAAATCATACACATAAAAAACAGGTATCTAGGAATAAATTTAATAAAAAATATGTAAAACCTCTATGGGAAAAATTATGAGTCTTCACTGAGAAACCTCAAAGAAGATCTAAAGAAATGGATACACCATAATACGGATAAAACTTGATATTGCTAAGATTTAAATTTTCCTCAAATGTTCTATAGATTCAGTGCATTCCAATCAAAACCCCAACAGATTATGTATAACTTACAAGTTAACTCTAAATTGTAACTAAAATGCAAAGGACCCAAGCTCAACCAGCTGTTGTCCCACAAGCCCGAAAGTTTTCAGGTTTTGGGCAGCTGGCAATTCCCAGACGCCGATTGCCTGGTGTGCAGGCAGCGTGTGCATCTCCTACTGGTAAGGTGACTCTCACAGCTGCCTGATAAAGAGAGGGCACTGGGAGAGGGGGGTTGGGGGGTTAGTCCAGAGGAGACTGGCCCCAACAGACCTCTCGCCATGGGGCCAATGGGACCTGTGCCTTCTCTTCCCTTGCATGGGAATTTCTACCTAAAAACACCAGTGAGCTCTGGAAGCCTTGTGAGGCTCGGGGAGCCCCAAGTCAAGTACAGTAAGTTCTCACTTAACGTCCATGAAGGTTCTGCAACTTGAAGCAATACAACGAAAGCAATTTTCCCACCGGCTAACTGATATAAACAAGAGCGTCATTCCTGGGGCCTCTCTCCAGGATTGCAATGAAGACGCTGAACGGAACAACGTTATTCAAGGGCCTGCTGTATCTACAGAGCTATGGGGTGCTCGGATTCTCCTGCACTGGGCTCCCTGTGGAGCCCCAGAGCCAAGCCAGGTGCTGCGAGGGAAACCTCAGTCCATTCCAACAGCCAACCCTAAGAATGCCCTCACTGCATTGGCCTGGAAAGTGCCATCTGAGGACCCTGGCAGAGTTAACTGAGACAGAAGATCCTGTTGGAAAACGACAGGAAAGTCCTCTAGACGGCAACGCTAGCAGGGACGGATCTAACAACACCGACCGCCTCATGATGCAAACAGATTACCAGGCATCATGGCTTAGCAATGAGTAACATTCTCTAAAACTCAGTGTCTCCCGCCAAGTGGGTCTCAGCGACAACAATCAGCGGAAGGAAAACCGGGACCAAGCAAATCTAAGACACATCAACCCCCACCGTGAACAGCACTGGGTACAGTGTGTGCCCAGTTGGACACAATGAGTGTGGCAGCTTCTGTCCCCTTGCTGGCTATCTCCCGCGTGTTTCTGGCACATGAGGACATAGGCCATGCCAGTTACGCTAGCAACACAAATCTGAGAACATGTACTTTGAACGACTTCAGTTCGCCTGACGGTCAGCTTCCCTAGAGAGTATCACCTGATCCAAACTACTATATTACTCATTAGGAAAATACCAATTTTTCTAGCTAAGTCAGAGCCCCTGAGTCATGATTATTCCATAGCTTCACTCTCACTGGACTATTGCCTATGAAACTCATTTTACAATCAACATAAAATTATTTATCTCACTCTGGGCCTGGCAGCCATCCATTCCCGTGACATCACTGCCCTATACCAGGAAGTCTTGCTGAAAAGATGGACCATGATATGGACCTAATAATAATCTTGTAGTGTTAACAGTGGTAACAGGTCTTAGCAAAATACCCCCTAAACTACCACACTTAAGTTTTCCATAAAACAGGACCTAGGACTATCACCAAAGTAAAAAGCCAAAGGAAAAACATGCGGGTGTAGAGGTAGCCGGAGACCTCCAAGGCTCTTAGTTTTCCCATGACCCTGGTTTGGGAGAGACGGTACCTTATCCATATGGAAGATCAAATCCAATTCACAAACATTTTCGAAACACTTATCCAGGGTCTCCACAAAAACCTAGGAAACAAAGACAAATAGGTAAAGAGAGAAACAGGAGTGTATTCACATCTGCATACACATCACATTGGAAAGTAAGGGGGTTGTCATGACACTCTCTATCTTACGGGAATTCTCAGACAAAACAAAAGCTACCAGCATTAGGTGATCACCCGACTTATCCCAACTCAGAGGGGACAGCCTAGGGTAGTGGGACAATCTTGTTTTCAGTCTAGCAACACAACCAGCAGGCACAGGTGGCTTTCTTTCCCCCTTTGTAAGATGCTGATTTACGTAAAATAACAAACTGAAATACCAACTACTTCCAATACGACGTCCTTCCCCCAAGCCTTTTTTCAGTATATACAGGTACAAAAAAATGTCACTATTACAGTGTTAACACAGTTGCGTCCTGCTAATTTCAGTTAACATTAACTTCAAACACCTCTCCACGAATCAACGTAATGTATATGCTTACAATTTTAACTTTTTAATATAATACTGAAACAGAAAACACGTATTAATAGTAAGGGTACAGCTTCATGCATTTTCAGAATGAACCCATCACGTAACGCCACCCTGGAACTGACATGGAATACTACCAGCTCCCCGGAAGGTCCCCTCAGACAGCACCGACTCCCCAACGGTAACCCACTCTGACTCGTAGCTTCACAGTTCAGTTCTGCCTGTCTCTACATTTATGTAGATGGAATCATACACACACACTCCTTTTGTCTGGCTTCTTTCTCTCAACAATGCTTATACATTCCTCCGCGTTGTTGCATGTCATAAAAGCTCGTTAGTACTCACGGCTGTACAGTATTGCATACTAAAATTTATTTCTCCATTCTCCTACAGAAGGCACACTTGTTTTCAAGTTTTTGACTGGGCACAAATTAATATAAATGGAAATTATATTTCCAAGCACTGTGGAAAACAATTTGCCATAATTTACTAATACTCTATGACCCAGCAATTTTTGGAGGTACATACCCAACAGAAATGCATACAAGTTTTGCCAAAAAATACACAGAATAATTTCCTAACAGCACTATTTTGAACTCTTTCCATCTTTAACTGTGACTAAAGAGCTCACCGTAAAGATACCACACTTAACTACGGGCTTGTTTTCCAGATCCAGCTGGGCACTTTGTGAGCCCTTACAATCCAGCAATTCTGTCCTTCAGTTTAGGGAATTGTATCAAATAATTTTGTTGAGAATTTCCTCCTTTCCAGGTTCCTACCCTTTTTGTTGAGCTGCTTATACTGGAGTATCAGGCCTCCTTATTTTCTTTTCTCTCCCAATTCCCTCTCAGATTTTTAATTTCTAAGAGATCACTTTGTTTCTTGTTTGTTTAGCAGCCCATTTTTTATTTGTCTTTTACTTCTCTGTGGCTTAAAGACAGGAGGTTGTTTGCCTTACTGTTTTCCGTTCTTTGTATGGTCTCTGTTTCCTCTAAGATGCTTTTCACTGTTTGCTAGTTTTAGTCTCTATCTTCCATGTCAGAGGCTTCTGTCGGATGTCTGCCTGTCTTTGTTTTATTCATAAGAACAACAGCCTGAGTGGAGGCTCTGTAACTATCGCTACTTGTTGTGGGTCCTCCCCTCCACCCCTGTGGGCTTTTAAATTTCCTTCCCCTTAGGGTGGTCAGATTTCCCAGAGAAATTTTATAATCGTCTGCCTGAAAAGTAAAAGACTAGCTGCCAGAAATTTAGGAACTGAATGGTGGGAAAAGGGCTGGGAAGTTAGTATACCACACTCACCAGGCATATGTTCATGGAATCTCATCAACTGTGTCTAGTGTCCCCCAAGAAATGGGGAAAGGACTTAGCGATCTGGCTGGTTCTCAGACAACTTTCCCTGTCCACTCCACACCCACACCCCAGTGAGACTGTGCTGCCAGCTCTGTGCCTTTGAGGGATCCATGGGGTGTAGCAAGTTGGCTGTCAGCTTTCGCTACCACAGGCCTGGGATGTGGCTTCCTTGGGTTTACCAAGTCAGTTACTAGGCTTTCATATTCTTTGCTTTCAAAAAATTCCTTGTTATGGTCTCCTCGCCTGTTCTCTCTGTACTTGTGTGTATGTATGTGCTATTAAAATTCGTGTTCTACAGGTTTTCTTTTCTTTTTTTTTCCTTAAATATTTCATTGGGGAAGAGGAACAGGACTTTATTGGAGAACAGTATGTACTTCCAGGACTTTTTTCTAAGTCAAGTTGTTGTCCTTTCAGTCTTAGTTGTGGGGGTGCAGCTCAGCTCCAGGTCCCGTTGCCACTGCTAGTTGCAGGGGGGCGCAGCCCACCATCCCTTGTGGGAGTCGAACCGGCAACCTTGTGGTTGAGAGGACGTGCTCCAACCAACTGAGCCATCTGGGAGCTCAGTGGCAGCTCAGCTCAAGGTGCCATGTTCAATCTTTAGTTGCAGGGGGCGCTGCCCACCATCCCTTGCGGGACTTGAGGAGTTAAACCGGCAACCTTGTGGTTGAGAGCCCACTGGCCTATGTGGGAATCGAACCGGCAGCCTTTGGAGTTAGGAGCATGGAGCTCCAACCGCCTGAGCCACCGGGCCGGCCCCTACAGGTTTTTTTTTAATTTTTATTTTTCAATTACAGTTGACATTCAGTATTATTTCGTATTAGTTTCAGGTATATAGCATAGTGGTTAGACATTTATGTAACTTACAAAGTGAGCCCCTGAATAGTCTAGTACCCACCTGACACTATACATAGCTATTACAATATTATTGACTATATTTCCTATATTGTACTTTACATCCCCATGACTATTTTGTCATATTCTATAGTTTTAAAGGAAGAAAATGAAATTAGAAGTATGGAAATTCTCAAGAGAACTTTTTCAAAAAATGAAACTGACAAAGTTTAAAGTTCTTCTAGAAATAAAATATGAAAGAATCTGCCAAGAAAGTCTAGAAAAACAATAATGAGATATGACGGGTCTTACTAGGTATCAAAATGCATTGCAAAGCTTTGGAAATTAAAATAGTGCAACACTAAGATAGAAATGAAAGTATGGATTGATGGGACAGAATACAAAACACTGAAACATACACGTTTACAAAAAATGTAATTTTTTTCTAGATGTGGTAAATCATTTTCATTACCGTCAAAGACATAAACCAGTTTTGGAAATTTGTTCAAAGGTTAAAATTCACACCAAACCTGCTGCAAATGAAGACAAAGGTAGAGCAAAAGTATTATTATTTGTCTCTTAAATATAGTATCTACTTTCCAAAAAGCAAGATGGGCTTTTGCCTTAATGATGAACAATGCTGGCTCTAGAATTCTGTGCAATTCTGAATAAAAATGAATTCTCTGAAAATCATTTTCCACTTATTGTGAACTTTAACAGACCAAGTTCAAAGGCAAATCATGATAAAAACTGCCATTGTCTTAAATTCTGCAGACTGAGTTTCAGACAAGCTGCAGTGAAAAGCCACTGTTGAGAAACCCAGTGAAGCACAAGGACACAGCACGGACTCTTCGAGTTTTGAAGTTCGAGGAAACTGGAGTAAAAAGTTGATTTTGTGTGCTAATACTTTTAGATGCTCCAGGAAGACCTCAAATCATGCTAGCCATAGCAGGCTATGAAAAAGTCAAGGTAGTTTGCTGTCGCCAAGTGGCCTCCATACCTGCAGCTCCCACACCTGGCACCACCAAATCTTCTGCCTCTCCCTCTACTGTGGATGGCCCCTCCGTCCTCCCTGCTCTGGAGCGTTTGGGGTGAGGGCACTACCTTGTGTGTGGGGCTGCCCATGAGGAAAAGATTAACTAGTTAATAAATAGTGCTGGAATAAATGGCTATCCTTACGGGTAAAAAAATAGTTACCTGTCTCAATACAGACATAAAAATACCTTACAGCTATTAATGAGCTAAATGTAGAAAACTAAAAAAGCAACGGTAGATCTCTTTTGTGCCATCGGGCTCTCTGGTAGGAGCGATTTAGTTGGTCTGTGAAATATGCTGAACAAGAGAAAAACAGGAAAATGCTTCGGCAAGGCAAGACAGAAGGGGACAAATCCCAGCCTGCTTAAATACAGGATCAACTGAATTTTGACCACACGGACCCAAATATCAAATTTAGGAAACTAATGGGTATTGAGAGTGCAGCTGAAACTTGATGTCGCTCAGTTGATAAAGTTACAAGACTCTGAACACCAGGAAGAAGTATTTGGGAACCTATGCTCTGCATGAAGTAACAGGATCACAAACCCCCACCCCCAGAGGAATGGGAGTGGGGTTCACGTCTTCACTGGTACAGTTAGAAAAAGGTCACACTTTTCCAGTTTGGGACTTTACAGACTTCTTGTTATGTCAGGTCCTCGTTCACCAAACAGCTGGCATTCTAACGTGCATGGGGGCTGGACTTTAATTTACTGAAAAATAAGATTCTTACCACACACAAAAATGGCAACTATGTGACATGATAAGAGGTGTAGCCAACACTATGCTATGGTGGTCATCATTTTGGTATACGTAAGCGGTATCAAATCAACACACTGTACGCCTTAAACATGCACAGTGTTTTTTGTCAATTACTATATCTCAATGAAGCTGGGGGGAAAATATCATTTTTTAAATAAATATCAAATCATTCTAAGTTTCTCGGGGTTCACGCACATGATCTTGCCCTCAGACTTCCCCAGCAGGGGCTCTTGTAAACTCTCAGGGATACTGAAGCTAGATCGTGACCCACCTTCCCCTAAAAGTGGCAAATTACCCTTTCGTTACACAGCGAAGTTTGTGCTTGTCACTCAGTTTTTCCAAACTAAGTAAAATATTTAGGGAATATATGTCAGGTGGAGAAGCAAAGGAATGATGAACTCAAAAGTCTGAGGACAGATGCAGTGAATGAGGGGTATACAGGGGCTTTAAGGGACTAGCAATGTACTGTTTCTTAATCTGAGGGATAGTTTTATTTTATTGGCGTTCTTTAAATTGTATAGGCATGTTTTGCATATTTCTGTGTACATACAATATGTTTCACACAAAAGCATTATAAAACAATAATCTTACTGGAATTCTGTTAAGATTTCCAGTAATTTATAATCTAAAGTACTGACATTTTAATGAGTTTTCTCAACTCACAAAGCGCGTTTTATTTATTTTGCTCTTTTTTCATATTTTCAATAGTTTTAAAGTTTTCTTTATACAGGTCTTGTACATTTTTTACATTTATTCCTCGGTATCTTATGGACCTTTTTGCTATTATTTTGCTATTCCCTTTTAAACGTATTTCCTAACTTATTATTGCTAAAGGAAAGCTACTAATTTTTACATGTTAAACTTGTATCCAGTCCCCTTACTAAACTCTTATTATTAGTTCTACTTGTTTTCCAGTTGATTGTTTTGGATTTTATAGGTAGATAATTTCATCTGCAAACATATATTCTTAAGGCTAGTAAAGCCAATCCCCATTACTGCCATTTTCCCCTCAAAACACACTTTGTATTTCTTGCCCATTTATTTTTCCTGACAAATTTTCCCTTTACCAAGTTCTGTAAGATCTCCTGATGGAACTATATTGGTTTCCCACTGAAACTACTGATTACTACTGTCATTTTCACTTTTTCCAACAAGGGGAAGGCTTATAGCTCCATTTAGTTCAAGTATTCCTTTACGTTTTTCCTTTATGATTTTACAGTTTTATTGGAATCAATGTCAAGTAGTCCATACTAAGCTAATTTCCAAACACTAAATATCCTTTGTCACTACTATAAGTGAAATATCTTCAATTACAAGTTTTCTAGCTGTTTTCACAGAAATAGAAAATTCAATTTTGATGAATATCTCATATTCTGCTATTTTGCTCATACCATTCATTACTTGCTATACTTTTTTGGTGTTTTTTCTTTGAGGTTTTCTAGGTACATAATCAGGCCATCTTAGTGATAACTTATCCCTCTCTTCCTTTACTATGTTACTTCTTCATTTTTTTTTTTATCGTCACTCATTACGCTTGTTCAAATTGGAGCAACTAGTAAGAGACATCTTGTTTACATGAATGACTGTAGATTTCTCCCCTGAGATGACACTGGCTCTTGGTTTCAAAACTAAAATTGGCTGCTTCTAGGGAAATAAACTACGTAGGTGACTGGGAGAGAGAAGATATTTTTCACTGTATACTCTTGGTGTGCCTTTTGAATTTTGAACTACATAAATGTATTATTTCTTCAATAAATAGTTTACATTAAATAAACATGCACCAAATAATCAAATAAAAATGCTTCCTATTCCAATTTTAAGAGTATTTCAGGAATATAATTTGGATGTTCATTTCTCTCAGCATCTACTGACACAATTATAATCGTTTCCACTATTTTTCTTAGTGCTGTAAAAGATTCTGGGAAATTTTCCTTGTTAAACTGACTTGTATCCTTGGGATAAAGACTATTTGAACCCAATGAACAAATCTTATAGTATGTAGTATTCCTGAGGGAGGGAAAATTTTAGAGCTAGAAAATAACATCTACTTGTTAATTGAAACAAACACACACTGAGAAGAATCAGAATATAAAACAAAAACCCTAAGTCCAACAAAGCTTAAAAGATTTGTTTAAGGCCACATTGGGAGAGTCAGAAACAAGAGCCAGGTCTCATGACTCCTTGGTCCAATTGATTATTGTCTAAGGTTTTATTTAGTGATTCTGTATCAATACTAATATGCAATATTTGAGTTAACATTTTCTTTTTGAGAAGCTTTTGGATCACAATCAATTTACTCTGTAAAATACATTCAAGTAGCAGAGTTTTTATTGAGTTTAAAAAATAAGTTTTATAATATAGAGGTTTTATTGTACTTCAACATTAAAAAAATTTTTACTGAGTCTAAAGGGAATCGGTTTTTTTTTAACCTTATTTCCTCCTAATATTGGATTAAGTGCTTTTTCTTTCACCTAATTTGGATATTTTTTGTAGACAGCTATTTCAAATATATTGGTAATGTAACTACAAATATGATCCTCTAAAAACATTTTGATATTTTCTATTTCTGATTTTTATGTTCTTTATATTAGGCCAACTACTGATTTTATTGTCCTTTCAAAGATCAAGCCTCTTAGTTCCCATTATTTTCACCATTTACTTATCAAGCTTTCCAAACCCAATGCACACTAAATATTTAATAAATGTCCATTATGTTATGAACTTACATTTTTTTCTGTCTTGTCTGAAATGCATTTCCTCTAATAACTACATCTCCATTTCAAATATATATTGTCACTGTATTTCCTTCATTTTCTAATACACTTATTATATGCACATTTCTATAACATTCTATAATTTACAATACTATAAAGTACATTGCCACAATTGAAATCTACAACCTAATATTTCTATACTTACAGATGGTCGGTACACTGCTCAAACCCAGATTTTCTAATTCTTCATCTTGAGTTCTTCCTATTATGCTACGCTGACTTTTAATGTCCAATTTGACTCAGGTATTAAGAAAGCATTTAAAATTATCTTAGAGGGGAGCCTTTTTTTTTAGATGTTTTCATTATTTATTTATACTTTTATGTATAAGTGAATATGATGTATGAAATTTTTAATCAGCTTAAATAATTTTCTAAATGTGAATGGGTTTAAATAAATAAAATTTAATTAAAAGTTGCCATGTCTAAGAAGAACGTCACTTCTTAGAAAAGAGTCTGGTGTATTTAAAATGAAAATACACATTCAAGATTTCCATTTATTTGTCCCTAAGTATATTAAATTTAGCTTTTTAAATTTTATCTTAACAAAATAAAATATATTAATAGTATGTAAGCAGGTAAAGTTTATATTTTATAGCTAGAGTTTTCTTTTCTATAATTGTTAATTAGGTTTTTTTAAATTTCTTATTTTTAATTGTTTTTTGATTTTTTTTCCCAATTACAGTTGACATTGTTGTTAATTAGGTTTTAATGCAAGCTTCTATTTGAGTGCTTTCTACTTACGTGACTTTACTCAAGTCACTTCAAAGAAGCCCACCTAGATTACATGCATAAAATGATAGAATTGTACTAAATTAATGGTTCTAAGCTAGGGTTCCTACACATCTCAGTTACCACGAAGGTAATGAAAAGAATCTGTAAGCCATTTCTAATTTTCAAAAAGACTAACAAAAATCATGTTTTACTATGTCAAGATTGCACAGACTAACTAAAGCATCAACCTTCTTTGTTTTAGGCTAGAATTGTAAGAAACATATAGAAATATATACCAAAAAAAGTATGAATTTTTAAGTAGCATTTGGTTTGACAGTTAAAAAAATTTCAAAACATGATGCGATATTGTAATTTATAAGAAATATTTGGTATTCATCCCATTTCTGGTACAGACTTCCCAAAACCCTTGGAATTTCCTCAGTGATACAGGTGTCTTTTGTTTATGTTACTAAGGTGACTTCTGGAAAGCACCAAAGGATGGGGGTTGATTGCCAAGGGAACCAACCACGAGTAGAGAGTGGGAGACTGAATCAACCACCAGTGGCCAATGGTTGGATTAATCATGCCTAGGTAATGAAGCCTCCATACAAATGCAAAAAGACAGGGATCGGAAGAGCTGCAGGTTGCTGCACAGCAGGAAATTCTGGGAGAATGGTGTGCCTGGGGAGGGCACCCCAGCTCCGTGCCCTTTCCCCAAATGCTGTTCTATATATCTCTTCCATCTGGCTGCTCTTATGTTATACCCTTTCATAATAAGCTGGTAATCTAGTAAGTAAAATGTTTCTCTAGAGAGTTCTGTGAGCTACTTTAGCAAACTAAGCAAAACTGAGGAGGGAGTCATGTGAACCTCTGTTCTACAGCCAGTCAGTCAGAAATACAGGGGACAGACAACCTGGTCTTACATGGTATCTATCTCCAGATAGTGTCAGAATTGAGTTAAATTTATGGGACACCCGGTCAGTGTCCATGGAGAACTGAGTTAGCTGCTTGGTGACGGGGCTAAAAAACACACATACATTGGAATTGGTGTCAGAATCGTGTATGAAAACCAAGGGCAGTGAGAGGGCTGAGTAGAAACCAATGAATCCAAAAGCTCTAAGAGTTTTTAAGGGTTGCTAAGGAGCTTTCTCACAGCACCATCTGGTGGACATCTGGCAACTTTTACCATTATCCAGAAACAGATTGACAAAAGGTTCTACAGGGTGGTTACTCAAAAATCCAGTGTAGGGGCCGGCCTGGGTGGCTCAGGCAGTTGGAGCTCTGTGCTCCTAACTCCGAAGGCTGCCGGTTCGATTCCCACACGGGCCAGTGGGCTCTCAACCACAAGGTTGCCAGCTCAACTCCTTGAGTCCCGCAAGGGATGGTGGGCTGCGCCCCCTGCAGCTATCAATGGCAACTGGACCTGGAGCTGAGCTGCGCCCTCCACAACTAAGACTGAAAGGACAACAACTTGACTTGGAAAAAAGTCCTGGAAGTACACACTGTTCCCCAATAAAGTCCTGTTCCCCTTCCCCAATAAAATCTTATATAAAAAAAAAAAAAAATCCAGTGTGAACTCTAAGGTGGCTGCCATCACTAGCTGACTACACATACCTGGATGAGGTCCAAGATCCCAAGTTCACTCTCCGACGAATCCACACAAAATACAAAGTAGAGGGTAGCATAGTGCCGATAAATCAGTTTGTAGTCAGAGCCACCAATCAAACTGCGGAAATGGGAAACACGTAAACGTTCACATCTTTAAAAAATCAAAGAGAAACCTTGTCCCAAGGAATGAGAATGGAGTCAACAGAAAAGAGGAAGACAGGCCAAACAATAGGCCATTTCTACCAGGTGAACGCAACCAAGGTTGGCAGTGGTGCCCAAAGCCACTTTTCCTGACCTTTTCTTCTGCCCACCCTCCCAGGAACCAAACATCTAAGTCAGTCATATCTGAAGCACAACCATTCAATACCTTCCAAACACAATTGGGTCTCTTTCTCAGCAGATCAGGCTAAGATCAGCTCAGGGTGCATTGGGGACCCCCCCCCCCGACACTGGAGTACTCCCTGAAGAAGCAGTAATGATAAAAGCCACCCAAAAGAGAAGATACGGGGAGAAAACTAAATCTGACTATTTACCTCCCACTTTCCAAGAAGTTACAGATGTTGTCATCCCTCTTGAGAACTAGATGGAAGGTCTCTCGAACAATCTGCTGTTGAATTTCTTCTGGCTACGGAATAAAATAAATGAAGTAATTCAGTGGGGATGTCTGAAAATACATCTCATTGATGGAGAGGGACAGGGAGAGAAGTGCTTCCAAGCTGGGAAACATCTGATTATTTGGTTATCGGCTTCCAGAAAAGATAAAAACGATTAGATAAAAAATAAAAGGGGAACCTATGGAAAAATGGACAAGCCCATTACAGGAATTAAGACAGAGTGCATTTACCTAGCTATCTAGTCACTAACCATTACAGTCCTCATAGATAAGCTAAGATTTCTTTATAGTTAATAACCAAGGAAAGGAGAACTGATAAACTATCGTGCAAGGTCAAGAACTACTAAAAGGCCTGGTCCTGAAATATTTTGTCTTCCCCTACAAGACATCTATAACAGGGTAAATAACAATGTCAATAGGTCTAATACTTTAAGGTCAAGATGTAATCATGTACATGTTTTAAAAAACTGAATTTGCCATCTTTTCTACTGGTAATATAGGTATTACATATAAGATGCTGTGTTACTCACCAACAAAGTTATTACTGAGAAAGACAGAAACAGTTCTATTTACAGTAAGAATTTTGAACAACTGCAGAGCTATAAATACTTTTTTCACTTACTGCATTATGAGCAAGTGCAACTGTGATGGAATTTCTTGATAACTCACCTTCGATTTGTATTTATACATGTGAGGTTCATAGTAAGTATGGTTTAAAAGAAAGGATGATGGGAGCAAGAACGAGTCATTACAGCAGTAATGAAAAGCCCTAGAACAGCGCTTTCAAACCACAACGTGCAGTAAGTCATCTGGGAATGTATTAAAATGCAGATTCTGATTTAGCAGATCTGGGATAAGTCCTGAGACCGTTTCCAACAAGCTTCTAGGTGACACCAATGCTGCTAGTCTGGGGACCACACTTTGAGTAGCAAAGCTTAAGAAAACCTTCAGAATGGACTTGCCCGGAGAGTCAGAAAATCAATTCAAGAGATGTTAATCGCTTTCTTTCTACAACATTGAATGTAGGTTGGAAATAGTTATTTAAAAGAAATAAAGGGAAAATGTCATTGTGGAGAAATCATTTTTTGTAACTTTGACTCACCATGGATACACAGTGGCTCTCAGTATTTACTGAACAGATAAATGAACACTTGCTCAGCACTGGCCACTGCAAGTGTGAGCTAATCAATCACTACTTTCCTGGTTTCCATGTAAAGAAGTCATGGAGCTCACAGATGCCAGGAGTTAAAGGATTAACTCCGTGTCCTTGGAAATACGAAACATACTAAGCATCAGCACTTTTTAAAACTGACAGAAACATCTATCTGACTCCAGGGGGAAGTGGCCACAGTCAGGGGAGAAGGGGTATGAGGCTTCCTAATTTCTAATTCAACAAAAAGGTAATCTAGCAACTGCAGACACGCCTCAACTGTTTTCATAATCCCTCATATCTTTCAGTATTCAACAGTTTTCAAGGTAATCTTCACTCATGAGCTAATCTGGCTCTTATAAAAATCCTATGTTCTTCACAGACAATATACAAATGGTCAATAAGGACATGAAAAGATGCTCAACATCATTAGTCATTAGGGAAATGGAAATTAAAATCACAATAAGAATCCACTTTATACCCAGTAAAACGTCTTTAATCAAAAAGATAGTAACAAACGTTGACAGGGAGGTGGAGAAATTGGAACTCTTATATATTGCTGATGAGAATATAAAATGGTACAGCCACTTTGAAAAACAGCTTGGCAGTTCACCATAAAGTTACCGTATGACCCAGCAATTCTATTCCTAGGCATATAACCAAGAGAAATGAAAACACGTGTCATGCAGGGTGTCATGCGGGGTCTCTAGTCCCGCTCCTCACATAAGAACACAGGACTTGGTGAGGCCAAACAGGAACACCCACGGAGCCATAGGTAGGGGAGTCACACCACTATAGTCTCACTGGCGGTTGGGTTGGAGATACAGGCAGCAGGAACCATACTATCCGCCACTTGCCATCCACTCCTCTCTGCCAACCAACCTCACTTGCTAACTGCAATCCATGCTCACTAGCTCAGCCACCATCTTCTTGCTAGCCCCCCATCTGCTGCTAGCGTAGCCACAGCAGTTATTAGTGGCCAGTGGCTCATTGGTTACAGCTGATGGCCATTTACTATCTGAGCCAGCACCTTTCCACGTGAGGCCGAGCGCCTGGAAACTGCACTCCTCTGTCCCCACAACATGTCCACACAAAAACTTGTAGCACATGAACGTCCATAGCAACATTATTCACAAGAGCCACAGGAAACATCAACTGGTGAACGTACAATCAAAATGTGGAATGTCCATATAATGGAATATAATCCGGCAATAAAAAGTAATGAAGAACTGATACACACTACAACATGGATGAACATTAAAAAATATACTGTACTAAGGGAAAAAAGTCATAAAGACCATGTATTGTTTGATGACATTTATATGAAATGTCCAGAATAGGTGAATTTAGAGCGACAGAAAGTAGATTAGTGGTTGCCTAGGGCTAGGGGAATTGAGGGGGAAATTCAGAATAATTGCTAATGGGTAGGGGTTTCTTCTGGGGTAATGAAAATGTTCTAAAATTGATTGTGGTGATGGTCGCATAACTTTGTGAACCTACTCATAACCACTGAATAGCACAGTCAATAACACTTTTTTAAAAAACAGAGGGAAGATTTCACACACATAAAAATACAAATATAAATTGAGTAGTTATAGCGAATGTTAATATCTTCGCCTCGATATAATTATTTAATAAAATGTAGTCTAGCTCAAAAATATCCAATTAAAAATATTTTTTTCATTTCTACTTGACAGAAGAGGAAATAAAGTCTGAAAGAGGTTTGTTAACTTGTCAACAGACACAAAAGGTAAAAAAGGTGGAGTTGATGCTTGAACATTTTCTCTTTCCCCCCTTCAGTTTCACCAATCTACTCATTATGTATGTAATGTTGTTAAACGTTACCAAATCACCAAGTCATCAAGACATAAGAAGGGGCGGGGAGAGAGGGGAACACATAGGAGGGAAATGATGTTTGTGTTTCCAGAGAAACGTTTTTGTAAAATTCAAGTTAATACTATCATTTACTGAGCCCTCATGCGGCAGCATGAATTATAATTTCTCATCATTTCCCACTTTTAAACTTTTTCCAATTTTACGGAGTGAAGAGTATCCAGTCCCTGAGCAAACCCAGCCAACACTGAAGCGAAATTATTCCTAGAAAGCGCTTATCCAGACCCCCTGGCTAAAGCAAAAACTTTAAGAAGCTGCATTATTTCTTCCTCCTCGTGAAATTCAGTTTAACAACCCACAAGATTGAAGTGACTTCGACCATTCTCAGTGAGCACCCCCATCCCGTCACTTATAGTGCCCTGAGACCCAAGAAGTGGTGTCAAAAAATGATACAGGAATGCCGAGGGTCCAGGAAGAGGTCAAGGAGAGCAGGGGGCTTGGGGCAAAAGGCCACACTGGCCTCGGTCCGGAAACGGTCATTAAGGAGTACGAGGGTCATGCACGATGCCGGAGCCCGAGCTGGTCAGCAGGCTGCGCGCGTCGGGGCCTACGAGAGGGAAGGGGACGTGGGGGCCCTGCAGGGACGTGATGAAAGTGGGCCGCACTCACGAAACGCTGGTAGAAGCGGACCAGACGCGGCTTCCCGTGGTTGTTGAAAACCATAATCGCCTGAATCATCTTTGCCTGCCGCGCTTCTCTTAACACAGGGAGCTTCCAGAAAGCGTCAACTTCCGCCACAACACGGACACTTCCGGTTGGTGCGCTGCTGAAAAGTAGCCGGCGGAAACTTGTCCTGGCGCCCAGAGGCCCGAAGGT
This sequence comes from Rhinolophus sinicus, assembly GCF_036562045.2. Taxonomy (NCBI): domain Eukaryota; kingdom Metazoa; phylum Chordata; class Mammalia; order Chiroptera; family Rhinolophidae; genus Rhinolophus; species Rhinolophus sinicus. The sequence continues at coordinate 12,390,672 of NC_133762.1, forward strand.
GAAGAGTCCGGCTTCCCCGCAATCCGCGGTGAACGTTCCAGGATGGACGGTGGGCTCGCCAGAGGGAGGCTGGTGCGGACACCCAGGCTGGGGAGGGTTGTCACCTCGGCCAGCGTCGGTTGGTCAGTCAGTGCCTGGCCAAGACGCGTGCGAGCCCGGATCTGTGCCCACCCAGACTGACCCCTTGTCGCAGAATCCCGGGCTCGGCGCAAATCTGAGCACGTCGGAAAAGCAGATCCAAAAAAGATACACAAATGTTCCCGCAGGAGCCTCACTTTCGCACCGTTTGCGCGAAAACACACAGTCCAGTCTTACTTTTAACACTTGCAGGACGTCCCATAGTGTGAGATGCCAGCTAATTTAGCCATTCCCCGGTTGGGGCACATTAAGGTCATTTTTATTTTTTGGCATTCTATCCATGGTAGATACAGAATGGTGGAATTAAGGGATCTTCAATGCAATTTCATTTAAAAGGTAACGTTTTTGGGTTGTTGTTTTTTAAATGATTCATTGGGGGGGATTGAGGCACATCTCCCAATATTGCAGATAGAACTGGAAATTGGAATCACGTATTCAGATGACTGGCAACATGTGTCAAAAGCCTTTAAAATATATAGAACATTAAACCCTGCATTTCCAGTTTTAGAATATGTAATACAATGATTATGGATATGTGAAAAGATTTAAGTGTGAGAACGCACATCTCAGCAGTGTGATTACAGAGGGAAATGGGAAGCAAACTAATTATTCCAAAATGAGAAATTGTTAAATGCACTGATCCACATGCATCTGAGAAAAATTAGTAATTAAAAATCATGTAAAAGATGTATGGTATAGGGAAATGATCATGACATCCGTAAGTGAAAAGATTACACAAAGTACGTACAGGGATACCCCACTTTGTAAAACTTGGAAGTAGATACACCAAAATATGAATAATTGTGGCTGATGGAATGGCAGCTTCATAACATTCAGCATAGGTACCTGGAACCACATTGCCCAGATTAGAACCCTGGCTCTGTTGACCAACTGTGCACCCTGGGCAAGTGTTTTCATCTGCAAAACTGGCATAATATCTGTTTCACTTACTGTAAAACGGGGGTTTTTCTACCTGAAAAAAAATCAATGTGTTTAGGCAGTTGTTATGAACACAAAAGGAGTTACAAGCACTTGGGGCAGTATCTGGCATGTAACTACCTACGTGATTTAAAAAACGATGGTGGAATTATATATTTTTTTCTTTTTTTAAAAATTTTCTAAAATAAATATGTATTACTCCCTCTGCTTGACAATTTAGAGTAATTTTCCATACCTTACTATGTAAAATCCTAATTTACCTTGCAATAACATCTTTCACCAAGTGGATTGCCCCTTCCTCTAACCAAGGAAATATTTATCACTCTCAGAAATATGTGAGGCTCTATGCTTTACATAACATGCTTTGTATTTTCAGGAAAATTCGGAAAGGTTTTTGAATAAGATTACTGGATTCCCTTTCAATGGAATGCTGGATATTAGGGATTATCTTATTTTATGGGGTGTGTACCTGTGATTGTTCTTGGCTAGTGTATTTGGCACCTTGATAAAGATTAATATTTAGAGAAAAAAATGTTATTACTCTTGTAGCCAGAGTTTTTTAATTTAAAAAAATCTAAAGGCAGTAAATATGCACTGAAACTTGACAAAGTGTTCTAAATGTTGATTGAGAAGGAATACCAAACAAAATTCTAAAACAGAAGAATGAGGGGGACCTAGCTCTACCAACTAATAAAACCTACTATGACATCATAGGGAGACATTGAAATATAATGGACGGGTGGAGGGGGGTGGTAGATGAGGGTAAAGGGGGTCAAATATATGGTATTGGAAAGAGAACTGACTCTGGGTGGTGAACACACAATGTGATATATAGATGAGATATTACAGAATTGTATACCTGAAATCTATGTAACTTTACCAACAATTGTCACCTCAATAAACTTTAATTAATAAAAATAAATTGATGAATTCTGGGAAAAAATATATATATAATGGATAACTTAAGTATACAAAAATTTAATATGTAATGTAGGAGACATCTTAATAGTAGGAAGGAAATCAATGAATTTGTTGGGATAACTGGTTAGCAATCTGAAATTAAGCAATTTACTTATCTTACTTCATATCCTTCCACAAATTAAAGGCAGAGTGGATAAAAGAGTTAAATATAAAACCAGATAATAACCAAAATGGAAGAAAATTAAATTGAGAATCTAACAACAAAAGAGAATATAAGCTTAGAAGCAATAAAAATCACAAAGAGTCAGCAGATATATCTCTATAAAGATTTTGCTTGTAAAACCCATTTTTAAAAATGGAAGAAATAAAAAATAAAAATGGAAAAGAAGTTGTTAAAATATGGCAAATGGTTATATGTAAAATATACATAATTCTGTTAAACTAAAAAGACCTACCCCCTAAGTAGATAAATGGGCAAAGGAACTGAGTAACAAAAGAGGAAATACATCTAGGAAATGAAAATGAAAACAATGTTTAAGCTCACTATTAATGGGGGGCAAAGCTAATTAAAATTAAAATATTAACTTTAAAGTATTATTTTCACCTTATCAAGTATCATTTTTAAAAATGTTATCATACCCAATTCTAGCAAGTGTAACAATGAAAATGGTCCTCTCTTACACTGCTGGTGAAATTATAGTATAATTTAGAACAACCCTTTTGGAGAGCAATTTGGCAACATAACAAGACCTTTACAAAAAATTCCTAGGTTCCCAGTAATCTCACTTCTGGAAATCTGTCCCTAAAGAAATAACTCAAAAATATAGTGGGGAGGGAGGGATGGAGGGAAGTGGGTAGGTAGGTGAGACTGAAGGGAGATACAATTTAAAACAATTCTTGACACATTAATTATATTAGCTCCAAAAACAAACCAATTAATTATCCCCAAATTGGACAGTGATAGAGCTACGGTGGTCAATCTTAAAAAACAAATGGTTATGAAGACTATGCAGCAATATGGAAAGTAATTATATAACAATTTTTAAAAGATGCTCAAATTTCATGTGTAGGGATAGTATGATAACAACCATGTATAGAAATTGCATATTCCAGGAACAGGCCACGCCCCCCCACCTCCATGGCTTTGCTGGTGCTGTTCTCTTGCTGGAAGGTCCGTTTCCTCCTCTGTCAACATGAATTTCTTTCCATCTCCACTGTCAACGCTATAGACCAAACCACTCTAGACTCTCACCCTGACAACTGCAGCAATCTCCTCATGGGGCTCATTGCCTCCAGTTTCTCTGTAGTCAAGTGACCTTTGAAATACAGGAATCAGAGCTCACTCCCACAGGGGACCATTGGCTTCCAGGATGTTAAGGATAAAGGCCCAAAATGCTTATGCTGAAGATGCCATGTGCATTCTCCAGCCTCATCTCAAAGACAGCTCTCCCCCTACCCATTCTCTGAGCTCCAGCCAAATGGCCTTTTTCTTATAGGAGCCCCAGAAGACAACAAGCCCTTTGGCTGCTCAGGGCTTCCCCCACTGACACACTGAGCCTCCTTGTTTGGAATGGTGGCCTGCCCATAGGAGTTTGCCATACACTATGGCCACAGTACTCTGGGCAGCAGGATGCCCTCACTGGGTGCCTCTACCCCCAACCAGTGTCCCCAGTTCTCCTCCCGCTATCCTGGCCACCCGCATGGTTGAGGTCCCAGTATGCTCAACAGTGAGCGAGGCCCATTCAGACACAGGACACCAGGGAGGCGGCTTCTATAATTATGGAGGTGAGAGATCACAAGGGAAAGGGCGACAAGAACGGAAGCCACCCGTGGGCAGTGCACTTCAGGTGGCCCAACCGAAGTGTGAGTCCCAAGCCTCACAGCTGGATTATTGAGCCCCGGCTGAGACACGCAGGAGAGCAAACAAAAGTCTGAGCCATGACAACAAATGCTGGAAACACAATACTACCTACTCAACTGCTGATACCGGCACGGCCGACTTCAGCCTGGGCAGACCAGCAGCCACGGGTTTAGGGACCTTCCCTAACGTCTGGGAATATAACCCGGCTTCACTGGGCCAGGACCTGCCTGGGGCCTGTGTCCAAGGCCCTTCTGTAGGCCAAGGAAGCAGAGAACGGGGAATGAGCATATGCTTTGCTTCTGACAGCTCTGGACTGGAATCTGGCTCCGCCACTTATTAGCTGTGTGACTCCGGACAAGTCGCTTAACATCTCTGAGGCCCCATTTCTCCTCTGTAGTTCGCATGTGGAAGCAGAATAATCCAGGAGTTAGGAATGTGGATTTGAAATCTGACTGCCTGGCTCTCTCCTCTATATTCTATCAGTGGAGCCTCTGAGCTTCAGCCTCATATGGAAAGAAATGGGGAAAATAACCATAGGTTCCATGTGGGATTGTTGTAACGATTAAGTAAGATACCACAAATGCTTGGCACAGGTTTTAGCACCAGGAAGCACTCAACAGTCAGTGGCTGTAATGATTATCATGGAAAGCATCTAGTGCTGTGTTTGATACATCAGAGGACTCAATAATTGTGAGGTCACCACCACCCCTTTTCCCTGAGGGAAGCAGGACCCCCCTGCCACCAAGTCCCTACCCACTCTTAGGACATGTAGGTTTCCACTCTAGGTCGCTTCACAGATATGGGTGTGGGCACACTACCCAGCCAGGCAACGCTCATGACCAAAAAGAAATGGCTTCCTTCTTATAGGAACCTGGCTCAGCTGAAGGACTGTTTACAACAAATAATAACCCAGTCAGTGTAGAGGAATCATTTTCTGAAGATTTACTCATTCATGAAAAGTTCCCAAGGTACAAAACAACAACAGAAAAGGGGTTATCAAAAATGTGGCCTGGCAGAGTGCGCCTGAGACGGCGAACAGCCAAGCAACCCTGAGCTCAGCACCCCCAGGAAAGCAGCCGGGGGGGACAGGAGGCAGCGGACCGGAGGACGAATAAAGAGCTGGTAGCCCTGGGGGAAGAAAGGGACGCGGGGACAGGAGGCTCGAGCAGGCGAGCAGAGACCTCAGCACTCCGCCGTGGGTCGCGGGGCAGGTGTGGAAGGAAAGCAGGAAGTACAAGGACAGAGGTAGAGAGGAAGGAGCCCCTGCTAACTTCTCCTCTGAGCCACTTTGCATGCAGATGACGGACGCTCCCCAAGTCAGTACCAAAACCAAGTGCAGCGGCTCTGACTGCCCCCCACCCCGGGACTCGCCCACCACCTGCCTCTAGAAACAAGGCTGCCACTCAGGGCAGGGGCTGGCATGAAAATGTCTAAGAAGGCTAAACTCACATCCAGGGAGGGACCCTCCGTGAGCCACAGCGTGGGGCCCCACTGCTAACGTCGTGGTCTTGGATTTGATCTTAGCAGAGCTTGTTCAAAGGGTGTCCCATGGCGGCTGTGTGGAAGAACTGGGCAGGCTGCTTCCTCGAGCTCCAGAATGGAAGTCGGTGGAAGAAATTCTCAACAGTGCTGGTGGGCCCCGGAGATGCTCCACTTCCCACTAACCTCAGTCGTCCTGGGGATAACGTAAAGTGATGTGAACACAGCACATTTCATAAAAGTCTTCTCCAAGTTGGGGGACAAACAAGGGTTCCACAGAATGGTACCAGTGGGGCCCTGGGCCACCTGCCTGGGGCCCACCTCCTCAGACCTGGCCCAGGGAGCCAGCCTGGCAGCTCCAATTGTTTTTACATACAAGACTCACTTTATGAGATAAAAAAGGAAACCAGACCCTCTACTCTACCCGCTCCTGCTTTCTCTGACAAATGTCATCATCTTCACCTAGATAAATAGCCCATTTTTCTGTTGACTGTTTCCAAATGTTCAGTTTGGGGCCTTTTAACATCAATTCAAATCTTGAGGTGAAATCCACTTCAGAAAAACAAATCAGTTCTGAGTAGGCTGAGGATTTACTAGGGGGTTGACCTTTGGCACAAAAAACTATTAAGGACTAGTCAGCCCCTTTCCAGCCACTCTGGGCAGGGAGCCCAGCACAAAGGAGAACAGCTCACTCCGTGGCTCAAGTGCCTCAGCCTGGGTCATGTAGTCAACCGACGTGACAATGTTTGGAGACTTGATATTAAGTCTCATTGGTTCCCCTCCGCTGTCCATTCTTTCCATCCTTTGCTTTTATGTATCTCTGGGTCTCTCTTGTAGATTGGCACAGTTCAGACCCACCAAAAGAGACAGGTCCCAGGTTGTCACCCTTCAACCTTGAAGGAATTTTCCTGATGCGAACATACTCTCAGGAATTCCACGGAATTAACCAAGGCTGGAGGGTAAAGCTTATGCTACCATCTCCTTGTCCTACACCCAACAACAGCCCGTACCTACAAAACTCCTGCCAAGAGACCAACCACACCAATGCCAGGTCCACGGTCACTGCCCTTGACCTACCCACTCGTCGTCCTCTGCCCCGTCCCCCTGCTCGCGGGTCTCCGCCAAGGCCCCCTCTGAAGACTTTTGAGCCATGATGTTGTCTGTCCACGATGCCCCTGTCTTTCCATCACCAGCAAAATTACACTTGGTCACTGTTCCAGCCTCAAGTTTGGCTAATGAATCTGAAAGAAGGGAAGACGTTAAATGGTCTCTGCTCTATGGGGGAAACATAGTGGGGGGCTGGCCCCTTCTGCTGGGGTCTCTGAGGCCTGAGTTAAGCCCTTGTTCTCTTCAGTCTGGGAGTGGACCTGAGGGAGACCCCGGGTGGGACCCCGAAGGCACGAGATAGGAGAGGCCACCCTCAGGAATCATGAGATTGGGGGCACCCCAGGATCCAGAGTGTCTAGGCTTTAGGCCTCAAAGCTCTGGTCCAGGATTTAGGAAAAATCTTAGGGGGTCATGTTCCCACAGAGGCCAGACCTCACCAGCTCCCATGAGCTCTGAGCAGCAGGAGGAGCTTTGGACAGGAAGCCAGGCGACCCTGCACGTCATATGGGAACCTCAGGCCTCAGTGGGGGCTGCATTGCTCACCCAAGAACGGGCCGTCGCCTCGAGTTTTCAGCCGTACCCCGGCCCCCAGCTCCAGCTCCATCGCCTCCAGCTCTGACTCAGGCATCCAGAACGCCACTGTCTGCTCGGGGGTGAGGCTCTCTGTCAGTGCAAGCAGCTCGGGCTTATTGACCAGCTCCTTCAGGGCCTCGGGCGTGAGCCTGTCAGTGTCCCCCTTGGCGTCCACCTCTGCAGGCACACAGCACGGGAGCATTATTCCCACTGGAAGAGCAAGCACTTAGGGAGGGCTTTTCAGGAGCCAGGTGACGCCTGAGTGTCTTTCCCGAAGGTAGGACTCTGAGCACCCACCCCACCCTGCCAGGACTCATCGAGGAGCTCAAGCCAGAGGCGGTACAGGCATGGGCTCCGGGCCTGACACGTGGCAGAGGCTCGCTAGGCGTTCAGAGAATTGATGAGTCACTGAAAGCAGGAGTGAACACCAGGATAGCGGGATGGATGGGTTCCCACTCTACCTTAAACCTGCTCACAGAGGGGCAGACAGCGAGGTCGTCCTTCTACCACCAGACGTGGAGAGAGGAATGAAATCACAAAGGGCCCAAGAACCAAATGGGAAGTTTGGCAGGAAAATGGAGGCCACCTCGGGCCACCTGGGCTCTGCGCAAAGGCAGTTAGACCCAGAGCCAGGTTCATGGATGATTCCGCCAGACTGCAGGAGACGGCAGGAGTTGGGAAGGCCAGACAGGCCCTTGGGACTGAGGTGGGGCACTGGGGTCCCCTGAGTGAATGGGGGGGCCCCCAGGCATGGGCTGTAAAGCCAACCATGCTGAGAAGACCCTTTCTGCGGCCAAGAGAGGCCTGGGCACAAAGGAAAGCCTCAGCGCAGCAGGGCCGGGGGTGGGGGGGGACAGCAGACACCTACTGTAGGATGACATGAGGAAGCCCGTGTTCACCTTCCTGGTGGCGCTGAAGTTGGGCTCGATTTCATTTCCCTTGAGGTCAAACTTACGGCGATGGATGCGACTAGGCCGGATGTACAGCACGTAGTAGCGCTCCTGGGGGCCAGGCAGAGAGAGTAGGGGGGCTGCTCCAGTCCCCCCGCCCTCCATCACACATTCCCCACAGGGCTGCGGCTGCAGCCCTCCTCAACCTCACTCTGTACCCCAGAATCCCACCTCGGCTCCAAAGGGGACAGATGCCCCACTCCAATATGCATCCATCCATCCATCCATTTATTCATTCATGTGCTTCGTAAAAGCACATGCCACACGTAACGAACCACGCCAGACGTCCATGAGAGGGCGGGCCAGGACCTGACGCCTCATGTCGCCAAGACAAAAAGCATATGCAGACAACCATAACCCAAGCTCCAAGGGCCCCAGGAGAGCAAGCAGCCACGGGGCCCTGGAAACGGCCCTGAAAGGCCGTTCTGAGGGGGGTCACTCTGCCTCTTTCAATAGATGTGGGCCCTGGGGCCAAGCCTTCCTAGCCTCCGTTTCCCTTGTTGCATGGGGATATGATGTCTGCTTTCAGGATTGTCATAAGGGTTCGATGAGAGAATGAAGGAGCAAGCAGAGCGGAAAACCTGAAGTGTGCTGTTATGCTGGTTGTCAGCTGTGCTAATCACAGAAGGCGGGTGAGGGGTGGCCGGATGGCTCAGTTAGAGCGTGAGTTCTCAACAACAGGGTTGGCGGTTCAATTCTCACACGGGATGGTGGGCAACTAAAGATTGAAAACGGTGACTGGACTTGGAGCTGAGCTGCGCCCTCCACAACCAGACTGAAGGACAACGACTTGGAGCTGATGGGACCTGGAGAAACACATTGTTCCCCAATATTCCCCAATAAAATTTATATAGAAAAAGAAGAAAAATTAAAAAAATAAAAGCAGGTGAAATGCTCCTGGGGATTAAAGATGAGCAAACTGCTTTTTGGGAGAAACAGAGAAGGTGGAGAAAGCTGCAACTGTGGAAATAGGGTACAGGAAGCGTATTAAACGTCTGGGACAGGCGTTTAAAGCCTGTTTGAGCAACATGGGCAAATGGACGCTAAGAATGGAAGAGGGTTGGTTTGAGATGGGCCTTGAGTTGGCATTTGGAGTTTGGGTTTCACTGGGCAGACAAGAATGAATCCTGTAAGGTTTGTGAGCAGCAGAGAGACCCTCGGAGATAGCTTTCAGGAAACAGGTTGGCAGCAGGACAGGAATGAGCGTCGGGGGCAACCAGAAAGCAGGGGGGGCAGGTGCCAGGTTTAATCAGGACAAACTACTTCCTGGGGGCCATGTGAGGACAGGGGACATGGAAAGAGAAAGCAAAGGGAGTACCCTTAAAGTAATTCAATTCCAAAAAATTCACAGTACACAGAACTTCCCGGGAACAGAGCTGGTGCCCAGAAAGGGGAAGGTCACTGCTGACCTCATACCCACCCCGGCCGACACCCCACTCTGACCTGCCCATCAGGACAAGCAGTGAGAACCTCCAGGCCAGGCGACAGGAGCCTGGCCTCTCAGCCCTCCCAGCACAGTCACTCAGCCTGCCCACCCCACCCGCCTCCCGCCATTCTAAACCTGTTCCACCAGAAGGCCACAGGACCTCTTCGGAGGGCCTTCCATCCCACTCTGCACCACGGCCTTAGTCCCGAGCCACTCACCTCACCCCTTCGTCCTCTCAACCCTCCCAATGCCGGCCCAAAACACACCACGTGGGCTCGGGGCCTGGTCGGTCTTCTCAGCAAACACGCAGGCCCTCCCATCTGTCTGCTGCTCAGAACAACCCTCATTGATCATTTTCCACTCAGTGGCCCCTTTCAGCTGCTGATCTCCTGACCCACCTCCCCCCTGTCTTGTGAGCCCCTCAAGGAAAGAGCTGGACCCCACAACTTGGCACCGGCTGAGCCAAGCACAGGGAGATGCCTTGGTGGGTGAGGACCATGAAGCCAGTGCCGGTTCCTTTGGGTACCGCCCAGGGAAACATCCTCACCTTCTTCCCATGCGCATCCAGGATGCTGTGACGAGATATATCGACCAGCTCTCCCTCCAGCAGGACGCCGTTACCCCTGGGGATGAGAGGAAAAGGAGGGATCGGCTTGTTCTGCCAGTCCTCAGGAAAGAACGGTTAAGTTCCGTGGGCCAGGTCAGAGTCCGCCCTGGGACAGAAGTAAGTCCCACACGTGTCTGCTCTTCACCTGGTCCCTGAGAAGGCCAGGCACTAAGCAGCCCCCTTTGTGCTTCCCACATGGGGCCTCCATTCCTTTGAGGGTCCCAAAGGCTGAAATGCTGCTCAGAGTGCAGGAGGGACCTTGTCAAGCTACAAGACCAAGCCGTTGCCCCTGTACTGTAACTGGAGCCTCAGTCTTCTTATCTACAAAATGGGAGAGTAACAGCCACCTCACTGCTCCTACGATGACAAGATCATGCAGGTGAAGGTGTTTTGTATACTATTCAGTGCTTAACAAATATAGATTTTACTTCTTTATTTAACCAATGTTATGTGTGTGTGTGTGTGTGTGGGGTCTAGGCTGCTATAAAGTATTTTTCCTTTTCACCTGTTTTAAAGCACTCTCATATTCCTGTTCTCATAGCCACGTTACAGATGGAGAAACCCAGACTCAACTTTTGTGACCAGCCCAAGATCACAGGGTCCCCACGGAGAGGAGCTGGACCCGCTTCCCCATTCTAGTGTTCAAACGCAGAACCTGTGGACTTCCTTTTTTGGAATCACAGAAGTGGAGAGGGGTGGGGACAGCTGAAGGGATGGGGATGACACCTGACAACTGTACCCACCTCCTCACCTCCTCAATCCTTCAGGGTTTGTAACTGCAAACAGAACGTCCATTCACTGCCACAACCTCCGCCTCCATGGCAGAAGGCCTGGCCCTGCAGTCCCACCCCGGCCTCCAGGCAGGCCTTGCCATCCCCCAGCCCTGCCAAGGGGACTCCCAGCCTCGGTTCCGGCCACTTCTGGTGAGGGGGTGCAGCCCGCACAAAGGCCTGAAGGAAGGCATGGCGGCGTGGCAAGTGGTTGCCGTTTACAGCCACGGGGGTGGGGTGGAGACAAAGGTCGGTGTGAACTGAGCACCGCCTTTTCAGCCCTGCTTGGGGGTGGGGACCAGACCCTCTCCCGAGGGTCGGGGGCAGCAAGGGCGTCTTAAGCCCATCGGTGTCTTGGGGGGGTGGGCTCCGGCCTCAGGGCGACGGGGCGCTGGAGGAGCTTTGGCACGTCCTGCCTTTCCTCCCACCCGCACCCCGGCCCTGGGCGCCCCGTCTCCAATCCGGGAGCCCAGGCTGAAAGCTGGGGCGGGAGAGCGGACGAAGGCCAGGCCGTCGGCGCGGGGAGGGCGGGCGAGGCCTACCCCTGGTGGGTGGCGGGCTCCCAGGCCCCGGGGAGCCGTGCGCTCCGCACCGCCTTGTTCCGGAGCGCGCTGTCCTGATAGATGCGGCTCATTCTCCCCCCGCCGCTGCGCAGAAAACCCGGGGTACCGCGAGGGGACGCGCCAGGAGGACGCGCCGAGACCCACGATTCCCGGCGACAGATCAAGGAAGGGTGCGGCCAGCCCGGGCGTTCCCGACAGGCTTAAAGGGGCCGATCCCCATTCCTGCCCGAAGGACCCACTCGCGGTCGGAGGGGGTTTCCGGGAAGACCCGCGGCTGGGGCCTTAGAACGTCCTTCTCTTTTCTCTCTCTTCCTTGTTACTAAAGGGGAGACCCCTGCCCCAACACACGCACAAAGGGGAAACTGAGGCTCAGAGCGCCTATTGGACCAGCTCTGAAAGAACGGGTTTCCAGGGAGTAGGGAAAATCCATTAGGGAGGGCGGTGTGATCAGCATGGAAGCTACTCTATGCCCTGCCCGCCCGAGGTCCCAACAGCGGCGGAAGGAGGGTTCCAGGGATCTGTGCCGGAGGAGCCCAGGTTTGGGTGTCCGACCCACGACATACCAAGGTTTGAAGCCCAGCTGTGTGACCTTGGGCAAGTTCCTCAACCTCTCTGAGCCCGATTCCTCCTCTGTCAAATGGGTCACTATCCGAGGAGCTGTAAAGATGAATTAACTCGCTCTAGAACATAGCATTGCCCCTCTCTGTCCCCCCCCCACACACACACAGTGTGGGGGGCCCCTACCCAGCTTCCTACCCAAGGAAGGTTTGCCCAAGTATGCATGGTCTAGGGGTACATTGTCCAAGCCTGGGCTCAGGGGTCTCTTCGGACCCCAGGACTCCTTTGTGCCAACATCTGGGGCAGGTGGGCCCATTCATGGAGTCCAGCTGTGTCCTCTGGGGGAGCCTCAAAGGGGAGGTAGCCAGGTAGGTACCTGGGAGCCCAAGATGAGCAGTCAGTGGTGGAAGAAGCACCACCCTCTCCCCCCCACACGTGACGTTCATGGGTCGTAGGCATTTTTATTTTCAAGGGCTCCTTCCTCCGTTAACATTTTTTAAAAATTACCTTTTATAACTGGGTTGACATAAGGATGCATATGTTGTTAGTTACATATTGAAACACTTTCTTGGCTCCCACATTCTACTCTTCTTTTTTTTTTTTTTTTTAAATATATCTTTTTTTTTTTTAATAGATTATTTTATTAGGTTTTTTTTGGACTATATTGAATTTCTTTAAATGTAGTCTTTAATGATTGCTGTGTTTTTTTGTTGTTGTTGTTTGTTTTTGTTGAACTGGCAACCTTGTGGTTGAGAGCCCACTGGCCCATGTGGGAATCGAACCGGCAGCCTTCGGAGTTAGGAGCATGGAGCTCTAACCACCTGAGCCACTGGGCTGGCCCCCCATTCTACTCTTCTGATTTTAAAAGAAATGAAGACATTTCTGTGGGCCCCAGGCAGTGTGCCTAATGGATTGGTCAGCCCACCCCGTCTGGCCTACCTGGCTGCTCCAAAATGTCTGGGAAAGAAGGACACACAACTCTAGGAGGAAACCCCTCTGGGCAGCACTGCACTCTGGCTCCCTCTCTTCAAAACTCCCCAGGCCGTGGAACTCCTACAACTCAATAGCCAAAAAACAAATAACCTGATTAAAACATGGGCAAAGGAACTGAAAAGATACTTCTCCAAAAAAGACACACAAGTGGCTCGCAGGCACGTGAAAGGCTACTCAACAACACTCATCATCAGGGAAATGCAAACCGAAACCACACTGAGCGATCACGTCACACCCGTCAGAATTGCTATTATAAAAATGACAAAAGAAACGTGTTAATGAGGCTGTGGAGAAAAGGGACCGCTTGTGCACTGTTGGTGGGAATGTAAATTGGTGCAGTACCATGGAAGACAGTATGGAAGTTTCTCAAGAAATCAAAAATAGAACTATCGTCTGATCCAGCAATCTCACTTGTGGGTATCTGTCCAAAGGAATTGAAATCCGGATCTCAAAGAGATATCCACACTCCCATATTCCTTGTAGCACCACTCACAATAGCCAAGCCATGGAAACAACCTAAATGTCCATCGATAGATGAACAGAAAAAGAAAACGTGCTATATGCATACGATGGAATATTATTCAGCCTTAAAAAAGAAGGAAACCCTGTCATGTGCAACAACATAGATGAACCTGGAAGTGAGAGAAGCCAGACACAGAAAGACAAATACCGCATGATCTCGTTTACATTGGGGAATCCAAAATAGTCAAACTCACAGAAGCAGAGAGTAGAATGGTGGTTGTCAGGGGCTGAGGGCATGGGAAACGGGGAGGTAATAGTCAAAGGGTACAAAGTTTCAGGGATACAAGATGAATAAGACCTAGAAAGCTAACTTACAGCACAATGCTTATGGTGAACAATATTGTATTATGTACTTGAAAATTTACTAACAAGGGTGATCTTATATTATCACACACAAAATAGTAACAGTAAGTAAAGAAGACTTGAGGACACTTTTGCAGGTGATGGATATGTTTATGGCATAGGTTGTGGTGATGGTTTCATGGGTGTGTACTGACCTCCACACTCATCAAGTTGTATACATTAAATATGCACAGCTTTTTGCATGTCAGTCATAGCTCAATAAAATTATTTAAAAACCAACCAACCAACTAAACAAAACAACTCCCCAGGCTGGTCGCAGCCACCTGGCTGGCATGGCCACCCTCCTGCTACCCCTTCCTGTGTCCTCTCACCTTTCCCCTCAAAAAGCTCCCAATCGAAAGTTCAAGGCCCGAGTCTCGTCAGCCACATGTCAAGTGCTCAGTAGCCAGCAACCTCGGGGCAGAAACACGTCTCCACCATCACAGGAAGCGCTCCTGGACAGCGGGCGCGCCTAGAAGTCTTCTCTTGGGGAGAGTTATCTGTTTACCGGGCCCATGACTTCCCCCATCAGAGCCATCAGCAGACCAGGCACCCGCAAGACACAGGGACTAAAAGAGCAAGAAAAATGTTTTTTGAAAGGTTTTGGTTTTTATTTCCTAAAAAGTATCAATCATCGTGGGGGGAAAAACTAGAACTTTGTTGGACTTTCTCACACCTATATGCAGGTTATGGATGTTTCTCTATATAAAATTACAAACCACCAGGTACAACATGGAGACAGCTTAAGCTTTGGGCCCCTCGGTTCCACGGCCCCTTTTTAAGGACAGAGATGGATGGCCCCAACAATATGTTCACACGGTCGCATGCTTTGGTCAAATTTCCATAGGTTAAGGCCGCGTGGGTGCTGTCAGTTAAGATCACTCTCTCTTTTTGCCTGGAATCCTTCTTTATCTCGTGTCAGATGGCACTGGAGTGGATGTGAGTGAGGGGAAGTTGGTATGGGACGCAGGTAGTTGGATTTTGTGGAATAGATGTATGTGGTCTCCCACCTAGAATTCTTTGGCAGCTGTCCTGCTGTAGAAGTGTCCTGCCACCCTCCTGCAGGAGGGCACAAAGCGTGTGACACAAAGGAGCAGGGTAAGGGGTACCTGGGTGGGGAGGGGAGGGGAACAAGGTGTGAAGCACAGGGAGCCAGAAGCTGGTGGCAGAAAATGATTCCGCTCGTCAGACAGGTAACATTGTTCAGTGGAGGATTTGGTTCTCGTTAATCCTGGTCAATATGGAGGTTCATTCAGGAACATTCTCACTAAAGCTGTGCATGTAATTATTATTATTATTATTATTATTATTATTTTTAAAGATTTCCCAATTTTTAAAAAGATTTTATTGGGGAAGGGGAACAGGACTTTATTGGGGAACAGTGTGTACTTCCAGGATTTTTTCTAAGTCAAGTTGTTGTCCCTTCAGTCTTAGTTGTGGAGGGCGCAGCTCAGCTCCAGGTCCAGTTGCCGTTGCTAGTTGCAGGGGGCACAGCCCACCACCCCTTGCGGGACTCGAGGAGTCAAACCGGCAACCTTGTGGTTGAGAGGACTCGCTCCAACCTACTGAGCCATCTGGGAGCTCAGTGGCAGCTCAACTCAAGGTGCCAGCTCAGATCAAGGTGCCGTGTTCAATCTTAGTTGCAGAGGGCGGAGCCCACCATCCCTTGCGGGAGTTGAGGAATCGAACTGGCAACCTTATGGTTGAGAGCCCACTGGCCCATGTGGGAATTGAACCGGCAGCCTTCGGAGTTAGGAGCATGGAGCTCTAACTGCCTGAGCCACTGGGCTGGCCCTGCATGTAATTATTAAACCACTGAATTTCTTTTTCCCTCTCTTGATGAGCACTGGGCAACACAGAATTTATCAGGATTCCCATAGGGCACGAATAGGTAACAGGAAAACAAACCAGGAACGTGTGTGTGCGTGGAATTTTAGGTTTTATGTATCAGATCACATCTTAGCCTACTGGACACATCTTGTCTTGACAAAATAAGGTAGTTCCAGAAGAATTAGAGTGTCAAATTGCCAAAATTCAGTGAAATAACCTGAAGGAAACACAGACCACAGAGCAAAAGACACAAGACAAAGGAAGCCCTCAGAGACAAAGCGTAACATAAAATAAGCTGCCAGAATGAGAACTCAACCTATCCATCACGTTGCATCAATAAATGCAAACAGGGCAAGCCTCGTTTGGAAAGAAAATCTATGACATGCCTGGGTAGCAGACATCCCTTCGTGCCTCATCAGAGCCTTTCATCCTCCGGCCTCTGACACATGCTGTCCTGGCCTCTCCGTTGTAGTGACCATCTCTGCTTGGGCTCTGCCTGACTTCCTGCAGAAACAGTCCTCCACACCTGGTCTCATGGCCACACCGTGCCAGGAGAGGATTGTGAAATTGGATTGCCTATTGTTCTGATGGCAATAGGCATCTGATTGCTAGTGGTAAGTGGGGGGTGATAACCCTTGGTATGAAGTGGCATCAAAATTATTGAGGTTTCATCTGTGGTTTTGGAGGTAGGCTGCAGGTGGAAGGTGAAACTGAGCTGGGGAATGGGGGACCTGTAGTATTTGATGAGATGGAGGCAGTGATAATTATAAGAAACCTAGAGTAGGCTGACTTTTACTAATAACATCGGCAACCTAGCAAAAAAGAAAACGATCGGCTCAGCGTAGCTAACAGCCAACTTAAGTATATGTAAAAATCATGGTGAGCTTGACAGCCGTTTTTAAGGAGACTCTAGTCTCCTGCAGCTGCAGGGCAAACTGTGAAAAGTCAGTCTCAGCAGCTGATTGTAAGGAGACAGCACTGCCAAAGAAGGTTGACTGTGCAGTTCTGACAGATCTACTGTCAAATTCAGGGACCCCACTAAGAAAAGAGTGGGACTCTGGGATGGGGATTTTGGGTGGTGGAAGAGCCTGAACACGTTGAACCCCCAAGTTCCCCCTGAACTCTTCTAGCCATCAGAAGCAGCCCACTCCCTAATCTGGAGACAGTGCAAAGACCTCACTGGAAGCAGATGTCTTGTAAGCTGTCACTTGCTTTTCTTAAGACCTGTCTCCATCATCACGCATCACCTCCAGACCAATAATCAGAATCAGCTCTCACCACAACCTGAGCTGGAAGGTCCAGTCTGCTCCCAGAGGATCAGCTCACACACCCAAGGAATCGCAGACCTGCCCAACGCGTGTCATGGGGACTAATGGAAGCCATGAGGCAGGGGACCGGAGGTGAACGACCAGGGGAGTAGAAAATATGGCTGGACTGGAGGGAATTTATTGACATTGGGGCATTCACTTGCTAAGTGGCATTCAATATCCCAGCAAGGTACCTGCAGCTAGTCTTACCAGTATGTGCAGATGGCCATGAAACTTGTACATGACAATGAGGTGGAGATGCCAAAACTTCCTTGACACAGGAAGTGGTTATAAGGCTCAGGGAGAGGGGAATGTTAGAGGGATTTTCTATGTAAGACCTGAGAACCCACCATCTGACTAGGCCCAGAGGCAAGGAGGAAAAACGGGGCCACCGGAGCCTTTGATATGTCCTGTGGGGTTGATGGGAGTAGATAGTACCATGGAATCAGAGGGGAGAGATAGAGACAGCGATAGAGATGATGATATATAGAGATGATGATATAGAGATGATAGAGATGGAGATGATAGAGCTAGAGATGATAGAGCCAGAGATAGAGATGATGATAGAGATATAGGTAAAGAGTGGGTGAGTTGAAGGCTGCTGTCATTCACCGCTATGGAAAACAATGGTCCCTTGTCAATACCCAGACCTGTGTCGGTTTTCAGACCCAGAGTCCATTGAAATGGGTGGGAGTGCTGAGTCCCCTTGAGGAAAACTGAGAGTTTGTTTTTTTCTCACATCAATCACTTCTCCAATTCTCTAACACCAACCGGTGTCGTACAATTGAATTCAATGTAGACACTAACTATCGAATTGGCACCAGACTCCACAGGTTTTGGGGCTCCGTCCCACGGGACTGCCCCCCACTTTGGGTGCCAGTCTCAAGTATTGCATCTCTAGGTTACCCACTCTTCTGTCTGACTTGGCTACAAAGTTAGGGGTTCCAACAGCCCCTACCCTCAGGTTTGATAAATTGCTAGAAGGAATCACAGAACTCAGGAAAAAGCTATAGTTACTCTTCCAGTTTTTATAAAGGATATGAATGAACAGCCAGGTGAAGTGGTACACAGGGTGAGGTCTGGAAGGGTCCCAAGTCCAGGAGCTTCTGTCCCCTTGGAGCTGGGGTGCGTAATCCTCCCAGCATATTCATCAACCCAGAAGCTCTCTAAACCCCATCATTTAGGGGTTTTCATGGAGGCTTCATTACACAGGCACGATTAATGAAATCATTGGCCATTGGTGCTTCACTCAATCTCCAGTCCCTCCCCCCTCCTTGGAGATTGGGAGGTGGGGCTGAAAGTTCCAAACTTCTAATCAAGGCTTGGTCTTCCTGGCCACCTGTCCCCAACCTGAAGCTATCTAGGGGCCCCCTAAAACTTGCTCCGTTAGAACAAATAATGCTCCCATTGCCCTAATCATTCATGAAGTCCCCAGGTATTTAGGAGCTTTATGCCAGGAACCAGGACAGACTGAACATTTTTCTTATTATACCACAACCAACACCTCAAGTGTATGTCGAAATAGACCTCCAGTCCTTCCCCCAGAGGGAACAGTGGCCACGGACTGGATAACTGCACTGGGGCAAGAGGGCTGACACCATCCTAACTGGACGTGGTGAGCAGAAATTGGCATATGTCGATATCCTAGCCATATCTACATATATGACAGAGAGTAAAAGAGAAATCCCACAGAAACATTCCGAGGCCTACCACGCTGGTGAAGTTGTTAGGGACCTAGCAGTCTTGCATACATTGAGACATTTCTATGAAAGTAAAGGACAAATTGTTGCACCTTGCACCTAAGAAAGAGTGGCATGCTCTTACGAGTAGGTACTGTGTATACAATATCAAAGCACTTCACTTATTTTTAAGTAAAAACAGCAACGTACAATACAGTGTGCCCAGCGGTCACTCATTCAGCAAACACAGTGGGCCTCCATTATCAGAGGGTTTCACATCTGTAGATTCAACCAATGGCAGATTGAAAATATTCAAAGAAAAATGTTCCGTCGTTGCTGATGTTTACTATGTACTTAGGCCTACAGTGGTTGTAGCTGTACTGAACACGTACAGACTTTTTCTTCTTGTCTTTATTCCTCAAACGATACAGTACGACAAGTAGCTATACAGCATTTATATCGTGTTAGGTATTTTAAGTAACCTAGAGATGGTTTAAAGTAGATGGGAGGATGTGCGTAGGTTATAAGCAAATACTACGGCATTTTATATAAGGGGCTTGGGCATACCCGGATGTTGGTATCCATAGGGATCCTGGAAACCAATCCCCCTCGCACACCAAAGGACGACTGTATTAATAATCGAGGACTTCCTCTATGCCAGGAACTGTCCTAGGTCCTGGAGAAACAGGTAAACAAAACAGCTGCAATCCAAACTGCCAGGAAGCTTACATCCTGGGAGAAGAGAGGGACAATGAACAAATAAGACCCCTCCGAAATGAGATCATTTCCGATAGTGGTAGATGGTAGGAAGGAAACCCAACAAAGAGGTGTGACAGTGAGAGGTTGGGGGCGGTGGGTCTGCTTTAGAACAGGTGGTAAGGGAAGGCTTCTCTCCAGGTACCATTTGAGCTGAGGCAGCAGGATGCAAGCGAAAAGCCCCGAGGCAGGAAAGGGCTTAGAGTGCAGAGGGCCACGGAGATGGGAGTCCAGCTGGAGCCAGGTGACCGGTGCGGAGAGCAGTAACGATGCCATCTGAGAGGTAGGCAAGGCTCAGAATTTGTAGTTTGCCTCTACAAACATGTTCTCCTTGTATAAAAAAGGAGGCTACAGATGTACAAAAATGCATTTTTTCTTGCACATGTGCTTGTTTATGTGCAGAATATTTCTGGAGGGAGAAACAAGAAGCTGGTCATGGAGGCTGCCTCCGGCACGGGGGCTCCAGGGCGGGAAGGCGACGTATGTTTCATAGCGTTTCTTTTTATGCTGTTTGATATTTTTACCATGTACATGAATTACTTTTTCAATTAAAAACTAGTTAATTTTTTAAAACCAGTGGAAACATCTTAATATTCAATCTCAGCTGTAATCAAAGAGATGTATATTCAAGCATCACAGAAATAAGATTGTTCAGGAAGGATTTAAAAACTCATAAAGCTCATAGTTGATGAGGACATGAGAAAGCAAACTCGTGTTGTTTGTATGTTTTAGTCGTGGAAATGAGCATATATGTAAGCCATGGAGTCCATAGTTATCAAATATGAATTACTTTTTACTAATGCTCATACTCCCCCCACCATTTGTCATTATATTCAGAACTAAATACATCCTTAAAAGGTTATTTGAAATGCCATCTTTGTTATGGCTCCCTTTTTTTAATATGGCTGCTCTCCTTGCGAATATTTCTTGGCTTTTTATTCTGTCCCACTTGTATGTCCGTGTAGTAACACGACATTTTGATTTTTGTAGTTCTATGAAATAATTTCTGTAAGCGATAGGGCCAGCTCCCCTTTGTCACTCTTCTCAACTTGACACGTTAAGGCACAGCTGGAGTAACAGTAACTCCCACCGCCTGTGTGAAGCAAGGTGTGCCTAAGGGATTCCCACCTATTGCCAGACTCACGCTCCAGAATATTAACTGCTACTCAACTATGTGGTCGATTTGCCCAGAGCAAGTCTAATAGGAATGGACGAAACCTATGCTTCCCTGAACTAGATGTCTCCACACCGGGCACAGGTCTGCCAAGGGGCAGCTGTGGTGTCAGAGGTGCTGAGATGCCCGAGGTGGGTTTAGGTGCTATTCTCCATGCTGTGTGCAAGACACTGAGTTTTAGAAAATAAATGTGCTCTTGTTGCATGGTGGCGATGTGGTCATGCGAACTGTAAGGGAAACCCCCCGACCAAGCAGAGGTAGGGCAGGTCAGAGGGGTTCCTGTGAGTGTCACTTCAGGGGCCTCCAGCCACACTTCTCTGCTCTGACCGCTTGACACCGTTCTGCTGCCTCCTTCATCTCGTCACACTTTGATTGTATTTAAGTCTTTGTTCGGCTTTGGTGCCTCTGGAGAAGTAAATTATCTCTGAGGATTAGCGTGTTTGGGGGAGGTGGGTCCTCCTAGCGCTGCCAGCACGGATGCCAATCTGTATGGAAAATTCCTCACTGATGTGTTCATGAAGAAATGGGTGATGTTAAACAGTGACATTTGGGAACAATCTTGGAGGAACTCTGCTACTCTAGTTCGGCTTGAAGACCTAGTGTCATAGAGACGTCCTGTCCACTTGTCACCCATGGCACACTGTCACCCATGGGCACACTGTCACCCGTGGACTGGAGACTGGGCAAGAGGGGAGAATGACCATTTCCCACACTCTGTCCCCAGCCGTCATCCACATCCTGTGGCAGCTGGTTTTCGTGGATTTGAGGAAAGTAAGGGGCTTCCGAAATCCTTTTGACATTTGCTAGAAAAGATTTTGTTTTTGAATGTTATTTATTATTTTCTCAGAGCTACATAGTCACTGTGGAAAATCTGGAAAATACAGAGCGGCGTAAAGAATTAAAATCACCCAAACTCCGCCATTCAATGTAACTGTAGTTAACATTTTCATGCATTTCCTCCAGCCCATTTTGTATATGTAACTGAGATCTTCCAGTACATACACGTTTATTTCTTGACTTCCACTATTTGTGTGATTAAAATAGTCCATAAAGATAATTTTAATAACTGGGCAAAATTATATTTTACGCACGTGTAATAACTGTGATATCATTCTCCTATGCAGTGCTTTTAAGTGGTTTCCAAGCTTTCCTTTTATAAATATAGCAGGTCTCAAAATGCAGTGCAACTGTATCTGGGATGTGAAGAAAAAATACAGCTGTTTCATTTTTTTGGTCTTCCAATGTCCTCGTCTCTGGCTAGTGTGTGTGTGGGGGGGAAGTTACCTTTAAAATCTTAGTCCTACCCAATAATCCTTATACACAAGGCTCAGTCTCTAAGAAAAAAGGTGTCTTCCGCCACTGTCCAGATGGCGACTTGGGAGTAGAGGGGAAGAAGTGTGGCTTCTGGGAGCCCAGGGATAGGGTGTGAGGGTGACTCAGGGTGTTTGGCGGTGGGTTTGCTCAGGTCCTTGCTGATTCCAGGGTGATGTCACATCCCAGTGACCCCTCCAGAAATGTCAGGATCCCATGTACCCATGGGGACGCTACAGGGGCTCAGGAGCGGGAACCTCAGGGCCCCTTCTTCTGTGATGGTGCAGCCTCCTCCAGGGGCTCCAAGCAGGAAGAGACGCAAAGCCCCCTCAACCAGGGGTGTCACTGAGTTACTGACTTAACTAAGTGGCTCTCATTTCTGTCTGACTTGCTCTCCTCCTCCTCCTTCACTGTTTCATCTTCCCACTTTCCCTGGGGCCTGAGACAGATAGGCTTCCCCCCTGCTCTGCCCCACGTCCCTCCAGGGAATGGCAGCAAAGCTCGTGGCCTGCCTTGCAGAGCGGGAAGGACTGCCTTCTCCACTCACAGAGGACCCCACAGGCTGAGTCCTCGGGGCTCGGCTGCTGAAATGCTAAAGGAAGGAGCTTGCAAGTGTGCCTATGATCCAAAGAAAATAATTTAGGTCTTTTTTGAAGAAAGACACCCATTTTGCAAGGCTAATTTCTTCCTGCATAATTTTATTTTGAATGTCAGAAGCTGGATATTAATTCCTTTTTTTTTTCTTCTGTCTTCATTCTCTCTATAATTTTGCACTTTACTGAAATGAATGCCATCAGTTAGAAGACGCACCGTTATTTCAGGTCCTCCTAAGAAAGACAAGCGAGCTGCCAATGAAATTATGAACAATACTGCCTTATTATTTAGGATTTTGGTTGATGCTTTTTGAGAAAGCTCTGTCTCGGCTTATTCAGACATACATTTTTATCACTCCTGTGCATAGGTAAAAAGGAAAACAGAAGCGAAATAAATTGGAAAGTGATCCTAAAACTTCTTCACGGAAGAGACTGTTGTAGAAAATGATGCTTCTGAAGCCCCTTTCAACGCAGAGCTGGGGAAGATCGAGTCCTTGTCCACAGCGTATTGTCAGTGCACTGTTGACATAGGATCCCTTAGCCCAGAGATGAGGACATCTGCCACTGCCTTTGCGACTTTCTTCCAAATGGCGGACCCCCATCCTGCAAGTGGATACACTGCACCTTCCCAGCCAATTGACACAGGTGTTAACAGAAGGTTTTCAGACCACGACTGCAGGTGGGCAGACAAAGACCACCATATCATTTCTGTTGCCTAGCCAACCACTATTGTCAACCAACACCGATTGTAGGACAAACCCCAGTTTCACACACGTAAGTCTTAGACACGATGAACTATCGTAAGCCTTCATATTTCTCCATCCCACACCTCTTCTTCCACCTCTAGGCAGGTGGATGCTTCAAGCCAAACAGAGAGAAAGTTGTGTTCTTGGAAAGACATGGATCTTCTCTGAGATACTCATCCTATTACATAAACCGCCGTGGAAAGGAAATCTTTTTTTTTTAAAATTAAATTTATTGGGGTGACAATTGTTAGTAAAATTACATAGATTTCAGGTGTACAATTCTGTATTACATCATCTATAAATCCCATTGTGTGTTCATCACCCAGAGTCAGTTCTCCTTCCATCACCATATATTCGATTCCCCCTTACCCTCATCTCCCACTCCCCACCCCCCACCCCCCCAAAATCTTCTAATATAAAGCTTTGACTACAACTCTGCTATTTCTTCAGATAGATTCCTAGGAGGGGGGTTTAGGTACGAAAAAATAAGGCTGACTGTTCTTTTCATGAATATAAACCATAGTTACTGGATCAAATGTGAGGGAGGCAGACATGCAAGCGCGTACACACACACACACACACACACACACACACACACACACACACTATGGCAACACCAGCAAACAAGAAGTGCTTTCAATAGGACCAGAAATGATCGGGAGCCCTTGAAAGACAGACAGAGGATGAGGCCAGACTAAGGGAGGAAACCATGGCATAAACCACGTGCGAGGGAAGACGGCTATAGAAGTCGAGAGCAGCTTAGAGGCTCTAAACGCAGAAACGATAGACACGGGAAACAGAAGAAAGCTCTGGGGCGACTTGCAGTTGGTTGAGGCATCACAGCAGGAACGGGAGACTTGCTCTCCTCCCCTGATTGTGCCAACAAGAGGACGGCAGAGCCATCTGCCCACAGTCAGGAGCAGTAAGGTGGGCACTTGAACTAAAAAATCAGGGCAGGACCTGGGAAGGCCACTAGCACGTAGAGCCAAGATGGAACTTCTTCAGCCAAAGGCAGATGCTGCTAGTTCACCCCACTCAGCAGAGCCTTCCCTTCTTCCACCATAATCGTTGGATTCAGGATGCAGCAAACAGTTGCAATACTCACAGACTAGCCACGTTTGTTGGGAATGTTTGACAAATAACAAATCTGACTGACAGTGGCTCAAGCAAAAAAAGACATTTAATTAAATCACATCCCAAGATATCTAGAGGTGATTTCAGGTTTGGCACCTCTGACTCAATTAAAGCCATCCAGGAAAACAAATCTCCTACCTTTCCACTTCACCATCCTTGGTGTATAGCTGCCTCATGGTCACACAATGGCTGCCACGGTCCAGACATCACATCTATGTCAAAGGAAGGAAGACAGGGAAAGAGGCAGTGTCACTGAGCTTTCCTGACACAAGTGTCCATTTTATAATAAAGCAAAAGATTTCCCAAAAATTTCTCAATAGGCTTCCACTTATATCTCATTGGCTAGAACTTTGTCACATGCCAGCCCTACCTGCAAGGGAGGCTGGGAAGAGAGGCATTGGAATTACAATGGACTTAGTATGATCATGAATTGTCACCTGAGCTGGGTGAGCATATGATTGCCTAAACACAATCAGGGTTCTGTTAGGAAGCAACAAGTGAGGAATATATCACATGAGCTCATTGCCAGAGTCTTTGAAAGCTAATAGGAACACTCAAACATAAAGACAATCACACATCCAACAGTCAAAAAAAATATGGGAGGATTAACACCACCTTGAAACAGAGATACTGAACCCAACAAGCAGAAGAAAACAATAAGACTTTAGATTAATTACATACACTACCTTCAGACAGATAAAAGAGACATTTGCATTCCAAAATAATGATAATAAAAAATTAGAGATTTTGGCTAATAGACAATCAGATGTTAATAATATGCATTTTTAAAATGTCAATGCAAAAATGCAAACCACAGAGCAGAAAGATAAACCAACGAAGAAGGAAAGAAAAAAATGATGTACACCTAGAGACAGTATGATGACATTTCACACCACCAAGGATCAAAGAGAAATCCCTAAGAGAGGAAAAACGGATGAACTATAAAGGACAAAAAAAAAAAAAAAAAATTAGATTGGCATCAGCCCTTTTTTGGCAATACTGGATGAAAGAAGATAATAGCAAAGTTTTGAGGGGGGTAAAACATTATGAGCCAGGAATTCTGTCCCCATGTATATACTACAGTCAAGCGGGAGGACAAAACAAATCCATTTCAGACCTTTGAGATCTAAGACATTTTACCACCCAAGACCCACACATGCAAGAACTATTAGAGGATGTACTCCAACAAGAAAAAAATAGGAATCTGTGGCAGACAGATACTTAAACGGTCCAAAGGATCTCTGCCTCCTGGTGTTCACCCTCTTGTGTAATCCCCGCCCCTTGAGTGTGGGTGGGACCTGTGACGTGCTTCTCACCAAGAAAACACAGCGAAAGATTCCGACTTCTGTTTTGTCAGCAGACTTTCTCCTTTGCTTGCTCAAGGAAGCCAAGTGACATGTTGTGAGCTGCCCTATGTTGTGAGATGCCCACATGACCAAGACCCAGAGGAGGCCTCCATCCGACATCCAGCTAGGAACTGAGGCCCTCATCCAACAACCCAAGTCCTGGGTCTTTCCTCAGTCAAACCTTCAGATGAGACCCTAGCCCGGGCCCACACCTTTTTGCAGCCTGGGAGAGACCCTGACGCAGAGGCCCCAGATAAGCCCGGCCTGGATTCCTGACTCACAGTGAGATGCTGTTGGTTTAAACCAGCAAGTGTGTGGCGATTTGTTATCCAGCAACAGATGCCTAACGCTGAATCCAAGATGCAAAGGTGGGCTGGCTATAGGAAGCAGTGGTGGGCAAACAGGCCAGTGAAACTCTGTGAGAAGTCCAAGAAGGTGTGGATTAAAAGCAAACTCTGGAATAAGAATCTCTGATTATTCAACACGGGAGGTGGGGAGAAGAGGAGAAATAAGGGAGGGAAGAAAAAGGGTAGAGGATTTCTTGTCCTATTTGAAGGTATGATATAAATTCTACCTTAAACTCTAGAGACTAATACATACATATCGCTCCAAATATTTGTACTAAAATGTTAAGGGTAAAGAACTTGTTGAAAAACCAATAAAAATTACAGCAAAATCTTTTTTAAAAGGCAAATGCCCACAAAGAAGTGGAGATTGGTAGAGAGAACAATAGCAAGACAATAAACAGATGGACAGGCAGTAAACGATGCCGCACACCCAAAAAAGCCGAATCCTAGAGCTTAAACTCGAGGTGGCCATACTGCAAAGAAAGGACTACAGAAAAGGGACATTCAGGGAATTTAAGATATGAGCTATTGGGAGTGAAAGTGGAGGAAATCTCCCAGAAAACAGAGCAAGAGACAAAGAGATGGAAAATAGAAAACAGAAAATAGAGGCTCAACCCAGGAGATCCAGTGCTCAAATAATTAGCGCAGAAAAGGAAAACGGAGGCGAGGAAATTATTTGTGAAACAATTTGAAACAATTTCCCAGAATTCTGGCCATCATGCATAAGACAGTTGTGAACGCTTTTAAATAGCTCAGAATACATGATCACTGGGGGGGCCCGTGCATGTTTTCCCATTTTATTCACATGGATTTGCATTTCTGTACGCATTTATTTATGGAAGGAACTCCCACAAACCCATCCCCCAACTAATCAATAACTATCTATGGGCTCCTTGCCTACCCCCCCACACCTCCTTTGCTTTCAAAAGTAGCTTTACTATACATCCGGGTGCCGGAACAATGTATTATTTTGTTTTACTTGGTTTACAATCTTAGGAAGAGAGTATCACTCTGTGTGGTCGTCTGAGATATACTTTTTTCACTCATCTTTATACTGTGCAGATTTGTAGCTGTTGCTGCCTGGAGCCACAATTCAATCATTTTCACAGCTGCATGATATTCTATTCTTTTTTTTTTTTTTTTTAAGGAGGGCACAGCTCACAGTGGCCCATGTGGGGATCTTACCGGCAACCTTGGTGTTATCAGCACCACGCTCTTACCAGCAGAGCTAACCAGCCACCCCTATGATATTCTATACTTTATACTAAAGTTTACTCATTCATTCTCCTACCTCCTACCAGCTTGGAAGGATTGGGAAAGAGCATGTATGTGTGTGTGTGTGTGTGTGTGTGTGTGTGTGTGTGTGTATGTGTGTTGATAATGAGATTTCAATCCTCATCGTCTCCAGTGGAAAATCAACAGGTAATGACTAAAACGGAAAAATCAAGAAGTAGCAATACACGTATATCATATAGAGATAAAGAAGTAAATATGAAATGAATCAGCTAAAGGAGTGAAAGTGGTTTCCGCTGAGGGGGAGGACGGAGGAGACAGCTGTTTTTCACAACAAGACTTATATCATAATTGGACTTTCACACCAAGTGCACATCTAACATTGCAAAAAGGTGAAATATGAAGGGGAACCACCAGAATAACAAAAATAGGATAGAGCTTGCAAACTATCAGTGAGAAAAGAAATGGAATAAAGAAATGTGATTAATCAAACAAATGGTAGGAAAAGAAATAAGAAAAGCCATTTTAAAAAATGTAGTGGTTTTTTTTTTAAAAAGGATATTAGTTTCCTATTGCTACTATCACAAATTACCACAAATTTAGTGGCTTATAGCAACACAAATTTATTAGCTTGCAGTTCTGGAAGTTAAAAACCCAAAACAAGTCTCCCTGGACTGAAATCAAGGTGTTGGCAGGGTTCCTTTCTGGAGGCTCCAGGGGTGAATCTGTTTCCCTGCCTTTTCCAGCTTCTAGAGGCCTCCCTTACTCCATGGCTCATGGCCCTTTCCTCCATCTCTGTGCCTTTCTGCCACAGTCACGTCTCTGTCTGATTATCCTCTTCTGTGTCCCTCTTGCCCATTTAAGGATCCCTGTGACTGCACTGGGCCCACCCGGAGAATCCAGGATGGTCTCTGTATTTGAAGGTCAGCTGGTTAAGAACCGTAATTCCATCTGCAACCTTACTTCCCCTTTGCCAGGTAACCTAACGTGCTCACAGGTTCTGGGGATTAGGACGTGACGTCTTTGGGGGGCCGTTATTCTGCCGACCACAAAACAGTACAGCCAATAGAAAACAGAGTTAAACAGAAACAAATAGATGAAAGTTTAGAAAGAGGAGCAAAAATTAGAAAGGAGGAAATAATTGGGAAAATGGAGACAAATTTATTAGAATTAAATTAAGATGAAAGATTTTAGATCGAAATGGACCACAAGGACCAAAGAAGAGAGAAAAGGAAAACCCACACTTAGAGGAATAATAGTGTAATTTAAGAATGTCAAAGACAAAGAGAAACTTTAAAGTTTGCAAGAAAAAGAATAGATTTTTTACCAAAGAACAAAGATCAGGTTTACATCAATTTTTCAATAACAGTACGGGATGCAAAAAGGCAATTGAACCTTTCTTACAAATTATTGAAGGAAAAGAATTTAGAAACCTAAAACTTGACATCCAGCCATATTTTCATTCAAATATAAGGGTACAAAAATATCATGAGGTTTACCAGGCCTGAAAAGGTTTGCCACAGAAAGAGTCACACTGGAAAATAAAGTATTTAAATAATAGGAGAGACAAATCTAATAAATGCTACAGGAGCAAAACAGGGTAGAGAGCCACTGGGGTTCGGGTACAACCTGGCATGAGGTGAGGGGTAAGGAGGTTTTCATGTCTGGGGAGATGACCCTTCATGGGGAGACGGAACCCAAGAGGGATCAGGAAAGTGTCCATGGGGGAGAGATGGCAACTGCAATAACAGATTAGCTACATATAAGGGATTAATCACATAATTTAGTATATCAAAGACAATGGAAACCAAGTTTCACAAGGTCAGAGAAAGAAGTTACAAATATGCAATGGAAAAAGGCTACAATGTACCCTGTGGGGTTGGATTGCAATTCCAGGTGTCTCCTGAACTCATGATTTTCAATACACATAAACATAAGCTTGTAGATAGGTTTACTATGTATGTTCCCTAGCTCTGTCCCCTCAGAGGGCCTGGGAGAAGTGACACCCCTAAAGCTATTCACATACCTAGTGTCCATGTTTGCAGGGCAGGCAAAGCACACTATCAGAGCTGGAAGCTGAACAATTCCCGCAGCTCATTCAGGGCTCAGGGATGTTTGAGTCCTAGCCAATCTGAGTGGAGGGGCTTCATTGAACACCCAGTGCATTCCTTGGAAAATCACTGAAAAACAAATTACAGAAACTGGCATAAGAAGAAATAGACACATTCCTGTCACTATTCAACAAGCCAGATTTGTAATTTCAAAACAAAATCTTCACAAACACACATACACACTCACAGGCAACATTCTTAGGGGAAAGTTTATGGCTGAGCAAATATTTGTATTAGAAAAGAAGAAATTTCTAAAATCAACCTTCCACCTTAAGGAACCAGAAAAAGAAGAGCAAATTAAACTCAAAGTAAGTAGAGGGAAAGAAATAAGATAAGGGCAGAAATCAATAAAAATAGGAAGCAGTCAAACATTAGAGAAAATCAATGAGGCCAAAAGCTGGTTCTCTGAAAAGATCAATAAAATTGATCAACCTTAGATAGACTGGTCAAGAAAAAAGAAAGGAAGGCACAAATTGCCAACATGTTTGGATCTATTTTTGTTTACTCTATGTTAAACATTCATATAATTCTAGTCAAATGTACAAAACCAGGTATGTTCAGAGAAGTATGACTTCTCCCTGTCCCTTTTACTCTGTCTCCTTCCTCTCCTATAGGTATTTATTTTATTTGTTTTGTGGCTTATCCAATCCACATTTGGGCACAAGAAAATACATGCACAGTGAATATACCTGCAGCATTGTTTTAAGGAATGCTGTGTTTCTCAGATGGGGCTCTCTTGGGGTGGTTTGAGATTCTTGTGAATATAGTCACGTTCAAATATAACCAACGCATCCAAACAGAAACTTTTAGAGTGTTCAAAAACACATGCAAGAGTGGGTTTCACAGATCAATGAATATGGTTATAGTTGATAAACATCTGCAAAGAATATCAAAGGGGCTTATCCTGACTCTGCAGAAAGAGAGTTCCACCTTTTTCTTGAATGTAGAGTGACAAAGCACCTGGCTGTCGGATCCAGGTTTCTGTGCAAAATTGGTCCAGTTCATTTTTCAAAATCGTATTTTGTATTCCACAGGTCCTGCTAATCCCGAGTGATGCAGAGTCCCTTTACAATCTGGCCAGTAAAGTTGGTGGCCCTCATACCATCAACGGACAAGTGCGTCCTGACCAAGGGAGGGGTCTTTCAAAAGCCTTTTGTTGTCAGTGTTTAAAATTGTTACCCTTTTCCTGTAATAAAGTGATGAACCTTAACTAACCATCTTGACTAAAACTCTAATTACTTGTTTGTTTTATCCTGAGATAAAAATCCAATGTCTGCACTGGTACTATAACCAGAGAATGCATAATGAGATTTAATACCAGGGGTACCAAAAAAATGCATACAAGTGGACATGTGGGTCAGCGTTGCTCAAACAGTAGTTCGCCGTCATCAGAAGTGCCTGGATGCTGATGGGAACCACTTTGAGCACCTCTTGTAATTGCAGAAGTCAAACGTGACTTGTATTCATCTTTTGTTATTGGTATATATTGAGTATTATCATTTTAATACAGTGTTTTTCCCTTTATTAAAATGTGCATACATTTTTTTGGCACCCTCTGCATTATAGTTGTTCCTGGTATCCATATGGTGAATATATCTACCTGACGATCAGTGCTAGGAATAATTCCTGATGCTGCTGTGATTGTATAAACACTTGCATGGCTCGATCCAATTGTTTACAATTATTTTCACATTAAAAGTGATAGTGTCCTGATAACTTACAATGTGTACTTGGTAGAGGCTTTCAGCTACTCTTCCTTACGTGGCAGATGTGTTTAGTTGCTAACGTGAAATCTCTTTTATGAGATGATCGTCATGTACAAGAGTTTGGATGGGCCTCTCTCTGGTTCAATGCTGGTTACATATACAAAGTTCCTGCATAAGAATTCTTGTTAGGCAATCTTAACGGACGATGAAGCTGACACTGTAAACCGGTAGGGAAAAGATACCTCGTCAATAAATGGTGTGGGGTCAAGGGGATATCTGTATTGAAAATGAAAAGAAACTCAGCTCCTATCTCATACAATATACAAAAATCTATTTCACGTGGATTATAGACCTAAATGTGGAAAGCAAGACCAAAAAGCTTTTAGCCAATAGCTCCATGTAGCTAACAATCACTAAAAATGTGGCTAAACCTGATTTGAAATGTGCTCTCTGTGTAAAGTACATACTGTATTTCAAAGACTTAACATCAAAAATGAATGTCAAATATCTCATTAAAAATTTTATATTGACCACATGTTGAAATAATATTTTGATGTATTGGGTTAGACAAAGTATATTATTAAAATTAATGTTGCCTGTTTCTTTTTACTTTTTTAAATGAGACTACCAGAAAATTTAAAATTACGTACGCGTAATAATTCATTTGTGCCTCATGTTATATTTCTATCATTCGGCAGCTACGCACTAGAAGATAGCATAGGAAGACGTATTCATAACCTTAGAATAAGCAAAGAGTTCTTTAAAAGGACACAAAAAGCACTGACTACAGTGGAAAAGATTAATGAATTGGACTTCATGAATATGAATAACTTCTGTTCATCAAAAAATGACATTCAGAGAGTGAGAAGCATCAAAATTAAAAACATTTGTGCTTTTAAGGACATCATCAAGAAAGAAAAATGACAACCCTCAGAAAAGGAGAAAAAAAATTGCAAATCATGTACCTGAGAAGGGTCTAGTATCAAGAATATATAGAGCGCTCTTACAATTTAATGATAAAAAGACGAATAACCCAATATGAAAATGGGCAAAGGATCTGAATAGGCATTTCTCCGAAGAAGACACACAAACGGCCGACAAGCACGTGAAAAGATGCTCAACACCATTGGCCATCAGGGAAATGCTAATAGAAGCCAAAACAGGATCCCACTTCACACCCAGTACAATGTCTATAATCAAAAAGACAGTAACAAATGTCAGTGAGAATCTGCAGAAATTGGAACCCCCACTACTATGGGGATGTACAACAGTGCAGTCACTTTGGAAAACAGCCTGGCCGTTCCTCAGAAAGATAAACACAGAGTTACCATGTGACCCAGCAATTCTATGTGTATATATGTATATATCCAAGAGAAATGAAAATATATGTCCACACAAAAACTTGTATACTAGTGTTTACAGTAGCATTATTCATAGTAGTCAAAAAGTAGAATAACCCAAGCATTCATCAACTAATGAATGGATAAACAAAATGTGGTATATCCATACAATGGAACATTATTTAGGAATAAAAAGAAACGAAATACTGATAAACACTACGAAGTGGATGAACCTTGAAAACATTATGCTAAGAGAAAGAAGCCAACACAAAGGACCACATATTGTGTGACTCCATTTACATGAAATGTCCAGAATGGGCAAATCTATAGAGACAGAAAGAAAATAGATGAGTGATTGCCTAGGACTAAAATAGTGGGCAGCCGGAGGGGTGACAGCTAAGAGGTGTGGGGTCTCTTTTTGGGGTGAAGAAAAGTTTTCTAAAATTGATTGTGGTGATGGTTACACAACTCTGAATAGCCTAAAAGCCACTGAATTGCACACTCTAAATGGGTAAATTGCATGGCTTGTGAATTATACCTCAATAAAGCTGTTTAAAAAACAGAGAGAGTATGAAGGTAAACCATAGAGTAAGAGAAGATATTTGAAATACCTATAATAGAAATAGAACCATATCCAGAAAATATAAAGAAATTCAAAAGTTAGCAAGAAAAAATAAAGACAACCCAACAGAAAAAGAGCAGAATACTTGAGTAAACATTTCACAAAAGAGAGTGTCTAAATGGTCAATCAACATAGGAAAAGAGTTCAGCATTAATAGTCGAGATGGAAATGGTATTACAACCATAATGAGATACCACTAGCCTCGCATCAGAATAGCTACAATTAAAAATTATTGCCAGTCAAGAATTAACAAGGGAGTGATGCCAGCAAGATAGTGGAATAGGCGGTCCCTAGCCCTCATCCCCACACAGAAACAACAATTTGGCAGCCATCCACGGGAAAAAGTGCCTTTCTGGAAGCTTTGCGATCCAGGTTGCAGTTTGCAAAAAATATTTTTTAATTAAAAAAATAAATGAATTCACAAGGTCACGAAGCAACTAAAATTCGCATATGCAGTTGGTGGGAGGGTATAATCATTTGAAAACCTATTTTGGTATCTATGAAAGATAAAATATGTAAACCCTATGACCCAGCTATCCCATAGCTAGGTACACAACCAACGGAAATATGTACATATATACACCAAAAGATATATATATATATATATATATATATATATATATATATATACAAGAAAATTTATAGTAGCTCTATTCACAATAGTTCAAAACTGGAAACAGTCCAAATATGTGTAGAAAGTCGAAGTTCTCCATACATTGTGAGATAGTCCGTAATGGGCTACTATACAGCCATAAAAATGAATGCACTACTGCTACAGCTACGTGGAGAGTTGTTGTAATTAGTATAACGTTGAATGAAAGAAGCCAGTCACTAAAGAATTCACAGGTTGTATAATTCCATTCATACATAGTTCAAAACTAAGGAAGATGAAACATTATTGTTTAGAGGTGAAAGCTCAGGCCATAAAATTCTAAAAGAAAAGCAAGGAAGTTATCTTTGTGGGAGGACGCAGTGACTGGAGGAGCCGCTTTCTGGGGCGCTAACGCTGTATTCTTGACTTGAGTGGTGGGTAGGTGGTGTTCACTTCGTGATACATCACTGAGCTAAACATGTCTGTTTTGTGTAGATTTTTACATGCATGTTACAGTTTTATAATAAAAACGTTTTAAAAAGAAGAGTATTTACTAGCAAGGAGACATATGCCTGTGAAGTATCATAAAGTGAAAAAAGTTTGCAGAACTATTTATATGGCATGGTCTTAATTTTACTGTATGAATATAGATTTATCTATGTTTGTATAAATACACTGATCTGAAGTGATGTAAACCCAGGTCATATGGTATTTATCCCTGGACGCAGTCACCAGTCTTCTTTGTTCAGTTTGTTTGTGCCCATGTATTTTCCTGCTCTTTCTGTAATAAGCCTTTATTGCTTTTCTAATAAGAAATAAAGCCATTTTGTAGTATTGGCCTGGGAATAAACTAACAGATCAATAGAACAGAATAGAAAACTGAGAAAGAGATTCAATAGATATAAGACTTTGATATGTGATAAAGGTGGGATTTCAAATCAATGGGGAAAAGATGGGTAATTTGATAACATTTCATTGGTTCAACTAACAATTTGGAAGATAAAGCTGAATTCTACCTCACACCTAAACAAATCCTAAATAAGTCCCTATATTATTTAAATGCAAACAAAAACTTTTAACCACACTAAATAAAAACATACGTTTGAGAAGAAAATGTAAGCAAATAGTCCCATCATCTTGGAACGGAGATCTTTCTAACCTTGTATCAAAGTTGGCTCGCACAAAGGTGGGCAGATTTGGCAATTTAAAAATATAAAACTAAATATACATATATATATATATATATATCAGAAGTTCATAATAATCACAGCTGTAAAATGCCTAGGAATAAAATTAACAAGAAATGTGAAATGTCTTTATGACAAAACTGTACAACTTTACTGGAAGACATAAAAGAAGACCTGAAAAAATGGAGAGCTTGGTGGAGGGAGTCAAATTTATTCACTGTCACTTTGCGCATATGTATATATATATATATATATATATATATATATATATATATATATATATATATATAGAGAGAGAGAGAGAGAGAGAGAGAGAGAGAGAGAGAGAGAACCTAAATATTTGGGAATAGATTACTCCTCCAACTGTGTGATGTGCAGTGGTTAAGAATACATAGCCCTGCACACACTTTTACATGCAGGGAAAATTTCTCTGCCACTTCTTCTCACATCCCCCAAGCCTGGGGGAGAGAAGTTGCTGGACTTTGATCGGTCCTACACAGCAAGCTGAGGTCACTGTGTTACAAGGACACACACACACTTGGTCTCCCTGTGCTGTCCCGCCATGCACACCCGGTTTAGCAGAGGACGGGCTGTGCCTCACTTTCTGCCCTCACACTGGGAGGCGTGAAGCTGACCTGTTTCTAATCCCCTAACTTGAGGGCTGGCCAGATTCCCAGCCTCAGCCCAGGCTCTGTGCTGCCGTCCAGCTTCTACCCACGTCCTGAGTGAGGCAGTGGCAGAATGGCCAGGCCTGCTGGTTCATGGCGAGGCCTCCTGGCCCAGGAGACAAATGACGATACATAGTCACATGGTTGCAGGGTGACTGCAACAGGCAATATCTAGCCATCACTCTATAACCAGAGGACTCTACAGCAATGTGGCACTGTGCTGGAGGAAGAAATTGTCCCATGAACCTAGGTGCCAGATCTGGATGATGTAAATAACCAAAAGCCATTATAAACTAGCTGGGGAGATAGAATAGCACATTGGTTAAAAATACAGATTTTACAATGCCTGGGTTCAAGTCCAGGTTCTACATCTAGCTAGCTGTGTGACCTTTGACAACATACTTAACCACTCTGAGCCTCAGTTTTCTCCTCTGTAAAATATTACTGTGCTACAGTACTATTATAATGATATTTACCAATACAGGGCTCTTACGAGGATTAAATGAGTCAGTATATATAAATAATACTTAGAACTGTGCCTGGCACGGAATAACTATGTGTTAGTTGTTACCATCATTACAATGGAATCTAAGAGACTCAGAAAACCCCTGCCCAGGCCGAGCTCCACAGCCTGGCTACGCAAGCACCTCTCCTGAGAGGGAACCAGGCACCCGGAGAAGCCACCGGCTAACATGCCCAGCCTGTCGTCACCTGGCCATGCTCGTTGAAACTTGCCGCCTGTGTGCTAATTGCAGTAAAATGGAACTGCTGTAAGATGCACCAGGGCGCACGTTTTGCGCTGGTTCTCAAACCCAGGCCTGTCTGGTATCAGGCATGTGCTCCGCTGACAATGAAATGAATGTGCTGTGATCTTGATTTGGCTACTGACCCACGTACAGGAGCTCCTTTGGGAACCATTCTGTCCACCCGCAGCCTCCCAGAGTTGCTGAGCGCAGGGCCCCAGCCCCACCCTCACTGGGGCCCCCTCAAGACCCCACCTCCACACAGGTGGGGCTGATTTCAAAAGACGCCTAGCATGTATTGCTGAGTGAAAAAGCAAAAGGCCGAACAGTGTGTGTAATGCAATTGTTGTTGGAAGCATACAGGAAACTGCATTTTCAAAGTCTAGCAGGATGTATGCCAAACAGTGCATGGTGGTTACTTGGTGGGTTTACCTGGGCAAGGGGCTTGAGTGTGGAGGAGGGGGCATGGTCACTCTTTGCTGTAGACCCGTTACTGTGGTTTGACTTTTTCACAGCAACATATGCAAATTTGGCTATGAACAAAAACGAAACGAAACAAAACAAAACAACAAAAACATTTTTTTCAATAAACATCAAATCACAGGAAAATATTTGCAACATGTATGTCAGACAAAGGGTTAAAGCAATATCTCTAAGTGTTCAGGAATAGAAAAAGTAGTTGAAGAGAATAGAATAAAACAGCAACAGTGGTTATTCCTAGAGGAGACTTAATGGGATATTTTAATTTTCTTCTTTATACCCTTTCCTATATTTTCCAAACATTTAGCAATAAAAATACATTATACTTTCCTAGTCAGAAAAATACGATTTTTTAAGTTGAAGGGAAATATAACAATAAAAACAGATACTTATAGAGAAGATATGAAAGGAAACCAGAAGACTTAAGAGGTTTGAAAAGATAGAAGGTAAAATGAGACCATTTAAAAAGGAAAGATAATTGGGAACAGTACAAGTCAGAATGATAAAATATACACACTAAAATAATTAAAAAAAAACAATAAGCGAAAATATTGAAAAGCAATATTAAAAATCAATATTAAAAATCAATAGCCAGAAAGTTGAAAAGAAACCACTAGAAAGCTTCTGCAGGTCTTGCAGGCAGGAGACCCCAGCTGAGGTCCAGCTGCATCCTCAGGGTGCCTCACGGGCTCCCCAAGAGGGAGGTGACAGGTCCTTTGGCAACTTTGTGGCCACCCAGCCCCCAGGGCTTCAACCTCCAGGACCTTCCACCTTATCTCAGAGTCTTGCGGGCATGTGCCTGACCCCCCCAGGGCTAGTGCGGGGTGGGGGGGCTCCCCCATGCTTCAGTTCCTGCTCCATATGTAGCTCCCCTGTGGCGTGCTGCCAACCCCGGAGCCATTCTGGCTCCACACCCCGGCATTCTCAGGTCCGCCCTGCCGTGCAGCCCGATGGGCAGCCCAGGTGAGCCTCGGCTGCCAGCCCACTTTCTTGAGATACTGTGGCCCAGATACATCAGATGATGTTTGCAAAGTGCCTGGCACACAGTGGGTGGGTAGCACACGCTTAGGGAGTAAGTGGCTCTGAGTGGCATCCCATCCCCCAGGAGTTCGAGCCTGCGTGGGCTCCATGTAGACATTGCTGTGTCCTCCCACAAAGACAGACCCCACATCGCAGCAGCTTCCTTGGCCTGCAGATCAAAGAAAGCCCCCACGCTGCCCCACGCTAAGCTCAGGCCTCACTGTGCCCGAGAGAAGGGGGTGCCACGGGCACAGAAGGGTGCCCTGAGGCTGCAGTGAGTTCTCAGCAGACCCTCTCCCCACCCACACCCGACTGTAGCGCCCCAGCCAGAGCTGCACCCTGTAAGCCTCTGGGAAGCCCAGAGACCTCAGCCAGCTCCGCAGATGCCCCTAGCTGCTGGCTAGAGAGGCATTTGTGCTCGTCAGTTCACGTCAGCGTGGCGCCCCTACCTAAATTACAAATAGGTCCTTAAACGTATAGCTGTGGTCAGCCCAGGCCTGGCTGTCGCCAGTGAGAGCAACGGAGCCTATCCAGGGACCAGGGCAGTGCTTCTCAAACTGTAATTCCTGTACAGAGTCACCTGGGATCTTGTGAAAATGCAAATTCTGAGTCAGCAGGTCTGGGATAGAGCCTGAGAGTCACGTTTCTCACAAGGAGGCTACTGCTGGTCCAGGAATCACACTGAGTGGCAGCTGCCAGACAGTGCCTTTATGCCCATGAAATCATTAAACTCGAGGGGACTCCAGAGGCCAGGTTCTCTGGCTTCCCATTAAGGCCAGCAATTTTTCCTGCAGCATTTCTGATAGCAGGACAGCATCTGGCATGTACTAGGTACTAAATAGACGATAATTGGCCTGAAGTAAAATTATTTCCAGGAACAGGAAGCTCTTCTGGTGAAGGCAGGCCTTTCCTGGTTAGAAAGCTCCTTCCTTTCAGCCAGCCCAGGCGCCCTGAAACTGCCACCCGCTGGCTTTGGCACACCCCATGCCGCTCCACCCAGCAGGTACCACGCAAAGCGCCGAGACCGAGTGAAATGTTTGCAACCTAAAAACTAAACAGCAAGCAAACAACAACAAAAATGGACTCCAAAACTAAAAAAGCAGAATCACAACTAATAAATGTTTGTCTACAAAATGTAGGATGTGTCCAACTGGCAACAGCAATGTGACTCCTACATAGTTAGGTATAAATTATATTTAATTGTGGGTGCAGGTGCATTTTAAGCTGCTTCGTGGTACCTGGGGTGGGGCCTCCCAAAGTAAACATGCCTTTAGCCCTCAAAGGTCTTAGGTGGCCTGTATCATCTTCCTTAGACGATTCTCTCATCAGAAATCAGTAATTGTGGCCTCCCCAAGGCATCACTCTTTTACATTAAACCAATTCCACAGGTATCC
Source organism: Rhinolophus sinicus (assembly GCF_036562045.2). Lineage (NCBI taxonomy): Eukaryota > Metazoa > Chordata > Mammalia > Chiroptera > Rhinolophidae > Rhinolophus > Rhinolophus sinicus. The sequence goes on from NC_133762.1 coordinate 12,429,740, forward strand.
AGGCTGGACACAGGGAGAAACACACCTTAAAAAACAGGTAAGAATACTTCCAACTTCTTTCTGCCAAAAATAACAATGGAATCGACATCTTTTTTGCATAAAGTCTTTTTAATAGTTGGAATTACTTCACTACCACGTGGACTCAAACAGGATTAAGACGCCTGTCTCACCTTCTCATCTAATTGGTACCAAGTCCTCTCAATGCTTTCTTCTTAATATTTCCTAAATTCATCTACTCTTATCACATTTACTGTTTAAATTCATGGAAATTAAATAACACACTTTTAAACCACCAAAGGGTCAAAGAATAAATCACAAGGGGAATTAGAAAATACCTTGAGACAAGTAAAAATGAAAAACACAACATATCAATCCTTATGGGACGCAGTGAAAATGGTGCTAAGGGGGAATTTTACAACTATAGATACTCACATTCAAAACGAAGAAAGAGCTCAAATCAATAACCTAACTTCATACGTCAAGAAATAAAAAGAAGAACAAACTAAATCCAAGCTAGAAGAAGGAACTTATAAAGGTTAGAGAAAAGCAGAATAGAACATAGAAAAATAATCAACAAAATTAAGAGTTTTTTTTTAAAAGATCAACAAAATTGACAAACACTTAGCTAGACTAAGAAAAAAAGAGAGAAGACACAAATAACTAAAATTAGAAATGAAAGAGGAGACATTACAACTGATTTTGCAGCATATAATATTGTGAACAACTGTACACCAAAAAATTGGATAACACAGAAGAATATTAATTCCTAGAAAAACATACCTACTAAGACTGGAATATGAAGAAATAGAAAAATCTGAGGGTATAATGTACACCATGGTGAATATAGTTAATAATATTGTATTTCACATTTGAAAGTTGCTAACAGAGTAAATTTTAAAAGTCCTCATCACAAGAAAAATAATTGTAGCTATGTATGTTAACTAGACTTATTGTGGTGATCATTTCTAAATATATACAAGTATCAAAACATTCTGTTGTACATCTGAAACTAATGTTTGTTATATGTCAATTACACCTCAAAAAAAAAAAAAAGAAAATCTGAAATCTGAACAGACTTATAACTAGTAAGAGATTTAATGAGTAACCAAAAACCTCCCAACTAAGGAAAGCCTAAAACCAGACCACTTCACTGGAAAATTTTACCAAATATTTAAAGAAGAATTAATATGAATTCTCCTCAAACTCTTCCAAAAATGTTGAAGAGGAGGGAATACTCCCAAACTCATTCTAGGAGGCCAGCATTACCCTCAGACCAAAGCCAGACAAAGGCACTGCAGAAAAAGAAAATCATAGACCAATATCCCTGAAGAACACTGACGCCAAATCCTCAGCAAATGACTAGCAGACCAAATTCAACAGCATGTTAAAAGGATTATACACCATGACCAAGTGGGCTTTATCCCTGAAATGCAAGGATGATCTAACATACAAAACTCAACGTAACACATCACATTCACAGAAGGAAGGACAAAAACCCCACGATCATTTCAATTGATGCAGAGAAAGCTTTTGACAAAATTCAACATAATTGTATGATAAAAAACGACAAATTCAGAATAGAAGGAAACTACCTCAGCATACAAGAGTCTCCCCTTTATCTGAAGGGGATACGTTCCACGACCCCCAGTGGATGCCTGAAACCACGGAGAGTACTGAACCCTATATATACTATATTTTTTCCTAAACATGTATATGCTTTCTGGCTTCCCTTTGGCGTGCCCGAATGGCCAGCGTCACTACACTGCGCTTTGGGGCCCTTCTTAAGTGAAATCAGGGGGATTTGCACACCAGCACGGTGATATTTCCCTAGTCAATCTGATAACCGAGATGGTTACTACATGACCAGCGTGCAGGGGGTGTCTACAGTGTGGACAGAGTGATGACTCACGTCCCAGGTGGGACAGAATGGGTCACTCGAGATTTTCATCACGCTACTCGAACGGGTACAATCTAAAACTGATGAATTGTTTATTTCTGGAATTTTCAATTTAATATTTCAGACCACAGTTGAGCGTAATAACTGAAACCTTGGAAAGTGAAACTGAGGATTGGGGTAGGCGGGTACTGTAATAAAGACCATATATAATAACCCTACAGCTATCATTACACTTAATGGGGAAAAACTGTAGACTTTTCCTCTAAGATCAGGAACAAGACAAGAAAGCCCGCTGTCACCATTTCTAGTCCAACATAGCACTGGAAGCTCCAGCTACTGCAATTAGTCTATATTGCCATTCAAGTCAAGGGACCCCAAACAGCCACATTCGCTCAAATGTTTTTCACCAAGGGTGCCAAGGCCACCCACTGGGAAAAGGGTCATCTCTTTAATAAACGGTGCTGGGGAAAGAGGATATCCACATGCAAAACTGGATCTTTCTACCAAGTACAAAAATTAATTCAAAATGGATCGAAAATCTAAACGTAAGATCCAAAACTATAAAACTCCATGCAGAAAACATAGGGGGAAAGCCTCCTGACATCAGATTTTGCAGTGCTTTCTTGGATGTGACACCAACAGCACAGACAACAAAAGAAAAAACAGACAAATGAGCTATCATATCCCCTCACACCCATTAAAAAAACAACAGAAAATAACAAGTATGGATGAGGATGTAGAGAAATTGAAACCCTTGTGCACTGTTGATGGGGTTGTAAATGGTACAATTGCTATGGAAAACAGTATGGCACTTCCTCAAAAAATTAACATAGAATTTTTGTATGATCCAGCAATCCCACTTCTGGGTAAATAAAATACCCAAAAGAATTAAAAGCCAAGACTTGAACAGATATTTGCACTTTCACGTTCATGGTAGCACGATTCACAGTAGCCAAAAGATGCCACCCAAATGTCCATCGATAGATGAACAGATAAACAAAATGTGGTAGATTAGATTACATACAGTGGAATATTATTCAGCCTGAAAAAGGAAGGAAATCCTGCCACAAGCTAAACATGGACGAACCTTCAGGACATTCTGCTAAGTGGTATGAGCCAGTCACAAAAAGACCAATATTGTAGATTCCACTTACATGAGGCATATAGTCAGATTCAGAGACAGACACTGGAGTGATGGTTACCAGGGACAGGACAAGGGGAAATGGGGAGTTTTTTTAATGTGTACAGTCTCAGTTTAGTGAAATGAAAAAGCTCTGGAGATCTGTTCCACAACAATGTGAATATACTTAACACTATTGAACTGTACATTTAAAAATGGTGAAGATGGTAAATTTTACCTCCCAAAAAAGTTTTTTTCAACCATGCCAAAAAAAAAAGGAAAGAAACAAAAAAATCTTCTCACCTTCTCGAGGTGATTCTGAAGAATTTCAGCTTTGAAACCACTGGCCCGAAGGTATCCTGAAGAGCTTCTGGAAGCCCGGTTTTGAGCTGGGCTGTGAAGGGTGGAACCATTTTGGTTGGGTGAAGAGGGGGGAAATTACAAAGGAAGGCATTAGTTCAGCAGCAGCAGCCTATCATCATCACAAACATTTATTGTAAGTGCCTATTAAGTGTCGGGTGTGTGTTTCGAGAACACGTGTTCTCTCATTTAATCCTCTCAACAGCAGCTCTGTGAGATGGGCACTGCTGGTGCGGATTTATAGAGAAAGGGGATGGCAGTTCGGAGGAGGCAGCGAGGGGACCCATCTGCCTAAGGCAAACAGGGCACGTAGAGGTGATGCAGCCTGGAAGGGAGGAGGCCAGTTGGCCTCGACACCAGGCAGACACCCACATGACACCATGGAACGAGTTCTCAAGCACAGGCCTACGATGCCAGAGGTGTTTTCAGCAGGTGAACCTGCAAGCAGCGTGCGGGAAAGTCCTGTGCTCTACATAGGGGTGGAAGCCTGATCAGTGCAACTTGGGTGACAAATGGAAGTGCAAGTTGAAGGTCAAAGGAAATCCACCCCTGAAGCAGGTGCCTGTTCTCTATCTGCCCCTACTCCTGCCATGCCAGGCCTCTCTGAATGACTCATATCCTCTGGACTAGGCAGCAGGACTCCTGGTACCTGCCCTGCTCTGGCTGAACAGGACCAGATGGGGCAGGGCTGCATTTTCCTGAAGTTCGGTGGCTGGCACTGTGGGCATTGATTGGCATGAGGGTACGATGGTCCCTGAGCGCGCCCTCTGCTGGACGCTCCTGGTCTGGCAACTCTCTGCAGGCTCTGTGGGCACTGGGCCCAGTTAGCTTTCATTTTTTATTAGAATGACGGGATGTCTTTCCGAGCCTGGGTGATATTAATTACAGTCTGTTGTATAACAACCTGGTTTCATAGAGGACAGAGCCCTCTGTCCCAGAGGCCTGTCCCCCAGGAACCCCCCAAAAGGATGGACTTCTCACAAATTCTGAACTCCCTCCTCCTTTTGCTGCTCAGAATGAGCCTTCAGCATCCTCAGGCCAATCAGGCAGAATCTTGGAGCTCCTGGTGGGTTATGCTGCAAGCTGCTCCTTAAGAATGGAGAATTCTAGAAATTTGATCTAAAAGCTGGACACAGATGACCTTGACAGGGCAGTAGATCTCTGCTCCAATAAAGAAAGGTAGTGGTCTACTGTTACCGGATTCTTCCAAGAAGGGCCTCAGCCTCACACGGGGAACACCATAATGGATTCAGGCATTGAGCTGTGGGGATTTCAAACCTCTTTTAGCAGCAAACCCTTGGGACCCTTCCTACTGGGCCTTCCTGGCAGTGAGGCAGCTCTGCAGAACCCAGGATTCCTACGTGGGGAGAGGGAGGGGAAGGGGAATTTTTCATTGTAAAGTTCCCAAACTAGCCGAAAATATATAGCTTTGTTTTGTGTACATTTTTCTTTTTTATGCAAACTTTATACTAACTATAACTTGCTTTCTTCACGTAACAATATATCTTGGAGATCATTTTTATTTTCTTAGCATGGTAAAGTTGGACTTATTTACATAACCAGAAACGTTCTCTTTTCCCTTAATTTCTTCCACTGGTTTTAAGCTTAAAAAGTCATTTCTTCTTTAGGTATTTGAAAGTGTCTATTTTATTTTCCTTATTATTGTTGCTGTTATTTGCAAACAGAATTTGTTTGTTGTATTATATGCTGCGAGGGTACACATTTTTTTTTCCTAATTGTCAGCCAGTTAGCTCAAAATAATTTTTAAAATAACCCTTTCTATTCCCAATGATAGTACTTTATTACGTGTTAAATTACTATGTGTATCATTGCCTCATTTTGAGCTATTTTAATCTATTAAAATGACTGTACATTTTTGCCTTAATACCACACAATTTTAAATATTATAATTTTCTAATATGTTTTATATTTAGGTCAATTCTCTCCAGCTTTACTCTTACTTTATAAATTTTCTTTGAAATTCTGTTTATTCTGCTAAATGAATTTTTATAAAGCAAATTAATTTTTATATAGCAAAAGTTGAAAATTTGGATTTGCACTAAGCCTGTAAATTAATTCGACTTTCCATCTTCACATTATTTCGCCTTTGCATCAGGCACACTGTATGTCTTTCCACATTCAGGTCTTCTCTCATATTCTTTACAAAAAAAAAGTTTTCTTCATATAGAAAATGCTATATTCTGGATTAATTTATATAACATGGGGTCACCCATGCCTCAAAACTTTAGAAGACATTGCCCTCTCCCCAGTAAAACCTCTGGACTCAGAACTTTTGGGGGCAATATTCTTGATATCTTTCTTAAATTCTTCCTCAACTCATCTATTCATTAAACTAAGGATTTATTTCAGACGCCTACTATGTGCCCAGCCCAGTTCTATGTGATACACCAGTGGGAAAATAGTTTTCTTACAATGCTCTTGAAATAAAACGTTTTAAATTATGAAACAAAAAAAGAAAAAAAATGAAACAAAGTAATTAAAAAATAAAACATTTAATTAAAAGAACACAATTATTTACAAATAAAAAGTTTAATTAAAAAAACAAAGCAAATTCTCTCTTCTCAGGAAGCTCACATTCTAATGAGGAGAAAAGGGAAACAAGTAAGCCACCAGGCATATGTCATATCAGATGGTACATAGGAGAAAAGTGAAACAGTGGGGGGGGGGTCGGGGGTGCCACTTTAAAAGCTGGTCAGGATTAGGTTTTGAGCAGAAACCCAAGGAGGTGGCTTACATTTTCCACTTCTGATTCTGTTCAATAGAGGAAACTTCTCTATGTTTTTTTTCCCACAGAAAACTATCTATTTCCTTCAAGTTTCAAATTTGTGGGCAATTTCACCTAGTATCCTTTTATATTTTTAGTCCAGTTCTGTTGTCCTTTTACCATTTCACCTTAAGTTGTGTTTGCTTCTGGTGTTTTTCCTTCATTATATTTGTCCATTGTATTATTCAGACTTTAACAAAAAGAATCGGCTCAAGAGATAGGTATTATTTAACTGCTTTTCTAGTTTCTAATTTATTCTTTTCTGCTTTTTTCCTGCTTTCCTTCTGCATCTTTATTTATTTTTCTTTTCTTTTTTTTTAAATATTCCTAAATGACTTCATGAATATTTTGTTTGTTTAACTTTTCCTGGGCATAATAATAAAATCATTTTAGAAGCCACAGTTTTTGAGTAAAACTTTGCACGTGTACTGTTGGTTTTCATTAGTACAGTTCTTTTTTGTCTTATTTCCTAAATTAGCACTTGGTACTTGATGTCCTTCTTTATCTAAAAGCGATTTTGGAGAATTCTCAATGGTCAATTTCTAACATTAATTTCTAATTTTATCATATTGTCATCAAAAGATGTGGTCCACATAACATCTGTATTTCAAATTTATTGGGATTTTCTTTATGGCGAAAAATATGATCTGTTTTTTAAATTGTTTTGAGGATCCTGGAACTTACAGCCTACGCCAACAGTTGATATGCCCCCAGGAACTGGGGAAAAGAACAAAATGTGGACAGGAAGTGATCTTGATACAGGGAGACAGAGAACTGCTTTTTTTCAGTACCGACTACAGGTCAGGCTCTGTGCTAGGCACCTGGCACGTACTGTCTCATTCAGTGGTCAGGTAGGTTCTTCAGAGCAGGAAACCAAAGCTCAGAGAGGTTAAGTAACTTCCTAAAGTCTGTTCCCCTGCTCAAAGCTCTGACCCCCTTGCATAGCTGAGCAGGTTCCCACTTTTCTTTCAGTTCATTTTAAACATAACCTCTTGTAAGAAGGCTTCCCAAACATGAGAGGTATGTACCCCTCTTCTGTTTTTGTATAAGTCATCGCTAGTCTTACATCTGTCACCGTTGGTTGCCTGGAGGACCCTTGAGGGTGGCCAGCATGTTAGGGGTTTTCCATAAATGTGTGTTGATGAATAAAGACAATAAAGTGAAAAATAAAGGCAAAGGGAGGAGACCAAAAAGAGAATACATGTCTGAAGATTCAACACAGCAAACCCATCACCCTACGGCACCTCTCCTCCACCGCTGCCAAGCAGGTGAAGCCTGGGGTTTCCAGGTAATCATATTCACATCAACAGCTCATTCCATTTGCAGAGTGCTTTCCCGTCTACGCAGCAGTATCTCATATGCATTATCTCATGTGATCTTCTCGACAAACACAGGTGGCCCTGAGCCCATTTTGTAGGCAGTGAAACCATTCAGAGACTGAGTCTGGCCAAGGTCACACAGCTGGCAAGTGGCAATAGCCAAGAGCTCCTCAGACTCCAGTCATCGCCACATTCAAACTCGAACCCTGGTCCCTCCTGACTTTAAAGCAGGTACACACACACACACACACACACACACCCCTACCTTGCTTCCTTGGTGGAGAAGATGGTAAGTCCCCTCTCATCGTGCTCATCATGGCTTCACAATGATGTCCTTTTTTTCCCACCAGACAACATGTTTAATTAATGCCTTAAAGGAAATTCATGAGAGTGAACCCTGTAACATGCTCATTCATGCATCTGTTCTTATGAACAATAAACGTTTATGGAACCCCCAGGTACTTGGCTGGCCCTGGACACTGACCCAGGTGGCAGGCTTGGGAAGACAACTTGGAGGAACCTTCAGGGCGGTCCTGCCCACAATCGACCCACAGCTCCCAGGCCTGCCTCCTCCTCCCCTGTCCTCCCAGTTCCCACCCCACACCCTCTCTATCTCCCTTCACAAAAAGACCCATTCTCTTTTTGCACAATACACTTTCACAATAGTAGTCTATTCAGCTCAGAGCCCAAATCATCAGCAACCAAAATGCTGGTTCCCCTTTCCTCTTACCAGGTCTTCATGCATTTCCAGAGGAGGAGAAATAATTGAAGTCTGCAGCACAACTTCCTGTTTGCTTGGCTGTTTCTACTGAGGACTGTAAGCTCCTTGAAGGCCTGACCTGTCTTTGGAATGAATGAGAAGCCTAGATCTTGTTCTCTAAAGTTACTCCTTAAAAATGATACAATCATTATAGAAATTTGGCAAATACACTAAGAGAGAAAGAAGAAAATGCGTAAAACGTGCCTCTAATTCTAAAAAACAGAAATGACTTTTAACTTGTCTGTGTTTCCTTCCAAGCATTTTATGTATTTTTTGGGATAAATACAGATGTATATACAAAATTGGACAAAAATATAATTCTGATGCATATGCAATTTTGTATCTCACTCAGTATATTACAAACATTTCCCAAGTCATTAAATATTCTTCAAAAACATGCTTTTAATGGCTGTGTAGTATCACATCAAATGTGTACGCCATAACTTCTTAAACATTTCTTCACTGTTGAATACTTACCATATTTCCCTCCTCCCTTCCTTCTCCCCTCTCGCTACCTTTTTTTCGGTTTGTGATTTTTGCTAACATAAATAACAATTGATAAATATCGTTAACACACGTCTTTGTCCACATTGCTGATTCTCTCAAATAGATTTCTAGAACTGAACTTACGGAATCCAAAGGATGCAAACTTTTAAGCTTTTCTTGATCTCTAATATCAAATTATTTTCCAGGCTTTGTACCCATGAGTTCTCTCACAGCATTATGGCTTTTATCTGTTTGTTTTTAACTGGTGAAGTTGGCAATTTCCTGTTTACGGTCGATGGGCTCTGTTTCTTTTGGCATATTTTTATTCTTATATTTATGCAAATAAGGCCAGTTAACTTATGGGAAATAAAGCCATGCAAATATGTACCCTTGGTCACAGGCAGAATCAGAGGACATGGGTCATTATTCCAGGAAAAATGATTTGCACATGTCACATGTTCACCCCACCTGTCCATGCAGACTCGCTTTTTTTTGGTTTTTCCCCAAAATTTTAATTATTCCTAAACTGTTACTATATTTCTGATAATTTTGTTTAGCTGCTCAATACATCTGCTGTGGAAATCCAGTCATTAGCTTAGTTTTCAGGGACTGTCCACCAGTTCCGGGTCCCTCTGCTATCCTTTCAGGAGCCCTGAGTCTAGCTCTGCTTCTGCAGCCCCTCTTAGTTCAATCCTGGGATCCTACACCTTCCATGAGGGGATTCCAGTTGAGAGATTTGGTATTAATAATCAAATATTAAATATGGCAAAGTCACTGATATTTTTAATAACGTTTGTTTGGTTCTGTCAATGAAAGAAACAGATCTTAATAATCACCTGCTAATCTCCCAGCAGCTACTCTAGTGAACACATCAACTGAAACACTGACGAGCTGTGCTTCACCTCTTTTCTCAGCTTACAAAATCTCTTAGATTTTCAGAGATGGATGTGAACATTCTGGAAAGTCTGTAGCATGAATGCACCCTCCCCAGGGAAATCATGATTAGTAAAACTTATAATACACACCTTCCTTCCCAATTCAGCTCTAAAGGGGCAACTGTGGGGCTTCTGAAATGCCCAGGGGAGGCCTCCACTGACTGCTTCTGCATTCGAGCAGTCCACTTCTTTCTCTCTTCTGTGAATCCAGAGGCTTCTTTCCCCAGTTTGGGCAGGGATTTGGCTAAACCTTGTAGTGTCTGACTGTGAGTTTAGGCCTAACATTCTTACAGGCTTCACAATTTACAAAATACACTATCATGCATTCATATATTACCTGGTTTAATTCCTCCCAACAACCCCAGGAGGTGGACATTTGGAAGGTAAAAAGGTGTCACAGAAGGCGATGGGTCACCTGTCCAGACAGGGTCTCCCGGGGAGGCAATCTGTAAGAGAAAAAGTTAATGGGGAGGTAGAGGAGAGTCCTTCTAAAGAAAAGGAGTAAACAGATGCTAAAAGGAACTCCCAACTGGAAACTGTCTGCAAATTCTGGCTCAGTTACACCCTAGCCGTGACCTTGGGAAGCTTTTTAACTTTTCTGTCCCTCAGTCTCAGCTATAAAATGAGGAGCAGAATACGGCATAGACCTGGCACATATGTTCATCATAGTGGGTCCATAAAAGTGAAAAACTGGAAACATCCCACAAGTCCAACAATTTGTTTAAACAAATTAAGATACATGCATACCATGGAATAATATCATTCTTTCTTTAAGATTGATAATGTGGGTGGTTAAAGAGAGGGAAAGATATTTGTGACATATTACTGGGCGAACATGGTTACAATTTGGTAGGTATAGCGTAACGCTATTTTTGTTAATTTTGTAAAAATAACATATTTACATGCATAGTCATTTGTTTAACATTTACTTTGTACAGTTTCATTATTATGTGCATTTACATGCAGATATGCGGATATAAAAGGTCCAAGGATATACACCACAATATAATGTCTCTACAGGGGGTTCCTTTTCAGTTTTGCTTAGCTGATTTTCAAATTCTTTCACAATGAACTTGTGTCACAAAGAAATAATAGAAGTGTAAAATGTTTACAATGCAGAACTGGAAGACTGGTGTCTGCCTGGATCCAGGGGGCATTTTGCTGGTGCCAAGTTCATCTGCAAGTTGCTTAGAGAATGAGGAACCCAAACAATGGACTAAGAGGTTTTGAGAGATTTAATTTGGGCTCTGGAGGAGTCAATAATCCCCTTCTTCCCCTCTCTCCCCCTCAGTGTGAACTTCTGTGCCTACTGCTCTCCACTGAGCAAACACAGCCAGGTACCTGCTCCCATGCGCCCTTCTGGATTTTACAAGGCCCACTCTCTTCTGATTCCTGTTTGTTCTTCAGGCAGGCTACAGTTCCACTGATGAGGCCTTTGCAACCAGTCTTCACATTTCAGTCATGTTCCTGAGACTACACCCTTGCCACCTTGATCAGACATAGGAGTTCCCAATCCAGGCCACCTGTGGGGAAATAGGGCAGCTTTCAGTGAATGCTTCCTCCACAACCAGCTCATCATGTTTCTGCCATGGTGACTCATCCTGGTTTCAACCCAGAACATAATCTCATTTCTAGGTTGTGAGGGCATCTCTCTGTCACTCCCTGATTTATAAAAACAACGAATGAAAGCTACATACATGACATCCATGACATAACTGTATGTCAGATGTTTTCACCTCCATTTTACAGGTGAGAAAACTTTGACCTAGAGAGGTCAACTTTCCCAGGGATAATCAACAAGTAAACCTGGGCCCTTAAGCATAAGATTGTTTCTGCAACCCAAGATCTTCTTACCTCCATTTGAAAAGCGAGGAAACTGAGTTTAAGTTATTCACTGAAGCTGTTATTCACCCAAGTTCATGAAGTTAGCAAGTGGGAGAGGCTAAAATTTGAACACCTCCCCGATACCCGCCCCCTGCTCCACTTACACCCTGTCACACTCCTCGCTCTCTCCTCCACTACTTGTGCCCGGATACTGTCCTCACTCCCCACTCCCCCACTTGTACTCCACACTCCAGCCAGTACTTGTGGCAGTTCCCAGCATCTGTAAGAATGTGCTCTCTTGCCCTGGGGGCTTTGGACAGCCTGTGCCTTCCCATGCATTTGCCTGGCACATGCCTACTCAGCTAGATGTAACCTCCTCTAGGAAGCCATCCCTGACCACACTAGTCCAAGTACCCTCTTAGGGGCTTCCTGGGTTCACCTCTGCATGCACCACGGAGCATTGTGGTTGCCTGTCTTCTTGCTGCTTCCCCTGCTGGTCTGCAAAGCCTGAGTGAGGACTGTATGTGCTGAGGGGCCTCAGCACCCAGCACAGCTGCAGGCACAGAATAGGTACTCAGTCAGCATTTGTTAAACGAATGCTTGACTATCAGAGCTGCGTTTGCCTTGTTTGAAGGAGACAGCTTAGGTGCACTAAGCAGGAGGATATAAAATGACGGAAATGTAGCTTCTGCATATCCTATTAAGAGGGCGTAGTGGGTAAATGCTCACTTTGGGAGATCACCCAGGGCTCAGTGTGCTGATATTAAAACCACGGTGTCCTTGCTTAAGCAAAGTCTCAGGCTACTGTTTTCTCACTCCCAGTCAGAAACAAATCGTGCTCTGAGTGACTGGAGTCGTAGCTCACAACACCAGGCGCTGGTTTAGGGTGGGGTGAGGGGCAGTGGCCTTGGGGCCCCAGTCTCTATAGGCCCAGGCCTCCCGGCTGGGGGGAGGGGTGACGAGTGGCAGGTCCGTCCCGGGAGGCTGCAGTCACTGGGGGAGAGACAATAGGGCTCAGCATCTGCTCCTCGCTGGGAGAAGGGACCCTCCAGTGAAAAGCCAGGGAGAGCAGGGAAGTGTGGGAGGAATTGATGAGAAGGGGTGGAGCCAAGGAGATGCAGCCGGGAGGAAGGAAGAGAAGGGGAAGGAAGAGAGGCGGGAGGCGAGAGAGGAGCCAGGCTTTCCTTCCTCTCCATGACCTGGTCCTGAGCGGCAGCCTCCTCAGGCATTGTTTCCTGCGGAAACTCTGAGGGCCCACGAAGACCTCACGTTTCTCCCCAGCCCCTGGCAGCAGCCCCAGTCCAAGTGCCAGGCATCCAGCAGGTGCTCAATACTTACTTGAGAAAAAGAGAAATGTGGCCAACTTTGCTCTGCGAACTTTTCCCCTGCCTTCTCCCCACTTCTCCGGAGAAGCTGAGGGCAGAGCAGGTCTTGGGAGCACGCCCGGGCGCCCCATGAATAATTGACCCTTCGTGGCGGCTCGGCCCGGCTCTGTCCGAGGACTCCGGCCCCGCCCAGCTTCGGAGTCAGAAGCGGCTCCCTCCGAGTGGCCGGCGGGCTGAAGGTTGGAGGCCGAGGGTCCGGCCTGCCCGGGAGCTGGGAGGAGGCCAGGCTGTGCGGAGCCCCCGCAGGGAGGCGCAGCCGCCTGACCCCCGCGCGGCGAACGGCCACGCCTCGGCGCCCCCAGCAGTGCGTCCGGGGCCGAGGCCCAGGCCCTGGGATTGGAGGGCCCACGAGGGCCCGACCCCGGCTTCCAGCCCCTTCCCCACTGGGCCCCGGCGCGCGCTCGAGTCCCGCGCCGCTCCCTCGAGCCTGGCTGTCCAGGGCTCCACAAACAGCTGTTTGAAGGCTCTTTTACAGTTCAGTGCGGTGCGGGGACGCCTGTTCCGAGCCCATCTGCCTACTTTAAAAATACAGGAGTAAAGAACACACCTAGGCTTCCACCTCAGGCCGGGGAGGGGCGACTGGGCGGCACCCGGCAGCCGCGCCCCCGGCCCCACTGACGCCCCTTCCCGAGGACGCCCGGGGCTTCCCTTGGGGCCGGGGGGCGCGAAGTCCCCCGGCCCCCTTTGTGCCGGGCCGGGCCCCCCATTTCCATGAGAGGCCCTGCCGCTCTCCCTCTCCTCCGCTTCAGTTCATCTTTGTTCCCCTTTTCTGAGGAGAAAAAAAGAGAGAGAAAGAAAAGGAGGAAAAAAGGCGTGACTTGATTTTCAAACGAAACTCCCACAGCAAACAAAACCCTTTTAGAGAAATAAGAAAGGAGGAAGAAGGAAGAAAAGAGGGAAGAAAAAAAAGGAGAGCGAGAAAGCCTCCAGGCGTTCCATTTGAGTGGGAGAGTTGAACCGAAAGGCAGAGAAAGAGAGGAAGAAAAAAATCCTCTCTGTGGTGGAAAGAGAAAAGAAAACTTGGGCTGACAGGAGGGGGGTGTGGGGGGGTGGAAGGAAGTGAGAAAACAAAAGAGAGATAAAAGGGCTGCTTTTCGGTCTCTCTTCCTCTGCGAGCTGGCTTAGGAGGAGCTGTTTTGCATCCCTTCACGTCAGCCCTGCCTCATTCCCTTCTTCCAGGGAGGGAGAGGGAGAGAGAGAGAGAGAGAGCGAGAGAGAGAGAGAGAGAGAGAGAGGATAGAGGGGCAGAGAGAGGGAGAGAGAGGGAGAGAGAGAGAGAGAGAGGGAGGGAGGGAGAGAGAGAGAGAGGGAGAGAGAGAGAGAGAGAGAGAGAGAGAGAGAGAAGCGGAGGGCGGGCGGCGGAGCAGGCGGCGGGCGCGCGTGGAGGCGGCAGCCGGCGCGCAGCAGCAGCCCGGGCGGTGGGCAGCCAGGAGCCCCCCGGCCCCGGCCCGCCGAGGGCCCCCGCGCAGGAGCCGCGCCCGGACCCAGGGTGAGTGTCCCGCGCGGCCTGGGCCCCTGCAACCCCGGGCGGGCGGGCGGGCTGCGGCGGGGGCGCGGGGGTGGGTCGCTGCAGCCGCGCCGGCCCGCCCCCCGCCTCTCCCCGGGGACGGCCGCGCGCAGGCCCGCGCCGCGCTGCAAACATGTCGTCTTTCCCTTTCACTTCCACATTCCCTCATGCCGGCGAGCTGGAGGGAAAGAGGGAGAGATGGCGTCTGGGGGTAGGGGTGGGAGGAGGGAGAGGGGGAAGGGAGGGAGAGAGGAAGGGAGCGAGGAGAACGCGCGAATGAGAGACTGAGAGAGAGAGGAAGAGAGAGAGAGAAGCAGAAATGAAAGGAAAGCGCCGCGGTGGCGGCAGCGGCGCGGGAGGCCCGGGCGGCGGCGGCGGCCCTGGGGCCCGCACGTGGGTGTCCCGGCGCGGGTGCGCTCCCCCCGCCGCCCGCCGGGGACTCAAAAGTTTCGCCCCCTCGCCGCGCCGCCCCGCCCCTCGGCTGCCCACAAACTTTATTCTCCTGGCGGGTGGGGTGGCCGCGCGTCCCCGCCACCCGGGGTGGGGGAGGGTGGAGCGCGCCGCCGGGGGTTCGGAGGGGGTCCCCGATAGCAACTGGAGGCGGTGCGCCGCGGGACCCCCGCGGGGTCGGCGTCGGGGCGCCCCGGCCCGGGACCTGTTGAAGACGCTCGCTGTCTGGCGGGGTCCTCACGGCCTGTCCTCAGCCTCCTGAGTCTCAGTCCCCCTAACTGGTCACCCCCTCTCAACGTCTCCTCGTGGTCATTTTCCTAATTGGACAGAGCTGAGCGGTGTGATCGTCGGCGTCAGATTAGGGGTCCTGAGGCTGCCAGGTGGGCGCGGGGGCCGGGGGGCCGTCGGGGCAGCCCTGCCTCCCCACCCCGGGCGCGCAGATCCCACCATTCCAGCCCTCTGCCACCGCCCCCCCAATCGCGGACTTGCTAAGTAGTGCGTGTCGGTTTTTTTCCAACTTGCCTTTTAAGATGACTTTTATGATCGCTGCCACTGCTTGCCTCCAGTCTGAGGTGTAGTTTGGGAAGATTTAAGAGGCCAGGGAGGTGCTTGCGTGGATTTTAACTAACCCCAAACGGTCATTAATGTCTCTCTAAGCTCCGCGATGGTTCTGGCAAGGCACAGCGGTAGCCTGGGTGCGTTTTCACAGGGATACTGAGAAGTGCTGGTCCTTCCCAGTCTCAGCGGTCCACTGACCATCCTCTGGGCCCTTCCTGGAGCTGGGGGCCGGGAGCCCTAACTGCTCAGGGCGCCTTCAGCGCCTTTATTTCTGTGCAAAATGGAAACTCCTAGCTGGCAACGACCTAGACGGGACACCAGTTCCAGTGGGCTCCTGGGAAATTTACAAAATTTTCCCACAGGTGTGAGGAGGACTTTGCACCTTTGGGGGTCACCCAGCCAACTTTGAAGCTGCTCTTTCTGCCCTGTCTTTGTTCCACGTGTAAGTAAAAAGAGTTCATTTCTGCCAAAGAAAGGGCCTGGGGGCCTGCATCCCTGTTTTGCCATCACCAGGGCCCTTCAAAGGACCTGCTGGGCCAGGTGGGAGGGGAAGAGAACCACCCCTAATTGTCATTAGACCTTAGAAAATGTATTCTCAATGTTTGTGATCAAAGCCGTGGGCCTGTCTGGTTTTGATTTTGGAGAATCAGTATGACTGTCCCTTTCTCATTTGTTTTAAAGTGAATGTTGTTTTCTAGAGCTTTTCGGGTGGTTTTCGTCAGCTGTCCCTCAGGCCATGTGTCACCCTGGGCCAGGTACCTGCCAGTCTTGGAACAGGACCTCTTAACTGGTCATGTATAGTTCCAGCCACATTAGTGCTCCAGTAAGCTGCAGAAGCTGGCTTTCCTGTGTGGAGGAGACATTGTAGTGGAGCTGCTTTCTTTTGGGTAGAGGGAGTTGGACATTTGGGTCTCATTTTCTTTCTTCCAGGCTCTCTTGGTTGCCTGTGTGCCCATGGAGGGAGATGCAGTGAGTTGAAGTGGGGGCAGAGGCTCGCTCTTCTCCTCAGACCAGATTCCTGGGTGAGTCCCTGTCCTGTGGTGTGTGGCCTGCGTTATCGGTTCTGTA
Organism: Rhinolophus sinicus; assembly: GCF_036562045.2. Taxonomy (NCBI): domain Eukaryota; kingdom Metazoa; phylum Chordata; class Mammalia; order Chiroptera; family Rhinolophidae; genus Rhinolophus; species Rhinolophus sinicus. The sequence goes on from NC_133762.1 coordinate 12,446,194, forward strand.
CTTGGGTCACTTCCATTCTAACCAGTGAGACTTAATTTTAGGCCAGCTGTCTAGAGACGAGGAGACAGGCCAGGTCTGGAATGGTTTTTGAGTTGGTGGAAGGGAGGCTAATGGGTCCACCAGAGATTTTGTACAACTTGTATTTTAGATTTGCCTTGTGGCCCAGAGATACTTCTATTGGAGTTGTGCCTAGAAAGCTCGAGTTTGGAGTTAGAAGGGAGGAAATAAATAAAGAAGGATTGCGGTGCCCCTTAGAGATGCCCCCTGATGGGCTCCTCATCTGCCTTGTTCACCCACCCCACCCCCCATCCCAGAGCAGGGGCTCATTTTGTTGAAATAAGGGATCTGTGTGAATCTGTTCAATCTCATGTTAATGGTGGTTGATCCCAGACCTTCGGCTTCAAAAGCCGGAAGAGGACCTTAAAGGTTGTCTAAAAGAAACCGAGGCATGAGACAGGCTCCAGGCCTGGGGTCCCACAGTAAGTGGCAGAGCCAGCGCTGGAACCTGAGCTTTCAGTGTCCACTCCCAGGGCTCTTTGCACAAGGCCGCTGCCTCTATTCCTGCTGGGAAACCCGAATCAAGCTCTGGCCAAGGAACGTGGTTGTGAGAACATGAAACCATGGGCTTAAGCTCCGTGCCTGAGACTAAATGGAGCGCCTTAGTTTTCAGCCGTGTTACACAAACTGTCCTGGAGGATTTGACGTCCGGGGTGACTGCTAGGGGGACCAGGAGCTTCTGGCTGTTTTAACATGGACCTCTTCACTGTCCACTTGTTCAGTGGGGCAGCACTTCAGTTGTCGGGCTGTTCCCAAGTCACACGGAGCACTTTCGGTCTGGAATACTTTCTTGATGCTTTGTACTTGTGATTCAGTTAGGAGTCTGGGGAGAAGATGGGATGTAAGGGCCAGAGACCTGAACGGATCTCTCTTTGAGGATTAGATCTCCTCCTAGAATGTCAGTTCTTTCTTTGTTCATGGCTAAGAGGCCTGGCCTACAGAGGGCCCCGATAAATACTTATTGAATAAATATTCTGGACATTAGGAAAAAGATTTCCCTCTTAGAAACAACCCACGTATAATACAAGGAGGCAGGGACAGGGAGGTGATTGATGGGAGCTGCAGTTTTGCAGTGAGTCATTGCTTCAAACAAGCACCAGACAGGTAAGGCAGGAGGGGCTGGGGAGAGTAAGCCCTGAATGGGGTGGAGCCACTGGGTGGAGACTTGTGCAAAACAATAGGGCGGTCTCTAATGGACTGGATATGGGAAGAAGAAGAAGAATCATATATCTTGGGCCAGGCTTGGCTAAGTGCTTTATGAATATCATCTCCCTTCATCCATCGCAGCTGCTAGCTGCTATGTTGTTATTCCCATTTGGCAGATTGGGAAACTGGAGCACAGGGAATTAAGTAACTCGTCCAGGGACTCGAGCTGGTATCTAAACCCAGGCAGATTGACATCAAACTTCGCTTCTCTAGAATGACGATGAGGAGCTGGGCACTCAGAGCTTTGGACTTTCTCGAAAGGATGGCAGCAGAAAAACTTGAAAAGAAATTGTTGGTCTGCAGGGGAGTGAGGCTGGTCAGGGAGGGTGCACCCTGCTTCCTGTGCCAGGCTCCTCACAGTGCCCGAAAACCCTTCACCCAGTGAAGACTTTAAGGGGATGCTTATTTGGGGGAGCTTAACTATTCCCCAAGCAGAGTGGCTAGTACCAGATCGGCACTATTTTGCACTTGATAAAGATTTAGCAAAAAAAGATTTTTTTTTAAGTGCACTTTGTACCTTAAATTATGGTTGGCATGTACTTGAAAGTGGTGGTAATTTTAAAGCCAGATGTTGTCCTTGAGGCCTCCAGAAAGTGTTTCCTGCATGTGTAAACCTTCCTTTCCTGCTCCAGGATGCTGGTCCAGGCTGTTCCAGGCCATAATACTACCCTTTTATTGACAGTGTGTGATTTACCAGTTGCTGAGCTAGTCCCGTCCTCGTGGAGCTTGCAGTCTCCCTGGGAGACAGACATTAATGATTACACAAATACTCTTTAATTACAGTTGTTATAAATGCTTCAAAGGAAAAAGTACAGAGGCCAGGGGAGCTGCTGATCAGGGAGCACAGGGAAGGGAGGTGTTCCCGAAGAAAGGACATTTCAACAGTCACGTGAAGTGTGGGCAAAGAGGCTTTAACCAGGGTGGGGACAGTCCATCAACCTTGACGTAAACCTTTGCTCCTCTCTGTGATCCGAGCATCACTGTACGCTGCGAGCTTGTTAGAAATGCAGAATCTCAGGCCCCTCAGCACACCTGCTGAGTCTGCATTGGAACAAGAGTCCGGCACAGGGTAAAGTCTGAGAAATGCTGATGGACTCAAAGTACCGAACTGGGACGTTCTTGGCTTTGCTGGGAATGAATTGGGTGACATCGCACAAGTCACTTCTTAGGGTAACGAGGGAATGAGATCAACTCACAAGTTCCTTCTGGCTTCTCTGATCTCTGGTTTCTGCTGCTTTGTGCAGCCACTGAGTTTACTGAGGCCCTGGGCTTACCCAGCGTCCACCTCTGAGATGCCTCTGGTCCGTGCTCTGGGATGACTTCAGGACGCACTGAAAAGGGGCCAGACCATCAGAGCTTTGGGGAAAGATCAGAATAATTCACAAAAAGCATGTGGAATTTTGTTGCACACAGAGAGACTGTGTTAGGGCGACCCAGGAGGATTTGGCCTGAAGAGAGGAAAACTGGCCAGAGTCAGGGGCCTTGGGGAAGAAAGGTGTAACATGTCTGTCAAAAGGAGAACCCAAAATGAGGGCGGGAGGCACCTGCCCAGCGGTTCCGTGCATGTGAACATAATACTTTAGGAATTGCCAACGGAGTTTCGTCCCTGAGATCCTCACGTCAGTCTTTGTAGAGAGGACGTGAGGTCTGAAACCATGGGTCCTCCAGCCTTGCCGTCTGTGGGTGGGCTTCGGTGGCACCTGCAGCTGTGTAGGTGGTTACGTGCGTGTGCACTTTTCTGAGAAGATCCATAGCTCTCACCAGCCTCAAAGGGGTCTGTGGCCTCCCAGAACTAGGGAACAGTGCTTTTCTTGATGAATCTCCTCCAGCTCTTTTATCATACGGCACTTACTGTGTGTCAGGCACTATTCTAAGCACTTTCCATCTATTAGCTCATTTACAGTAAGAAACTTTCCAGAAGTCATGCACCAAGTGTCAGAACCAGGATGGCACGCCGGCAGTCGGCTGCAGAGTCCCTGCTCTCAGAGCCCACCTTAGTACCAGGGCAGGTGGGCCTAGGGGGCAATGCTTCTGGGTAGAACAGAAATGGAGATTACAGAGGCCCCCACTTTACAAGTAAGCATCTCCCAATGGTTCACGTGTAAAACAGGAAGGATTTCCCCAAGGAAACACGTTATGAATAGCACCAAGTTGCCAGGCTAGCCCGTGAGAGCCTATGTCTGTTGGGCCCAACTCATGCTTGTTTGCAAAGGGGAAAAAAAAAAAAAGAGAAAACAAGACTGCTTCAGTCTTACAAGCTAAATTAAAAATTCTACAATTGGTGTTTGAAGAATTGCAGTGTCAAATAAGGGGCGTGGGTGAAGTGGTAGCAGGAAATTGGGGTAGATTCTGAGAGGGGATTAAAGAAGGTTAAAGGCCAAAGCAGAGCCAAATGTATGTCGAATCAGCAGCTTCAAAAAGTAAAATAACTGGTTTTTATTACTTACTAATTAATGTGTGTAGCTCACAGACCTGACCCTTCCCCCATCCCTAGTGCCTTACCCCAAGTACAGAGGCCTTTTGTCTTCTCTTTTATTCATTTCTGTGCTATTTGAATTTTTATCAGTATGTATTATCTTCAAAATCTATATATTTTCAAATGGAGGCAAAGGACTATTAGAAGTGGGTTGACCTCTGGGGGGGAGGGGTTCTGTCTTCTGCCACCATCATCATAAAGGACTTTCTGATATTAAATATATATGCTCTATTGTGTGTGTGTATTTTGGGAATACTGAGAAAACGATTGGAAATGTGAGGATTTTCAGTGCAGGCGGAAGCTGAGAATAAGGGATCACATTGCAGCCCAACTGCCTTCGCTTTCTTCCTTCCCTCCCCCCCAGGGTGTAAGAAATAGAAAATCAAAATCAGGTAAGAATTAGCACCGCAGAAAGCAGGAATGCCCACCCTCCCGATTTACACCGGAACCCAGCTTCTCTGAAGACTCTTGGTGATGTGTGGTTTGCCTTCTGGGTGGTGTCTGAATGCCATCTCTGGCCCTGTCCTGTTTCCAGTGGGGCTGCAATGGAGGGGCTTCCAGATGGGGAAGATGGTCCTGCGTGTGTTGGGGGTAAAAAGCACTTGCCAAACTTGAGCGGTGGTTTTATGCGCCCCCATCAGAGTGTCCTCCCAAGGACCATGTCCAAGCCGGCCTCTCAATAAGCATCAGGTACCCTTTGGAGACTGGTGGTGCTGGGTGGCGAACCCCACCCTGTGACGTCGATCCTGGGACCCCCCAGACCCTCAGCCGCACCTCCTGTCCATTCACTAGCTACAGACCCCAAGACCACTTGTGGACTTGGGAGCAGGTCACCTCTGAAATTCTGAACTCTTAAGGGTCCCTCCACTGCACAGCCCTGCCCACCCCTGCCCCAAGCTGGGCCTACTCTCCTGGGCCACACCCCCACCATCAGCCCCAGCCCTGGTTCGCAAGTCCTGCCCTGGCCACCTTCCTAGAGTTGAGCACCCCATATCCTCCTGTGCCCCAGTTCCCCACTACAGCGACGGACACACCTGCCTCCCTCCCTTTTGGCCCTTCTTCTCTCCGGCCCCCTCCCACCTCGCTTCTCTGCACCCTAGGACTTCACAAAGAAGAGTCCACCCTCCTGTCCCTACGTCCTTTCTCCCCCTCTCCTCTCCAGCCCCAAAACAGCAGAGTGTATTTCACCCCTCACCCTGACCTGCTCTCCCAGAAGTCCCAAGCCACTTCCTGATCACACCCCATGGCCCATTTGGTGGCCTCTACTTTGACTTCTCCAAGGCAGGTGCTGTTGTGGAGAGTCTTGCCCCCAGTGGATTCTGGCTCATCACTCTGGGTGTTTCTCAGACCTCTTGATCCTGCTTTTTCTCCCACTCCCTCCTCTCCTGGCTGCACTTTGGTACCTGGCTTCCCTTCCGTGTGTATGGTTTCAGCCTGTGCAGTGAGGACTCTTGGCCTGTGTCCCAGGCCTCTTGTCGCCTGTAAGCAGCTTAGAACTGGGTTTACATTTGTTATAGCTTTGGATATATATGGATTTCTTTGTGCCATCTTATTTTATGCTTTCTGTTTCTTCTTTTTCTGAATCTTTCTTCTCTGTTCATTCTTTCTTTTAAATTGATTGAAAGTTTTTTTTCCCTTTTCTTCCCTCCAATTTTTTCTCTGTGCTGCTTTGGAACTTACACATTCTGAATAAGGGTTTAAAGTCAGTTGTTGTGTATATCTTTTTTCAAGCAAAGAGAGGACCTTGGAATGCTTTATATAAAGACGCTGTTGTCCCTCTCGTGTTCAGTTGCCATAGAGTGGATTAGCTGCATCTTCTTTCTCTCTTTAATTCTACAAACTGGACGTCATTTTTGATGTTCTATATGTTATTTCTGATGTATGTTAGATCTTATTCTGTCCTTTATGTCTCTCAATGCCTTTTTCAATTTCAGTCTTCTGGTTTTTTGTGGTGTTTCCTGGGTAAGTTTTTATTTGTCTTCCAGTTCACTAATTCTCTCTTTAGTTATCTCTAATCTTCTGTTTAGCCCTTCTATGAGGCATTTTTAGGATCAATATTAACTCACAAATTTTAATATATTTGATGTGTTTTAATCCATGCTGTTAATATTTTTGATTCTCATCCTTTGAGATTTTCATTTGGATGATTATATTTTTTTATGTCTGTGTTTTTATTTTATCCTTCTCAAGTATGCCTGATCTATTTTTTTTTAAATATGCTCTTATTCCTTATTTGTCTTTAATTCCTCATTTTATTTCCTTCATCACAGTAAGCATACTTATTTTGTATTCAGTATCCAGTAATTCCAGTATGTGAAGTATTTGCAGGTATAATTCTGTCGTTTGATGCTTCTGCTGATTCCCACTCATGAGGGCTTATTCCCTTATGTGTTTTGTGATTTTTTAATAGTGAGTTGATATCTGTTAGAGTTCTATGTGTGAGAATTCTTTCAGCTATGGGAGCGGAGTACATTCTCCCATGGGTGATATGTTGCCTTCTGCCAGATGCCTGAAGGCCCTGCACATGGGTCCCTTTATTTATAATTCTTAGCTCGCAGTTTTGAAGGCCTCCGTCCACAGCTAACACTAAGCCAGATTTCTTCTTTCCTGATTATGTACCAGTAGACACCCCGCTTTGGCCCCATTGTTCCTTTATTGCCAAATGCCTTCTCCCCATATTTGGACAAAGCCCTAGTCATGCCAGGCCCAATTAAAAACGACGTATCTTCTGGCCTTTTCCATGCCACCCCTTGCAGCATTACCCCGACTTTCCGTATTCATTGGCCGCTATTGCCTTACCTCTTAGTCTGTAGGTGTGCGTGTTCAGACCCTGCGCTGGACTCGGACCTTCTTGAAAGCTCAGGGCTGTGTCATTTATTTCTGGAGCCCCAGTGCCTGACTCACTGTTGGGCAAAGCAGCTGCTTAATAGATATTTATTGATTGAACAGAATTTATGCTAAAATCAATACTTTTCTTCTTCTTGAATAGTAATAAAAAAAGAATCACAAACACTAACCTGCCCCGTGATCTGGAATAAGACCAGTTCACCTCTTTGGATCTCAGTGTCTTTAGCTATAAAATGAAGGGGTGCTTCTGAGATCTCCACTTGCTCTAAGATACTGAGATTCAGCGTCACTTGTATGACTGGCATGGCTCACAAGTGGAATGAAGAAATGGGAGGGACATGGAGAGAAAGAGCGTGATTCTGAGGTAACGGGGCGTGATTTGGAAGAAAGGAAAGAGAAGGGGGACTCAAAGATAAATTAATGTGAAAGAAAGATGGCATTTAGAAATTTGTGACCATTAGACAACTTGATGGCTGTCTAAATAAAAAATGAGCACATTGTCACAAAATAAATTTCAGATGGATTAAAGATGGTAAATATATATATAAAAAAATGAACTCGGGAAAATACTAAGTCTGACTTAAAACCCAGAAGCCAGAAAAGACTAGTATATTTGACCCTACACAGGTAAGTTATTGCTGTGTGGCAAAATCATCATAAGCAGAGTCTAAGAGTCTCCTAGTTCTCAAAACTAGGAAAATAGTATTGTAACATATCAGAGAAAGAGCTAATTTCCTTAATATCTGAAGAACATCTACAAATCAATAAGAAAAAGACCAGTGATCCCACTTTTCAAATGGGCCAAGAACATGGATGGTTTACAGAAAAGGAAATATAAATGGTTTATAACCATATAAGAATGGGTTCAACCCACTAGTAATAACAGAAATGCAAGTTTAACTCTACCATGGAGAAGTGACAGTGGGAACAAATACTCTCATAATTGTTGACCCAGTGTCAGTTGGTACAACCTGTGTAGAGAGGATTTTTGACGATACTTATTAAAATTAAAAGTGCATAAGTAATTCTGGGAATTCCTCTCCCAGATATGTCGTACCCATGTGAACTGATTTTTCAAGATACTTCATTGCATCAGTAGAGAATCGGTAAATACAGTATCCTCTAACCATACAATGAAATTCTGTAGAAAAGAATGTGAAAGCTCCCTATGTACTCCTGTGGTCTCTGAAGTGAGAAAGTAAGGGACAGATGCCTGGCCATGCAGTAGCTGCACCGAGCTACCTGGGAGCGTAGTAAGGTTGGTTTCCCATAGCGGGGACTGACTTTTCACTCTTATCTTTTTCCGCATTTTGAATTTTGTTGTTAAAGAAGGAAAGGAGATTAGGGTGGAAAGGTAGGAGGGTGGGAGGGAGGGAAGAAGGATCTCACCTTTGCTCTGCATTTTCACACAGTTTATTTTAGTTACTTCGGGAGCAGGATTACCATTTCTATAGACCAAGAACCTGAAACTCTGAAGTCTGAAATGACTTGCTTAAGTTCATGGAGAGAGCCTTGGAACCTGGCATGGAATCCCATTCTCATGTCAGAACCACTGGGCTCCTCTCTGTAGATCAGAGTGTTCTTGTTTCCTTCCTTTATTTTTAACTGCCATCTTGTAATGGCTGTACACGGAGGCCTACATCCAGCCCTCCCAAGGAAGTGAATGTAAAGTTCCACCTCACTTCCTCCAGCTGGCTTGCCGACTCACAAGTGTGTACAGGGCAAAACTCAGGCGGTAGGTGGTGGAGCCAGCCCAGACCCAGGCAGCCACATCAGACGCAATGAAGAGCTTTGGGGATGAGCTTTGCAGTCTTCCCTTTGAAGTTCCCAGCTTTTATCAGAGTGTCTGAACCTTAACATTATTTCAAGGGAGCTTTTATTACTGCCTGTGAACTGGCCTCAGGTAGGAACCAGCTGCCACCAGGTGTCGAGGGAATACTTCACTTTGTTTCATGACGAGGAAGTTTTCAGGGCTTGAGGTACTGGGAAGATTCTGGAAGAAAAACTTTTTCTGTGTTTCTATCCAGAGGTGCAATCAGATGGCATCTCTTTAATTAAAGGGAGGAAGAGGTGCTTTTTGTGTTTTAGGAGTTTTTTTGCCTCACAGAAACACCTGTGCTGTTTTCAAAGTACGGTATTGCCTGCTTCCTCTTTGCTGAAGCGAAATGCTGTACGGAGAACAAAGCTAAAGGCGCTGGTCATATATAATACAAGGCTGTAATTTATAGGACACAGCTTCACCCTGGGAAAGAATCTGATGTCTTTAAGAGATATGAAATCATCCCGCACCACCTGTCCTCGTGTGCGGTGTCATATTTATTTTCTAAGTTGGAGTCATCGTCTCTTAAGAAAGCGGCAGAGCCCTTCGGGGCAAAGGAAGGAGAAAGCTCGTGGGGCTGGGAAGTCTTCAGGATCCATGGGCCTGCGCTGGCCCATCCAACACCCCGCCCTGTGCTACTGGCCTCTTTACCAGGAAAGCATCCTAATGACCCCCACCCCCGTCCACTTTGATTTGTTTGGCCAATGAAAGTGGAAGTACTTGGACGTCACAGAGCTGTCCCCTGGTAAAGTTTGCACCCAGCCATTTGCTAAATGCACGAGTGGATGGGACGCGCCCAATGACTGTTTCCCACATGGATGGATTTTGATGTTGGAGCACAGACTTGACAGCTTTTGACCATAAAGAGGACTGGAGAGATCCAGACGTCTCCCGTTGCTCCTTGGGTTTTCCTGACACTTGAATACTTAATTCCATGCCCTGTGGAATTTTTCCTTCCTTGAGCTCTCGGTCCTCTCTTACACACAAGCCAGCTTCTGTAAATGGTACACTGTATATATCTTAACACCTCCTGCGTGGTCCATTCCATCATCTATTAATGTTCTAGTTGGTTATCCTGGAAAACTTCTGAGTCAGATCAGCTGAGTTCTTTTGCTTCAGTTGTAGGATGTGTCAGAATTTCTCTTCTAAACCCCTATTTTGGGGCCTTTACGCCTTCGTTATAAAAATGCATTCCCAGTCGCCAGGTAGATTATCCATTCTCAGCTCTGGACCTGGTCTCTTTTTCTCTCCCCTTTGAATTCTTTGTCGGAAGAGATGGCCGTTGTCCTTTCCTTGATCAAGGACAAAAGTCACATTTGTTTTACCTTTTCGCACCTTGGCCCCTCTGCCCGCTCCCTTCTCCCTGTCTCAGTGGCAGTTACTGGAAGGACCTGGACAGAAATTTGGGTCCTGGGTGTCCTGGGGCACCTGGCCCCCTGCTAGGAGCTTCACCCCTCTGTACTCACTAGGCTCTCCTGGAAGATCTCACTTCCTTGTGACTGGAAACCACCTCTTAGTCCTTGAAAAACAGTCGTAGGTGGTTTTAAGATGTCTCTGTCCAATTTTTTGTTTCTGTTTTTCAATCCAGTTCAGATATGAATGTCCACGGAATGAACAGTCTCTTGGATCTTGGACCTCTTCCTTTTGTTTTTTAGAAAATAGCTTTTATTGATTTCTTTTCCTTGTTACAAAGAGATTTATGATTGTTGCAGAAAATTTAAGAAACAAGCAAAAATAAAAAATAAAAAACACTTATAATTGTTAATAGTTTAGTATATTATGTATACTGCCAGCGTACATTTTTTTAATTTAAAAAAATGAAATCATCCTGGATATGCCATCTTGTTACTTTTCTCTTTTCTTTTTGTTTTGCTTTTACTTAACGATGTGTGTTATTAAAATTTCCATTGGATTAAATGTTCTCCTCCAAGTCACTTTAAAGGGTTGCATAGTGTTCTTTTGAACAGATGGGCCATAATAATACATATTTAAGCAGCCTCCCACATTGAGGTTGTTTCGTCTCTTTCTCTTTTATAAAGAGTTCTCTGGTGGACATCCTTGGGCATTTTTGCCCACAGCTTTGATACATTTCTAGAAGAGAATCACTGGGCCGAGGACATATTCTACCGTGTTTCCTCGAAATAAGACCTAGCCGGACCATCAGCTCTAATGCGTCTTTTGGAGCAAAAATTAATATAAGACCGGGTCTTATATTACTATAATATATAAGACCCAGTCTTATAATAATATAAGACTGGGTATAATATAATATAATATAATATAATATAATATAATACTGGGTCTTATATTAATTTTTGCTCCAAAAGACACATTAGAGCTGATTATCCGGGTAGGTCTTATTTTCGGGGAAACAGTAGAGGCTCTGGATTTAGAGGGTTAAATTGCCGTCCAGAAACGTTGCATAGTATTTTTTGTTCCTTTTGGGTGAATACCAAGTCTTATTCTTTGTGGTACGTTTTTAAGACATCATTTTCCAAATGTTTCCCGCATGTTGGTTAAGAGTGACTGGCCGGGTAAAGGCCTGAGGGACCCAGCACACAGCTGTCCTGGGAAGGAGAACCTCCCATGCTTGCTTTTTGTGTACAGGGGTCTCGAGGGCTGAGGCCAGAGGCCTTTCTGGCCTCTTCTGACTGTAGGCAGCTGGGTAGAGAAATCTCACGGTGCCACCCTTAGGGTGCCTGGGGCAGAGCTGGCTTCGAGGATTCCAGAGTCTCTCAGAGAATTTAGGCTGGTCTTTCCTCCAAGGCTGTGCTCATAAAACAAATGTCTGCCCTGCCTCCAGAGTCCAGAACTGGTTGTCCCTGGTGGGCTTGGTGTTGGTACAGGGTGGTGAGGGGCTGGAGGGTTTCCTGTGCAGACATTAGACTGTCCCCGACCCAGGTCCTGCCTGCGCAGGGCACTGCTTCTGCCCAGACCTGCAGCCTTTGCGGCCCAATGCTTCCATCACTGCCCTGGGGAGGCGACGGGACAGGAGGGGGTTTGATGGAATTGCGGAGGAAGTAACATTTGCTTAGGCTAAATCGGGTCTTCCTGTTCCATTCCTCGCTTGCGCGCCCTCCTTTGTGTGCTTCCTCTTCATGGCAGCGCATTCTTCAGGGTAGTGGGTGAGGCCTCTGAGGACCTTCCCTACTTCTTAGCTCCTTCCTTTCCTCTGCACTCCTGGTGACACCTAGGCTGGCTTGGCTCAGCTGAGCCCATCACTGTGGTGCACGCACCTCCGCTCTGTCGCTACATCCGCTCTGCTCTGGCTCCGGGCCCTATCACCATCCTGTCCAGGTGGTCGAGTCCCAGCCAAGGCCCAGTCCCAGCCAGCCCTGCTTTCTCAGGCCTGGTAGGAAGGCCATGGGCTCATGGAGGCCCGAGCTGCCTGCCTCCCCCCACCACGAGAGACGCAGTGTGCCAGCTGCTGCCCGTTGGGTTACAAACGACAAAAACACAAAACCCAGCCCCCTGAGATGAGGGACGGTTTGGTTTCTATGAACCAGACGACTCCTGTGCTGGAAATGAGAGGCACGGGCTGGGGGAGGGAGGCTGGAGGTTCCCCTGGGGTGGGCTTTGTTTAAAATTTAATATGCTCTTCCCTTCTCTCAACACACCAGCGAGGACGGCTTCTAGATGCTTTGTCATTTTAGCCCCGTTGTCTGTCTGGTGGAGGAGATCTCTTATCTGCTGGGCCCTGCCTCTCTTCCCTGAGAGCTCCATCCCCGTCCCACACCACACCCCCTCCGTTTGTGATACGAGATTATAGATCCCATCCTGCAACCTTAGATTCCAATGAAACTTGTCACTTTGCTTCTTAGTCAATTAAGATTTGGGGGAAATCTTTGAATGGTGTGGAGCCTACCAAGGGCATAAGTGCTGGGCAACTGTGGAGTGTGGTCTGAGGGCGTGGCACTGCCCTTAGCCCTGTGGGGAGTGTTGGGTCCCAGGGTGAGGGTCTCGGGTCTGGGTGGCCTGAGGCAGAGTCAAACGTTTGCTCCCGTGTATGTGCGAACTTCTGACCTGCACCTTCTTGGCCTTGGGGAGCTCTGCAGGGCAAAACGTGCACTGAGCACAGAAACAGAGCTGCCCTTTTCCCCACAGGCAGGAGTGGATCTGAAAGATTGCTCCCCACAGAAGTGGGCCCAGAGGCCAGGGGAGAACCTTACTTCAGCCACAGAACTCAGCACCAGAGCCGTGGCTTCCTGTCTTGGCTTGCCGTCTCCTAGCCTTGGTTTCACGGCTGTGACATGGGTTCATGGGCCCGCTTCCCATGGCTGTGCTTTGTGCTGTATAACACTACATGGTTCCCATGATCGCTTGTGAAGTCAGGGGAGAGACCCGCGCCATTCTGAATCCCCCTTTTTCTTACAAGTGTCCTTTATTCCTTTAGTCAATCAGCAAACACTTAGCAAGCACGTAGTATGTGCTAAGCGATGGCATGAGAAACATGGTCTCTGTCCCCAGCGAGCCCTCCCCCAGAGGGGTTTTGGGCGTGTAAACAAGAGCACAGGCTCTGGCAGTTGACCTTGGGTTGAAAATTGCAGTTTTTTTGAGTGGAACTCAGGTCATGTTGAGGAAGAAAGAAAATAAGCCCGCATGGGTCATCCACAATAGTTGGATTTCACTATTTTTCTCTTTGAAGGAAAACTCTGCCATCACAGTAACGGGGTATATATGTATGTGTGTGTGTGGGGGGTTAGAGTGAGGAGCATGGAGGGGTGAGGGGGGTTCTCCTGGGTGTACCCCAGGAATGAATTTCCTCCTTCAGGGTCCAAGTGACTGTGGCTTCCTCACAGACCGATGGTCTTTAGGTGTCAGCGCTGTTTTGGGTCCAAATCCCATTTTTCTTGGTGACTTCCTTACCTGTCTGTCCAGGGAGAATCTTTGCAAAGACAGAGCTCAGGGCAGAAGATTTCTGTCGCCAAGCCTTAGGCAAATACACATTTAAAGAAATCTCATTAATAAACTAGTAAATCTTACGCTTATATAGAACATTTGGAAATCCAAAAAAATGTAAAGAAACTGAAAATTGCCCGTAATCTCCCCAACTAGGAATTACCAACACTGTTTAGTACCTTTACATATTTCCTCATAGTCTTATCCGATGCACATATGTAAATATACTGTATTTTAAACATGGTTACGAGCATATTGAACTTTATAGTCTTTTCATTTTTTTGTCTGACAGAACATTATGGCAAGCAAACACTTTTAAAAAGCACTTGGGCTTTGCAAGCGAGCTTATGCTTTGCAAACATTTCCGTCAGCCACCGGTATCCAACTGTAAGAACGCACGTTCTACCCAAAACAGAAATTGTGCCAATCCAGGAGGTCTTTGATCACCAGGCAGTAAACCAAAATATTGTAAATTTAAACAGACGAAAACTAAAACCCAACCACTTGAAAAAAATTTAAAACGCTCTCCTAAGTGGCTATTGGGTCAAAGAAGAGCTAAGGTATATAGTGACAAATATTTAGAAAGCATTGAAAAGCAGAATGCCATGTAACCAAACCTATGGGTGACAGCTGGTGCTATTCTCATAGCCTTAAATGCTTTTATTTTTAAAAAGGGGGAGAGAAAAAGAATAAATCAAGCATTCAGCCTGAGATCTTAGGAGAAAAAAAAAAAACCAGAATAAAAAACAGCCCCTAAGGAAAACAGAAAGAAAAAAATAGTAAAGATGAAGGCAGCAATAAATGAATTAGGAAACAGAAACAGTGAAATTAGCACAGATATCCAAGAGCTGATTCTGTTTTTAACCAAACAATAAAGGAAACTAACCTCTGGCAAATCTATGTGAGAAATACAAGAGAGAAAAGAAGAAGAAAAAAAAAAGGAATGAGAAAGGGGACATGGCAAGAGAGAGATTTTTAAAAGTAAAAATGTATGCACAATAGACGCAACTTTGAAAATCTCAGTTAAATGAATGCATTTCTGAAAATGTACATGTTGCTAACTAAGAAAAAATTTACTATCATTATCAAAGTGATGTCCCCTCTACCCGAACAAGACACTGGTCCCACGTGTTTTTGCTAAGTAATTATTTCAAATTTGATGATACTAATAATGTTGAGCTATTCCATGGTTGAGCAAAAGATGGAGAGCTCTCCAATTCATTCTACAAAGCAAAATAAGCCTGATATTAAACATGGCAAAGAGACCATATTGAAGTATGCAAATGCTACGTCGGAAATAAAATTCAATATTATATTAAACAAGTCATCCACCATACCCCAGTGGGGCAAGGGGGGGAGGACTGTCGATATTAGGAAAGCTTAATATAGTAACTACGTCACACTAATGGGTTAAAGAAGTGTAATAAAATCAGATTGATTCCAGTATATGCAGGGGAAAATTGCTTCAAATCGAGCAGCCATTTCTACCTAATCAATACACCCAAAAAAAGGAATAGAAGAGTACATTCTTAGCATGATTAAGAATATCTATTTCAAACCAATAGCCAATATTATAATTAACTGAAACATTTGAGGCATTCCGATTGGAACCAGTAACAAAATAAGAAGGCCTGCCAACACCATCACTGTTTACCTTTGATTTTGAAATACTAATCCACACCATAAAACTGAAACAGAAATATAAAGAAGGAACCAAAGTAACAGCATCTACAATTTATACCAAATCATGAGCTAGAGGTTAATTTCAAAAGTTTAGAAATTTTTAAAAAGTCATCAAAAAATTCAAGAGATTTGACTACCTTGGGAGGGCTATGAGAATTGTACAGAGCAATTGAAAGCCTGGGAGGAAAGATTTTATTATAAGACCCCTATAGGGTTAATATTTTAATTCTACCAAGATCTTCTATATATTGGTTTTACAATCAAGATTTAAACTGGAAGACAAAGTGAACAGACAATATAATTAGCAAGTAAATAATCCGGTGGTTAAGCTCCATGGTCAGTTCACTGTATGACAGTTACTATGCTGAATTCATATTTGTTGAACATATAAATGAATGCAACGCAAGTTTTTAAAGTATGATACCATTATTTTTACCTTTTCAATTAGCAAGAGGTTTTTTTCAAGGTTTTATCATGAAAAATTTCAAATATGTAGAAAAGTTGAAAGAACAGTAAATTCTCGTACATCCATGACTAAATATAACAGAGACTAACATTTGCCGTATTTGTGTCATCTGTACATGTATATATTTTTCTCCTGACTCGTTTTGGAGTAAGTTGCAGACCACATATCACTTTTCCCCTGAATACTCGAGTTTGGGAATCTTAAATCTCCCAGAATGTAGCGGTCGGTTCAGAGGGTTTGGGAAGCTGTTGCCCTGTGCCCCACGGGTATCTCTGCAGATTGTCCTTGTGTTTGGGAAGGTATCTAGGAGTCACAGTCGTGACCTTCTGATATGTAAGAGGAAAGAAAGTGCACACTGATTGAGTTTCAGGCCCAGTGCTGGGTGTTTTCCTGGTGGTCTCCTATTTAATATTCTCCACAACCGTATGGAGGCAGCCTTGTGCCCATTTTGGGGAAAATTGAAGTTCAAAGAGGTTAAGTAACTTGCCCAGGTACACACAGTGGCATTATTCAGCCCAGGCCTATCTGACACCATCGAATTACACAATATTTGTCTCTTCATCTTCTCTCTGCATGAATGCATGAAGGCATTTCGTGAGCAGGGTGGACACATTAGAAGCAACCGGAATATTCTTCATTGCAAGAACAGGCAGGCAAAAACGGTGATCTGTACCCTCATGTGAATTTCTGTGTTTGTGAACACGATTGTTGATTATGAACAAGCAACACGGAAAATGGCTCGTATCGTCCAGCAGGACACCAGAGGATACACTCCCTGGTCAAAACCTTCCTGAAGAGGCCCAGGAAGAAATAGATGGGAAGTGGTTGGGTTAGGGTGAGAAGGAGTAGTCATTATTTTTCTCTTCCGTCTTTTTCAAACTCTTTGCAATGGGTGGTTTTATTAATTTTGCAATAGAATTTTTTAATCAAAAAAAAAAGCACTTTATACCCGCATGACAGTTCTGTAAGCTCATGTGGGGAAGACTCTGCTCTGTTTGTTGTTGGTCTTTTATTTTTCAATGCCCAGCCCCACGCCTGGCATATTATGGACATAATGAAGGTGTTAGACGAGGGACTCGGCCCAGGAACACGTTTGCAGGGAGCTTCCATCAGCTGGTCTCCCCGAGAACAAGCGCGCGCCAGGTGTGTGTCATGGGGTGTGTCACGGGGGAGGGTATTTGTAGGGTGGTGAGCTCTCCATTTCCAACAGGAAGGCCCCACCATTGTGTAGAGGCCATTCTGGCCATTTAGCATCTCTGGGGCATTTAGTGCATCAGAACCATGTGGAACAGACAAACTCTAGCTCGTGTGGAATCAGATTTTATGTCATTCTCGGACTTTCAAAACTGATGATTTTATGAACCGCTTATTATTTGCTGAGTGCTTACTAGAGGCCAGGCTAAGTGCATTTACAAAACCATTCCCTCATTTAATTTTAACAACCATGAGAATTAGCAACGATGATCTCTATTTTACAGATGAGGAAAATGAGGCACAGAGGAAAGAGGCATGAGTTCCAGGGCAAGTCTTGGTTGGTTTTGCCGAGAACTTGACTTTCAGCAAATCACAAGCCTTCTGGGCTTTAATCTCCTTGTCTGGAACAACAGCTGGCATTAGTGGAGTGTTTACTATGTGCCAGGCCCAGCTGAGTGGAGAATGTGAGTCCACCTTCAATAAACAAACAAACTGGATTCCTTCCACTGGTCTCTCTATGCCAGGGCTTTACACAGCACTTGCGCCAGCGGAAGAAACCCCGTTGGTTTTCTTTGGGCTTGTCTTACTCTTCCAAGACCAAATTTTTGAGCCACTGACCACACCCCATTGCTCCTGGCACTTATGCAGCAGGGGCATTTGCAGTGGTCCCACCAATGGTTACTCCCTGCTGGAGAGAGCTTATCAAAATACATTTCCCAGTGTCCAGCCCCAAATCCTCTGGATCTGGGGAACACCCATGAGTCCATCTTAGATTACCTTCAGCTAGCTGCCAGTCTTGTTGTGATCAGCTTGAGCCAACCGTGAACTATTACAGTGGCCCTTTTCTCCTGAGACGGCACCTGCAAAGGCTTGGGCTGGTATAAACCAAAGCCCACTTTCGTGTGGAAGAACCCAACAGAGTTATGGACGTGGTTAAGGATTGCAAATTTTGTGCTCTACACTGAGCGCTTGCGTTTCTCATTGACAGAACGTTCTCTACAAACCTCAGCTCCCGGGAGCTCAGCAGGCCACGAGTAGTTGAATGTAAATTCCGAGAACCCTTAAGAAACATAAATGTATTACTTTCTGTTTTTATGAGAGAGGAGAAGCAGGTGAGAGGACTGGAAAATTAAACACCCCCCAAAAAATAGCAATTAAGATTGCATGTTTGAACTATTAAGAACAGGCAAATTTGGGGCTTTCTTGCCTATGAGCTGAATTTACGTCTCAGAGGAAATACATATATCTGCCTGTAAGACTCTTAAATTTATAAACATTGTCATACATTCTTAGGCCAGTAGCACACGAAAGTACAGGTCGTGGATTGAAGTGTGGTGTTACCCCAACCAGAAGGAGCTAAGTATGGAAATTGAGAATGATGTTTAGAGACTTTTGTAGTGTGACGTTACCATGACGACACCCAAGTAGGTGATTGGCAGCTGCATCGTGAACAGGGTGTGGACCAGTGTCATTGACCTTATGTGGACAGTCGCAGGACCAAGAGCTGCCTGTTAGTGTTAGTTCTTCGAGGGATTCAAATAAAATGGATTCTCCCCTGCAGGGAGTTGGAGAAGCGCTGGGCATGTTAAAAGGGTTGAGTTTGCAGTGGGTAAAGAGCTGGGAGAGAGGTAGAAGACTTCACACTCGACCTTCCATCCCAACAGGCCAGTTCATGCAGAAGGGGGTTGGCTGCCATGCCTGCTGGCCATTCTGTTAGGGAGCCCCTCCACTTGTCCCATAGGATTTGTTTGAACCCTGGTCATGGAGCCTGTGGGAGAGATTTGCTGGTCCACAGTGGAGCCAGGTGGTTTAAGAGGTGGCCTTCGGAGTCTGGCCAGGCTTGGCTTGGAAAACCTGGGCACTTCCCTGCTTGTGGCCTGGTCCACTTACTTTCCTTCTTCGTGCCTCAGCGTTTAGGAAATGGGGAATGACGGTTTCTCCTGGCAGGGTTCTCCTGAGCGATAGGAATGAGATAATACACACAAGGGGCTCCATGTACCATCTGCACTGGGAAGGAGGGTTCTTTGTGTTGCTTTGTCTTCATTCTTTGAAAGAGTGGATTGCATTGTGGGTCTCCAGGAAGTTTTGAGCTGCCCTCCCTTTTCCGAATTCCTCTGTGTGTGTGTGTGTGTGTGTGTGTGTGTGTGTGTGTTCTGTACCCTTGGTGGCGGTGCTGGTGGTGGCGGTGTCAGGAAACAGCCACCAGTTTCCTGCCGATTAACTCAGTTCCTGGAGGGTCCTCCCTCGCAGTAAGGGAGGCCTGGCCTCCTGCCTCACCAGCTTGCTCTCCTGGCCCCTGGCCCCTAAGGGGCCTGCCTGCCCTCCCACTGCCCGAGGTCCCAGGACACCCTCACAGGCCTGCTGAGCCGGGCTCTGTTCTGGCCATGGGTGGGGCACCCAGGTTCCAGCTGCCGCTGGTTTTGCCTGCAGGTGTATTTCCTGTGCACACCTGGCATCTGTGGGGACTTAGGCTTGTCCCAAGTGACCCCTCAAGTTGGACCTAGGAGGTTTTGATCATCTGAGCTGTAAGCCCTGGGGTATGATGCTGTTAGGGTCTGCGGCCCCTTTACAGGAGGCCTGATGGCAGGGGCCTCAGGAAGGAGCCCAGGCCAGGGTGGAAGACCCCAAGATTTCCCTGCTGCTGAAAGGGGAGTCTGGAGGGCCTCTCTTTGGTCTTCAGAAGGGAGGGTCTAGTACGGGGAGAGGCCAGCATAGTGCTGGATTTGGGGTCCCTAGTCTGCCACTTGGCCCTTGAGTGAAGGACCACAGAGAAGGGAGCTCTGCTGGCAGAGGGCACTAGGCCTGGCACGGCCACGAGGCCGTGGTTTTGGTCCCAGACACCCCAGCTCTCTGACTGCGGGGTGCCAGTGATGAGCTGAGGCTTCCTGCTCAGACCCCTCGGCGTCCACAGAAGTGGCATCTCCCGAGGGCTGCCCGAGGGTGTGGACCCCAATGCCTGCAGGTCGGCCAGGACTGGGCAGCGGTCATCGGGCTGGCTCGGGCCTCAGCACGACCCATGCTTCTTGCACAGGGACGGGGCCAGGACCACATTGGGCCTGGTGTGTGGAGGCCCTCAGCTTCCTGAACGATTATACTTCCCAGCACACGCACAGCTCCGCACACGTTTCACCCGAGTCGGGCCCAGCTCCTTAGCTGGGATGGGAAGCCCTGTGCTTGCTCAGACCTAGTGGCTGAGTCAACAACGCCGGGATGTGTATTTGGTTAGCACACAGAGCGGCCGCTGAGCCGGCCCACGGCCTTCCTGCTCTTGGCTTTCTAGCAAAATGTCCTCTGGAAAGGTCAGCCGGGACCAGCTACATAATACGTGGGGCCTGGTTCAAAATGAAAATGAGGGCCCTTGTTTGAAAATGAGTAAGAGTTTCAAGATGGCGGCAGCAGCGTGATGACACCAAGGTGGCCTGTCCTCAGCCTGGGCCCCGGGGGGCTGCACCCTGAGCTCAGCATTCCCCAGCCTTGTAAGACCTGGTGGCAGAATTAGGCTTCTCTTTGGTAGAAGAGGGACTTTTCATCCAAACCCGCTGAGTTCGGAGACGTGCTCTCCCCACAGGCAGCTTTTCTCAAGGGTAGGAGTGACTGGAACTTCTCCTTTTCGTCCTTCTCCCTGTCTCTGTAAACTCAGGAAGCTTTGAGGCCCTCCCTCCCTCCCAGCCCTTCTCCTTTCTTTCTTCCCCTCCATCCTTGCTGCCCTCCTCCCATCTCTGTTTCTCTCTTCCTCTTTCCATTGTGTTTATTAGGGGAAAACCCTTCTCATGTTTGCTGTGTCACATTTTCCAGCCGTTCATTTGGTGCTGTTTGATTTTCACGTCCCTTTAATGACACGAGCGAGATTGCTCCTTGGATTTCCAAAGCCTCTCGCTGAAGTGGCTCAAGCCAACACCTTCCCCCCCCCCCCCCCAAGGATGTCCCTTCAGTGGCCTCTGGCTCTGTCCAGATGGTCTCTGCCCATTGGGAGCCTGGAATGAATTCTCATTGTTAGCATTCGTCACTCACCACCTCCCCCCTACATGTAGCCGTCAGCCCTACTGGCCACGTGGAAAGAAAGGCGGCTCCATTCTTCCTGGTGACACCCCCAGGAGCTCTGGTGACAGACCTGGCCATAGTTCCCAAACATAGTGGCTTCCATGGCTTCCATGAAGGCCCGGGTGTGTGAAGGGGTTAAGCAGCTAAGCGCCATGTGACACTGTTCTGCCTTCCCTCACCCTCTCCACAGTCACCAGAGGATTCTCACAGCAGCCATACTTCCTTGCGGAAAACCCTCCTCTGGTCTCCTGCTGCCTAAGAACAGCGTCCAGACCCTGTGTGTGGCCTTCCAGGCCCTGCCCTCCTGGAAAGGCAGGCAGCCAGGGTTGCTAAAGAGACACTTGAGCCACACCTGGAAGGATGGAAGAGGTTTGGAAGGTGGAGAGAAGGACAGGGAACATTATAAGAAAGGGATGGCCCAAAGGACAGAGGGGAGGTAGGAGTCGGGAGTGGCTGGGGAAGACGGGCAGCGGGACCTCAGTAAAAGTCTGGCTCTGCTCGGAGAATCTGGAATCACTGGGTGGGCCCTTGCAGCAGTTTGCCTTTGTTTCCCCCTGTCACCAGTCTGGGAATTCCCTTGAAGCACTTTAGGAAGGTGACAGGGGCCTGGTGGCAGCCCTGCTCGCAGCAGGAATGTACTGAGCCTTTTCTCTGTTAATGGGAAGGGTACCTTGCTCTTCAGCCCTGAGCCCCCAGCCAGAATGAACTAAGGGAGCACAGAGCAGAGCTCGGGCAACTAGGGAGTCAGCTGGAAGAGGCCTTGTTCAGAAGGGGAAACTGAGTCCTGATGACCAGTGAACACATCACTTGCTGCGTTGGGCATCTTGGTAACAAACCAAATATTGGCCCAGCACATGCAAAAAAACAAGCTACAACATGCCTGCGCAGTCTGTTTTCTCATAACTTCTTATTTTGAAAATGTCAAACACAACAGAAAAGCTAAGAACCTTCATCTAGATTCTTCAGTTGTTACCGTTTTTGCCGCGTTTACTTTATCTTGCTCTCTTTCAAACGGTTTGGCTGAATCATTTGAAAGTGAATTACAGGTAGCATGAGGGTTCATCCCTAAATACTTAGGCAGGTACCTTTTAGGAGCAAGGACTTTTCCCTGCGGAACTACCAAACCATCATCACCCCTAAAAATATTACCATTATTCAATAATATGAGTATCATCTAATATACGGTCCTATTCAAATTTCCCCAATTGCCCTGCAAAAGTGTTTTTAGGTTCTTTCCCTGGTCCAAAGGCTCATGAATTGCCCTTGGTTGTTGCGTTTACTTCATCTAGCACAGTTCCCCTGCTTTGTATGTTGGTGTGCGATGTTGGCTTTGCAGAGTCTGGGCAGGCCAGCTGTCTTATAGAGTGGACTCTGGCTTTGTCTGATTGAGTAAGTTCAAGTTAAGTTGGCATAGTTTTGAAACCCGCCTGATCACTGCTTCATTGTGTCTAAAAGAGTCCTAAAGCAAAAGGTACAATTGAGGGTGTCTCCTTTGTCTCCTATCCCTGACTGAGTCATGGGATGTCCTGTCCAGCCACCAAGGAAAAGGGGTGGCTTTAGTAACATTATATTCTATTCACACAGTGTTTCAGCAAACTGGAGATTGTTCCACCTGATCCACAGCCAGCCTTGGGCAGGCGTTCTCTTCACGCAGTGGATGGGATTCTGAGAGGCTGAGTTTGTGCCCGGGTCCACAGCATTAGGCAGAACCAGACCAAAACCCAGCCCTTCTGATCCATCTCGGGGCACCTGGAGTGGCAGCTAGGAGAGGGGGCAGAGTTGGTGCCCTTGCTGGACTTGCCCCAGCACTGGGTAAGTTACTGGGTGGTACCACCGAACCTCAGCCCTGGGCCCAACACACGGAAACTCCCTGAGTGCTAGGCAGAGAATACGGACTATTCTCAAATGTGATCTAACCTGTTCTGGTGACTCCCGCGTCATGGTGAATGCATTTAGTTACTGAACTGTGTCCTGAGGTGTTGGGATGGCTTGTCCACCCTGAAGGGTCCCAGGCTGCCATTTGGTAATTTTTCATCCTGAGCCTTCGCCGTCAGCTGCCACAGCCTCCTCACCCTTTCCACCTCCCCGCTCCTGCTACTTTGCGTCTTGCATCTGCTGTGGTCTAGGAAGCCAGACACACAAGCTTGTTAGAACTGAGTCCAAAGGCTGTGAGTGAGGGGCTCTGTCCATGGAGAGAAGCGGGACTGAGGCACCAGGACCCCTCTTGGAGGCACGCCCGTCAGATTTACTTCTGGGCTTTCTGGGCTTTTTGGTACAGTACTCCCCTGCTCTTAGGAGAACTTGAGGTTGCCAGAGAAGAGACTTCTGCTGCCCAAGTGGGGTGTTGCTGTTGTGTGTTTCAAGTTCAGAAGGCCTAGAAAAGACCATGACATCCAGCAGAAGTGGCTGGGGAGAACAGTGAGCGTGTGTGTGGGTGCCAGAGAAGGAGGGAGGGCACTTTGGGTGCCATGGTCACGGCGCTGAGTGGCTGTGCAAGCTTGAGTTGGGACTCTGAGGGGTCCCAGGGCACGCTGCCTTTGCCTGGTCGTCTGTATTAATATACACCCCACCCCAGAATTCCTGAGGGTCTGCGCCTCTGCAGAAGAGAACTGGGCAGCAACATCCCTGGTTTCCCAGGGGATCTTGTTGCTAAAGCCACGTGCCAATATTCTGCAGGCTTTTCTCCCAAGGTACTTTCCCTCCATTCTGTTCCTCCTAACTGTGTCCCCTTGGGCGGGAGCCTGCTGAATTCTGTTCTTTCTCAAAGAGATTTCTATCCTCATAAACGTATAAGCGTGGCCCCCTTTCTCTTTCTCAGCGGAGGCCTTCACGGAGGAGTTCAGAGATAATTATTGTTCTTACTGGGTTAGTGTCTAGCTCTGATTCTTCCCAATACACCAGGAGATCAAGAAAACATCTATGAGATGTTTTATCTATTAGTTTAGTGATCAATTCCTTTTTTTTTTTTTTCTAGACACTGGGGTATCTTGCCAGTGAAATTCTTTAAAGCTTTTTCAAAACAAATAAAAATGTAATTTGTTGTAATATGCAGTTGACCCTGGAACAACACAGGTTCGGGCGGTGCGAGTCCAACTGAATCCACGAATATTTCTCAATTGACAATTTGAAAAAACTTGCAGATGAACCGCGTGGCCTAAAACAGATGCTGGAAACTTACGGTATCTATAAATACGTAGTGTAGTATACACGTCTTTTCTCTTCCTTATGATTTTCCCAACAACATTTTTTCTCTAACTTACTTTATTGTAAGAATACAATATGTAATACAGGTAACGTACAAAATATGTGTTGATCTACTGTTTTGTTATTGGTAAGGCTTCCAGTCAGTAGGCTATTAGTAGGTAATTTTTTTGGGGGGGGTGTCAAAAGTGGTGGATTTTTTACTATGTGTGGAGTCAGCGCCCCAGACCCTTGTATTGTTCAAGGGTCAACTGTATTAAAATAATGCCTCCTCTGAAAAGGCTTTCTTGACCCCCCCAACTTTCCAAGGCTTCCCCTCTTCTGGGCCCTCGAAACCCCCATTGCCATCCTCAAAGTCCTGAGCTAAATTGTAATCACCTACTTTCTTGCCAATTGCCGCCCCCACAACCGAGAGCTCCTGAGGGCAGGCTTGGTTCTTGCTCGTCCCTTGGAATGCACAGGCCTATAGCAGGGCTCAGTAAATACCTGCTGGAATTTGCATTGGTGGGATTGACATGCAAGAGAGAGTATATGCTCTCAGTGGTTCAGTGACACTTCCCACCCTATGTTCCCTTGCATCGCCACGTGTCCCTTCTCTCGGCTTCCTTGTTGGGCTTTGAGGCCCTTCTGGGCCTGCTCCAACCCAATAACAGCCCTTCCCAGAGGAAAGGGTTTTCTTTCCCGGATCTGTGGTGCACTCCACCCCCCAGGAGATTGGCCTCAAGCAGCTCAGGGCCTCGGACTGGTCCTCGGCACGTTAAGATCCCAGCCCACACCACTGAGCTTGGCACAGACTGATGGCTCAGTAGATGAGTGAGGTTGAAACTCATTCAATCAATCAATCAATCAATCAATAAGCCAATCAGTGAGTCTTCGTCCACTCAGCCTCTCTGTTCCTAGGCACGTCTCATTACCCAGCTTTGGGTGATCAGAAGGAGAAAGAAACGTCTGCATAAAAGGTGACCCCGTGTCAGGTTTCGTCATGACCCTGCTGAGTATTGAAAGGCAGGAGGAGCAAGAAAAGGAAAGACAAAGGGGACAAAGGGGGACCAGAGACATTCACCTGGGGTCTCAGAGGGACGTCTGGAGAGATGTTTGGTCACTAGATTGAGGGCTGTGTGGACAGGGGCCACATGTCCCCTGGTCCAGCTCACGGGCGATACCCAGTGATAACTGATGAGGAAAGGACAGAAATCCAAATCCAGGCCTGTGCTGGAAGAGCGACTTGGGTTCTGTGTATCTTGTACTCAGGGAAGTGCTGATCGGTGATGTGACAACAAGCTTCCGTGTCCACAGAGTCCCCTTCCTTGTAAGGACACTGATCCGACAGTTGGCAGCCAGTGAAAAGGCTCCAACCCACCCTCTCAACTTCCTGGACTGAGCCCTGGCCTGGGCTTCCTTGGAGCAGTTGCTGGAGAGGGCACCCCATCCCCGGCCCGTTAGAGTCATTCACTCCACATGTACCGAGTGCCTTCTGTACGGCCCCACAGCTGGAGAACTGAGTGGACGTGGCAGCGGCCGGCCTCTAGCCAGCACACCTGCCGCACTCGGACACTCCTCTGTCCTCCTACCTGGACTCTTGGCTCTCAGCCAGAGCAGGAGACCCCCGGGGAGACCAGCCCTCACCCACAGCGTCCTGGCCGGGGCTCTCTCGGCCTTGGCTCCCCCAGGGCCGATGGGAGGAAGCCACAGACAGGCGGCCGCGGCCAGGGCAGGGGTGCCGACCCTGAAACAAAGCTGATGGCTACCGGCCCTTGCCCCCTGCTACCGAGAGGGAGCCCTTCTCTTGGAGAGGTAGTGAATTTCAGGGGAAGCCTTTAAAGCAGCTCTTTTGATGCTTCTCCAGTGGAACTGAATTTATTTTCTGTACTTTTAAGAATTAACTTGCAGTTCTCAGCCTCTCTCTCCCTCTCTCTCTCTCCCCAGAAAGGAGAGAAGGAGAAAAGAAGAAAGGGTCTGCATTGTCGCCGTGATTGGCACCTTCTGTGAATGAGGGGTCACTGCGCCAGGCTGCTCCTTTTCAAGCGCTCCGTTCTCCCCTGCCCGCTGTATTCACGCTGGAACGTTCTTTCTTTCAAAGCTTCTGTCTTTCTCTCCCCTTTGTGTCTCTGCTTTCCTTCCCTTCACTTTCCTGCCTTTCATTTTAAGCTCTCACCATCTCCCTCGGGGACCACTCCTCTCGCTCTCTTTTTTCCCCCCTTTTCTTTTTCTATTCAATTCCTTTTTTTTCCTTTTTGCCTCTTTTTTTTTTTTCCGAACTTCTTTTTTTCTTTTTCTTTTTGAATAGTGCTTCTGTTTTCAAGGGACGGGATGAGTAGAGAAGTCGGTTTATTTGAGGAAGGGAGAATGTGAATGTTTGCATTTCTCTCCGTTGCTCTAACTAAATGTGTTAAAAAAAAAAGAAAATCACCACGCTGGATGGTGGTTTCCTTTGGGCTCCTGCTTTGAGAGGGAGGGGAAAGGGTCTCTGCCAGATAAGAGGGGCCTGTTCATCACAGGTCAGGTGGTTCTCGCTGAGAAATCCTGAATGAGTCACGGCCTGGTTGGCTGAAGGCGTGGTGCTGTGCATGCAAGATTCAGACATGGCCCTGGGGACGGTCTCCCTCTCTGCCTGGGCCCAGGGTGGCCTTGATGTGACGGTGAGGATCCGAGGTGCATGTGGACCCCCAAACCTCCCTCCTCCGTGGGAGTCGGCTTTCTCGGCCGTGGGAGCATCGTGCAGGGGCTGACACGCGGCACAAGAGTTGTTTGGTGAGGCCCCCATGGCGGGGACGATGGCCCCACATTGGCTGGACCCAGAGTCCTGGAGAGGAGGCTGGGTCAGCAGAAAGGAGGAAGCGGGGAGTCGCGATGGCTCCAAGGAGGTGAGCGACGCTTGGAGTTCAGATGGGTGATGACTGATTGAAGGTTTGCCATCTTGGAAATGGTACAGGGCCTGGGGAGACGTGGGGGGCCTCTGAGAACAAGCCCTACGTCTCCCCATCCTCTGCCACACCCAGCGCCGCCAGCCCACGTAGGGGCCTCACAAATGTTTGTTGAAGTATGAACGGGATGTGTCCTCAGCCCATGTGGAATAGGTCCAGCATAGCACACAGCCAACTAAACTGGAAAGCACCATACCAAGGGGGGCCCATCCCCTGCCCCCTCAGCACAGGGCATGGAGGGACGGGACACGGGGGCAGGGCCCCAGCCACGTCTGTGAAGAGGGGGAGGGACAAGTCAGCACCAGGCGTGGAGGTGGCACAGGCACAGCAGGGCGGTGGCCAAGCCAGACAGGACAGGGGGGGCCACGGGCAGGCTCATAGGTGGGGCCCAGGGGAAGAAGAATGCCGGGGAAGTGGATCTGAACCCCCTGAGAGGTGGTTTATTCAGGAGACATGTGCCGAGCACCGACTCTGCCAGTTTGGAGGATGACACATGCTGCAGAGGAGGACATCCCAGAGCGCCACCGAGCTGGGAAGGCGGCTGTGTCCTCCCTCTGGGTCTGGGTGACGAGGGCCAGGGGAGCTGTGGGTAAAGGTGAGCTGGAGGCGGTGGGGAGTTGTACTCCAGGGAACAGATGGAGGACGGGGTGCCCGGGGAGCAGGAGCCATCCCTGCTTTGTCTCCCTGAGTCACCACTGCGCGTCCTGGCCCTGTCTGCTTCTCAGACACCTGCTGGCAACCCCAGAGCCTGCCAGGGCGGGCCTGGCTGCCTGTCAGGTTTTTCCAGTTTGGGCAAGAAACCTCCTTACACCCCATTAAGGCACCCACAGCCGCCCTGGCCTGGAGATGACAGGGGAGTCTCCGCCTGTAAAGGCAGCTCGGCTCCTGGCAGGGAGACGGGGGTCTGCATTTTGGGAACAGGCTTCAGAGGCAGACATGTTTCCTGGTCCCCCATGTCCAGGGGGTCAGTTCCCCTTCAAGAACTGGCACCAGGAGCCTGGCTCCTCCAGTAAGTAGCTTTGTGGCCCCAGGCACATTACTGAAAGCTAATAATAGGAGCACACAGGCTGCCAGGCTCTGCTGTGAGCACTTTGCATATTTTACCTCGTAAGGCGCCACCCACACTTTAGCGAGGAGAAAAAGTCACCCGGTTGAGAAGTGGCGAAGGTAAGATTTGAACTCGGGTCTTCAGATTCCAGAGTCTGGGCTGTACACCAGCGCTTCTCATCCTGTTTTTGAAATTCTTAGTTCTAATCCTTGCAAACCAGTATTGTTATCAACGCTGCCTGGATGTCATAGCGGTGCCAAATAGCTATGAAAGTGTCTGCATGCTACCCTCATCGGTACGGAAGCAGTGACAGGGAGGCAGTGCTGTCAAGGGGTTCTTAACCTTCCGTGCCTCAGTTTCCTTATTGGTAGATCGGGAGTGAGGGTACTAGTACCAGCCATGCAGACAGTGGTTGCTAATAGCTAATGCAGTTAGAGTTGGCACAGGCTGGCACTGTAGCTCTCCGGACAGCCAGCCAGTCTGCTCGCATCAGGATTTTGCCATCTGTGGAGTGGGAATAAGAGCTGTGCCCACGCAGGTGCTGGCACTGACCCAGCAGGGAGGACTCACTGGCATCAGGCCAGGAAAGGGCTTTGTAAACTGTAGAGGGCTGTGCCCGGGTGAGCGGGCGTGCTTATTTCCCTGCCCGGCTGGCTTTCTGAGTCCCAGAGGAACTTGTGTTTCATGCTGCACTTTGGCTCCCGGACGCGGGCCCTGAGGGCGCCTGGGCCAGTGCACTGCCCACCGGTCCTTGGTGCAGCGCAGGTGTGCAAACGGGCTTCCACCCCTCCCGTGGGTCCTGCCCGCCAGCTGGCCGTATGAAGGTCGTGTTTGTTAGGTGACCGGGGAAAGAATGCATCTGCGCGTCGCTCCTGTTTGCCGCCGATTACAGCCTGTATGGACAGCCGTGTGTGTGTGTGTGTGTGTGTGTGTGTGTGTGTGTGTGTGTGTGTGTGTGATGTCTGCGTGTGTGCACTGTCAGCCTAAATGTTTCGCCAGCTGTCCCTCCCCCCCCCCAGAGATACACAGAGGCATTACGTGAATGAGAGAGGCATTCTTGACTCCTCTCCTGGCATAAATCCGTACTCGAGTTGGGTGTGTGGGTGACTGCAAAATAAATGTTGATTACGGCAGCGGCAGCTTCAGGAGGCAGCGGCTGCCAGGCGCTCTGCCGAGAGGGACGCCTGGGATGAATCACGCTGGCTGCCGGGAGAGAGGAGAGGGCTCGGTGCCCAGGCCGCACTCCTCACCCGGCTCCTCACTCGGCACCTTCTCTGTCAGCTGCTCTTCCTCCTGTGTCGCTCCTGCACCTCCAGCCTGGGCAAGCCCTCTCCAGCTCCCCCTGCGTCTATGGGGGGAAGGGGTTCCCAGCCAGGCTCTCCCATCGTGAGGCTTCCCATTCCCCTCCGCCCCCGAATACCCCCGAGCACACTCATTGAACTAACCTCCCGACAACTCTGGCAAGTGGGGACCGTGATCCCATGCCCCATGTGGGGAGACGGAGGCGCAGACAAACCCACATGTAGAGATGGACGCAGACACCACAGCCCATACTCTGAGCCGCTGTTGCCTCCCAAGTACCAGTTTACGATGAAGAATGTTTCTGACCCCTTAGGTTTACAAAGAAACAACCAAAGTGAAGTGACTCTGTCCTCTTGTGGTACCCCACACATTTAGTGCTCATTTCCTGTCTGGCATTTGGCTCTGCTGTTGCGTCGTTCTTAGTTTTGTCTTTCTAACCAAACTGTGAGGTTCCTGAGAATGGGGAACGTTTGTGTCCCACCAGCAGCCAGCACCAGCCTGGCCCGTGGAGTGACGATGATAGAAATAATAAGAATAATAATTAATCATAATAATAATAGCTCTCAGTAGCAGAGTCCTTACTATGCACCAGCCTTGTTAATTCCCTTATCTCCTTTATATGAAAAGCGCAAGCATTTAAGTGAGACCCCGGAATGACACCCAAGCCCCACCTGTTCTCTGGCATGTCTGTGACCTTGAGAAGGTCACTCAGCTCCTCCTTGGTTTCCCTTCCTTCTCTGCAAAGTGGGCTTTCTTCTCAAGATTCTACGCTTTATATCCCTGGTCTCATCAGATACCAGCCTGGCCTGAAGGAAGGGCTCCGTGCTTGGTACATCTTTTCCTGTCACTGTCCCCATATCACAGACAAGAAAACCGAGTCCCAGGGAGGTTGAGGGCCTTGGCGAAGGCCGCACAGATCGTGAGTGGCAGCGCTGGGCTTGCAGGCCAGTCCGGCCAGACTGAGAGCCGCGCTCCTCTCCCCTTTGCAGAGTGGGGGCTGTCCTTCCCCATCCCTCCCCCGTCTGCTTCCACCATCTCTGCCTCCTTAGGTCCTGCTCGTGGGTTCCTGAGGTGCTAAGCCAGCCTTTTAGGGGAGCAGTAGAGCTGTCGTGTCATTGGCACCTCTGAGGGTCCGCAGGCCTGGACCCTGGGCTTTGCAAGTGGCACCAGAAGGGCAGGCCAGGAGCTGCTCTGGGGGACCCTTGGGTCCCAGGACTTAGGGGTAGGAGAGCTCTCGAGTGGGGCCTTCC
This sequence comes from Rhinolophus sinicus, assembly GCF_036562045.2. NCBI lineage: Eukaryota > Metazoa > Chordata > Mammalia > Chiroptera > Rhinolophidae > Rhinolophus > Rhinolophus sinicus. The sequence goes on from NC_133762.1 coordinate 12,476,607, forward strand.
TTTTCTCGGAGGCACTTCAGGGTCATGGTAAAGAGTGAATTTTGAAGAATGGATGAGTCTTACCCTCCTGTTCAGAGTGACAGGACCGGGGCACATTGAGCAGCCATTGTGTGTGGTGGCCTAGGCGTCAGGCCTCATTCACACGAGGCAGGGTGGGGCCTGCAGGAGGCAGCGCGGCCCAGTATGGGGGGCCTTCCTGAACTGTAGTGAATTCCTGCGAGGGCAGCTCCGAGGAGGGGTCCTGCCCTGGCTTCCCCCTGAGGGGGCTTCCAGCGGTGGATCCCTCAGCGCAGCCTCGGGAAGGCGGGGCCAAGCCCCCTCGGGTGCCTCCCACCTGTAGTTTGCTCCCTCCCTTCCACAGGTGAGGTCGCGAGAGAGTCTCTACGGTGGCAGGTAGGGGGTTCCTCCCGGGATTTGTCTGCGTCTGACCCCGGGAGGTGACCTGCGAGAAAGAAGGCTTGCACTGAACTATAGAAGCCAGGGTTGATGAAATGGGGTTTCTTTGCCCTCCTTCCTTCCTTTTTTCTTTTTCTTCTTCTTTTTTTTTTAAGCCAGAGATAAATAAATGTAGCCCTGAGATGACAAGAGAACATGGAAGGAGATAAAAGGAGAGTAAAAGGGAGCGAGAGACCAGAAGCAAAGGACAGAGGGGGACTGGGACTAGGCACTGCCATGAGGGAAGAGATGAAAGTGGAAAGAAAGAGATGGAAGCACAGGACCGAGTGGCAGAGTGGAGGATGGGGTTGCCACGGAAACGGAAGGAGGGGAGGAACGGAGGGAGGAGAAGATGGGATGGAGAAGGCTGAGGGCTCAGCATGGGGGGCCTGAGGCAGCGTGGGTGAGGGGCTCCCAGGGCTGAATCAGGCCCCCGTGTGGGGAAACTGAGGTTGGCAGGGGAAGAACACACACCCCAGGGTGGGGAGAGCTGGGCCTGAGCCCGGGGCTGACGCAGCTGGGGTCTGCTCCCCCCAGCCTGCAGGGGCTGCCTCTCTCCAAGCCTCAGCTTCCACACCTGCAACGGGGAACTGGTCTCCCTACCCCAGAGGGCTGCCTGGAGGCCTAGAAGTTTCCCGTGCTCATCACAGGACCTGACAAAGTTGAAGCCCGGTAAATGCCCCTAGTGTTCCTTCACTGTGGCTCTTGTCTTTGTCCCATGAACGTAGGAGCCCACATTTTGTTTGGTTTTCCCTGTTAGATGAAGCTGGTGATGTTTGGGTCCAGAATACTGTACGTACATGGGAGATAGATGAGCTTTTTGCTTCTGGAATTGGAGGGAAGACAGCGAGCCTTCCAAAAACACAAGGCCTGCTGTCCCTTCATCTGGGAACAGGCACTGGTCCTGCAGCTCAGGGAAAGGACGTCCAGATGGTGTAGGGTGGAAAGAGCTCAGAGCTCCTAGGCTGAGCCCCTGGGGACCCTGCCAGAGCAAGACCTTTCTCCATGTGGCCTGGAGGTCACCCTGGGGAGGAGGCAGAATGTCCTGGGGCGGAGAAGAGCACAGCATTTGTGGAACTCTCAGGCAAGGATTTCCCCCATGTCTCACTCACTCTAGGCCCCTCGCAGACTGCACTTTTTCCTTCCCCTTTTCCTACTCTAGTGTCCTTCTCTTAGGACCCACTCTGTTCCCCTACAGCCACTGTCCTTCAGGGTGGACCGTCTGGTGGGGAAGATGCCCCGCAAACAGATACGATTGTGAATCAGTGTGATTGTATCAGGGCTCTCCAAAGAAACAGCAGGCTCTCCAGTAGGATATATACAGAGAGAGAGATTTATTTTAAGGAGTTGGCTCATGCAATTGTGGGGGCTGGCAAGTCCGCAATCGGCAGGGCGGCTGGAAACTCAGGCAGGGTTTCTGTGATACAGTCTTGAGGCAGAATTCCTTCTTCTCTGGGAAGTTTCGTTTTTTCTCTGAAGGCTTCAACTGATTGGATGAGACCTGCCCACATTAAGGGGGGTAATCTGCTTTACTTGAAGTCAACTGGTTGTAGAGGTTAATCACGTCTACAGAATAGCTCAGAGCAACACCTAGAGTTGTGTTTCACCAAACAACTGGGCACCACAGCCTAACCAAGTCCATACATAAAATTAGCCTGTGTTCTCAGGCTGTGGAGGAGGCCCTCGCCCTGTCCGAGGATGAGGATATTCACCCAGGGCGAGGGAAGGACCATCCTAGCAGAGCAGTCAGCCTGTACAAAGGCCCTGAGGTAGGAAACAGCCATAGGAGGTGGGGGGTTTCCAGGGGGCAGGAGGCTCAATGGAGGGTCAGGCGGAGCCTGGCTGGGGACCCTCACCCTTCAGGACATGCGGTTTGTGGTTTGTGGGTTGGTGGCACTGCATTGATGGATCAGCAAATCTGTCCCCAGAGAAAAGGGGAAGCTGAGGCAGAGGGAGAATCCTGTAAGGAAGAGGCGCACACACTTCCTCCTGGGCGGGCCACCTGCCCCCACCCTGGCTGCCCCGTCCACTGCTGCGTCCTGGGCCCTGGGGGCTGGCAGAAGTGAGACAGCCGCAGGGAGCCCGAGGTTTGCACAAGATGCCGGCTTTTGCTTTCGCTTCCTCTTCCTTTCTGGGGACGTGAGCAGAGTTTACCTTTGAGTGTCCAGTGAGGAGGACAGCAGAGGAAACCAAGCGTGTGGTTTTACTACAAGTTGAAATCCCAGGAGTGTTTCTCACAGCCATGTACATACATGGGACTTCCTTTCTCGTCCCTGGGGGCCCAGCTCCCTGCCCTGTCCACTCCAGGGTCGCCTTCTCGGGGCACAGATCCTAGAGGGCTTGCGTGCCAGACCAAGGAGTGGGACCCTCCTCTGCGTTCTGCTAGGCCCCGACGCCGCTCCCAGGCCCCGGCCCTCGGCCCGGCCCGGCCGACCCCAGCCTGTACCTCCTGGTCCCCCGGGATCCTGGCGCTTTAACTATTGACTGAGCTCACTCCAGGCAGCTCCCTGAGGGTGGGCACCTTAGTTTTGCTCCCGACTGCGTCTAAAACCAGGAACGGTTACCCGCCACCTAGGAGGTACCAGGAAATGTTCGCTGAGTCGGTGGTGACTCCATTGTAAGACTTGTGATCGCCATCTCCGAGCCACCGGCTAATTCAAGGCCAGGATGAGGGGGCCCAGGGCAACCCCGTCCTCTCAGCAGCAGCCAGGGCCCTGCAGAGCCTGTGTCAGGGAGCAAGCGACACCTGCTAACTCCTCAGAAATAGTCACCAAAGTGCCCCGATCGCAGGGTGCTTGGGGACATCCCAAGGCTGGGCTGGCAGAAGCCCCACAGCCTCCCTCGGGCTTCGTTTGGTTCTTGAGAAAACGTAGGTGGTGGGAGTTAGTCGGAGAATAGCCAAGTGGTCACCAGGTCTTGTTGGTTCTTCCTTCAAAGTGGCTCCTGTCCCCCCTACCCCAAGCCAGACCAGGCCCTCGAGTGCCTTCCACCCGAGTTCTGCCTCACTGTGGCCCAGGGTCACTGGCCACCGAAGCTCTCTGACCCTCCCCTGCAGGAAGGGGTTCCAGCGAGGAGAAAGGAGCTTGTAGAGCAGCATGGGATGAGAGGATGTCACATCCTGGGGAGGGGACCCTGGGTGACAGGCAGGATGGCCAAGGATTAACCCACCCTCGAGGGTCCACTTAACAGATGAGGAAGCCGGGACCCTGACAGGTCAGGTGACTTGTCCAGGGTCACACAGCAAGTCAATCATGAATTCATTTGAGAAGTTGGTGTCCGTTTTTACAGGACTAGAGAAAGTAACAGTGAGAGTCTGGGTCCCTGCCTGGATCGGGGAGGCCTCCTGCTGATGAGACTCTGGTCCCTCCCCAGAGGCTGGCCTGGCCCTCAGGCCCAGGAGGGGGTGATGCTGAGTCCTGGGAAATAGGGCGGCTCTGGGCCTCTGGTGTCACCCAGTCACCCACGGTTTCCTCCCGTCTCTCTGCTCGACTCCTTCCCCTCCCCCTTCTGCTTTTGTTACTTGGCTTCCACTGCCTCTCTCACTCTCTCTCTCTTTCTCTCTCTCTCTCTCTCCCCGCTGTGGCCTTCCTTCCCCCCACTCCCAGCACAAGTCTTTAAACTACAATTAGGCAGCTATTTTGTTTCCCTGCCATTGCCGTTTCCTTTCTCTCCACTCTGGGGACAGGGTGCTCTGGTCGGAGGCCGAGCTGCTCCCGGAGGGACAACCCTCATCTCATAGTTGAGGAGCAGTCTGAACCCCCCTTTCCCTTGGACACTGTGGAGAGAGAGCTTTTGTTTCCAAGCCTGTAGCACTAGGGGTGGGGAGAGGCCTGCCCTGAGAAGGGAGGCGCTGCAGGGAACCGTCCTGTCACACAGGTTGTGAGCCCAGGTCGGCGGGCCTCAAACAAGAGGGTTGTAGCCTGTGAGAAGCAGCCAGAGGAGGGAGCAGTGGGGGACCAAAAAGATGGCCCAGGAGAAGGAGGAATAGTGACACCCGCTTGCACAGCCCCCGGCTTCCCACTGGTCGTTACTGTGTGTGACAGACACACGCATGAGAAATGCAGGTGAATTAGATTTCCTCTGTCATCTTTCTCCTGGCCTCTGTCTCAACAAACAGAGCTCTTCCTGCTGAGCAGGGCGGCATGACACAAGGCATTCCTGCTGGCTCCTTGAAACCTGAGGGGAGCAGGGCAGCACCTGGGAGCTGAGGGGGCCGGGCTCGGAGCCAGGATGCTGGAACAGAACTGGAGATACGGAGCCGGACAGGCCTGGTGCGGGCCCGGCTCTGCCCTCCTGACAGGGCTCTCTGGTCACGTTACTTAGGCCCTGGATCCCTCTGCTGTGAAATGGGGTGACACCGCCCTCACCCCCGTTGGGTTGCTTTATGATTAAATAGCTTGCCTAGGGCCTGGTGAGCACTCAGTAATGGGAAGCTAGCTCTTCCACCCACGTTTCAGGTGACTTGTTGACATCTCTGTGTCCCCCTGACTTGGGCATAAACCCCTCAAGAGCAAGGCCTCTGGGAAGGTCCCCTTTGACACACAGGCACAGGCTCCTGACACAGAAACAACTTCTCCAGACCTCAGCCCCGAAGTTGGCACTGCCTACCTGTTCCCGTAGGAAGGGGACACCTGGCTGGTGGAGGCCAGGCTTGGCTTACACCTGGGGTCCTGGTGTGGTTGTTCGGAGGGACCCCTTTCCATCTGAGAAGGGCCTTCCGAACAGACACAGTAAATGACACAGTTACCCTCCCTGGACCCTCCACCCCACCCTGGGCTCTGGTTCCCATGGCAGGTACTGGCTGAGTTTCTCAGCAGCCCATTGGCTGATGGAGCCATGTGACCTGTTTCTTTGCTCCTGTTCCCTTGAGGAGGTTGCCAGGAAAGGGGTGCTGCCAGGTATTGGGGACAAAGAGAAAAGGACAGGGAAAGCGAGTAAACTTTACACTGACCGTCTCATCTCATCATCTCGTCTCACTCCATGAGTCAGGCGTTCCAGAGATGGAATAGAGACCTCGTTCCACAGAGATGGAATAGAGACCCCGCTCCACAGAGATGTGGAAACTGAGGCTCAGGACGTGACAGGATGTGCCAGGGCTACAAAAGGGCAAAGTCTGGATTTTAACTCAGAACCCAGGGTCACGTCGTCAGCATTAGGCTTCACTGTTGAGGGTCAGTTCCTCCCCTTCCCCTCCCACTGGACCCTGCCTTTGGGGAAGTGTAGAAAGAATTCTGAGCTTATTGTCTGTTCAAACCCACAGGAGACACGAGGCCTGCCCAGGGTGCTGCTGGGAACTGTGTCACACAGGCCGCGGCAACCAGAGGCAGCAACGTGTCCGCAGAGTGGCTGTTGTGGGCACAGGTTCTCCTCTGTGGACCCCATGAGGGCAGGGCCCCTGCCTCACCCACCTGCGTCTCCAAAGCACAGGCCCGACCCAGAGCCAGGATCTAGCAAATATGTGTTGCATGAATGAATGAATGAGTTCTCGGTCCCTAGAGGTTGTCTGCTCACTCAAACCTTTGCTGAATTTGGGGCCCCAGAATGGAGAAATCTCTGGGCTTTGTGGCTTTCCTTAGGACAGGCTCCTTCCCGAGATCTGCGCAGTCACTAATAGTGATTAATAATAGTGATTCTTTGTATCTGTTGAAGGCTCTACAGTGACTAAAGCCCCTGCACCGATGTTGGGACCTGGGCTCTCACAGCCCTTCCAGGCGGGGTGGGGTTTTCATCCTCATAGTGAACTGAGTAAGCTGAGGTACAGAAGTGACTGTGAAGTGACTTTGCTTTGTCACTTGTAAGTGACAGAGCTGGGACTTGAGGCCAAGTTGCCTGACTCCTAATTAAGTGCTCATTCCAAAAGCGGGGTGGGGTGGACTCTGGATCAGGTTTATCTCCTCCAGCCTGTTCCCAGATGGATTCTGCCACCGCGTCGGGGGTTTGTTCCGTCTGACTCCTTCCACCAGCGCCTCACTTGAAGCTGAAGTTTCATCTGTAGGGTCCGTTTCAAGGAGGCTGAATTCCTGTCTGGGGTATTTTATATTTAGCCAGCTTCAGGAAGGGGAAGCTCCCCTGGCCTGTGGGGGAAGGGAGACACCAGGCCAGAGCCGGTTTCCTGAGGAAGGGCCGCTGCTGGGCCTTGTGCCAACTGTGGCCCTGGGAGGAGAGCAAGCGAGGCTGGCAGGAGCCACCCCCTTCCTCATGGAGCTCCTCCGATGTGCCAGGCACAGAGCCAGGAGTGCGGGTTCAGTCCTGAGTCTTCAGGCCAGGGAGAAGGCCCTCCCACATCCGGGCACACTGCTCCTTGTGCCACCAGAGGGCAGCAGGTGGGGAGTAGGGGAAGTCCCAGGAACAGGTGGAATTTGAGGGAAGCCTGGGAGGCTGGTGGGAGGAGCCAGGAGCTCGGTGGGGTTGGGGAAAGGGGCGGGGTTGGGGAAAGGGGCGGGGTTGGGAGGCCCCGTGTGCAAGGCGGGATTGCAGAATGCTGGTGGGGTCGGAGACGCTAGGAAGGCAGGACTCCCGCCCGCTTGGGGTTTGGAATTGGATAGGTGGGTGCACTGGCTTTTTAGAAGAATCTGTTAGATCAGAGAGCGTGGCTGTGACGCTGGGAGCCAGTGCGTTTATTTCAGACAGTTGCCTCAAACATGTTAGCTGTCACAGAGCCCTTCTTTCAAATCAGATCTTACAGGGATTTCCAGTGTACAAATCAGGAAAAAAAAGCTGTATTTTTAATCGGTATAAATCTAGCATGACCTTTAGCTAGTCAAGACAGTGACCTTTTGGGATGGACATAGTCATTTAGCATGAGGGGTGTTAGGTGGGAGACACTGTCTGAGGTCGGCCTTGGCACCTAATTCATTGTTGTATGTTGCCTTGTTTTTGCCCCATATATATTCTTTTACAAAACCAAAACACCTCATTCATATGGACAAGCCGTTATAAATGGTGACAGTTGTTTAACACCGCACTGTACAGTCTCAAGGTCTGTGCAAAATTAATCACCTTGACGACAAAGCTGGTGGGGCTACTGAATGAATGTGTTGGAATGAGGCGTACTTATGTACATTTGAGTAGATGGATTTTCTAAAATAGATTTTTGAAAATAGAAGAATCTTTATTTTTTGCATTTTCGAGTCTGATTTTTGAGGAGCTCCTCGAGGACGTGTAGGGGAGAACCGCTGAGGAAATCCAACCTCCCTGTTTGACAGATGGAAAGACTGAGGCCAGCAAGGGGCCAGGGCTTACCCGGGATCCCACAGGGAGGTGGAGGAGATAGTCAGATAGCCAGAAGGTGTCACTGCCCCCCCCCCCCCCCCCCGTAATTACAAGTGTGCCCTGTTCCCAAGGCAGGAATAGAGAGACTTCAGGGACAGACGCCCCCCAGATTAGCCGAGCCCTTGCTGACAGTGTGTCTGTGTGAAGCAGGGAGCCCGCAGTACTAACGTCCCCTCTCCCCCTGCAGCGATGCCCTCCTAGCCAGCCGCCGAGGGATGGAGGGCTTCATGGACTCAGGGACCCAGACTGACGCCGTGGTGGTGCTGTCCTTGGCTCAGGCCGCCGTGCTGGGCCTGGTCTCGGAAAATGAGCTCTTTGGAGCCACCATAAGCGCCGAAGCCTTCTACCCGGACCTGGGGCCCGAGCTGTCCGGGGCTTCCATGGGGGAGCCCGGGCCCCCCGGCCCTGACGTCTACCAGCTGGCCTGCAACGGGCAGGCCCTGGACGAGCCGGCCGAGGAGGAGGTGCTGGAGGTGGAGGCGGCCTTCGAGAAGCACACCCGGCGGAAGACGCGGCCTCCCGTGCGGCTGGTGCCCAAGGTCAAGTTTGAGAAGGAGGAGGAGGAGCAGGAGGTCTACGAGGTGTCTGTGCCCGGCGACGACAAGGACGCGGGCCCCGCGGACGGCCCCGCCCAGGCGGCCAGTGGTGGCTGCGAAGCCCTGGTGCAGAGCAGCTCGGTCAAGATGATTGACCTGAGCGCCTTCAGCCGCAAGCCCCGGACGCTGCGGCCCCTGCCCCGACTCCCGAGGCCGGAGCTGGACGTGGCCCCCTACGACGCGCACTTCCCCGACCCGGCCCGGGATGGCTTCCCCGAGCCCAGCATGGCGCTGCCGGGCCCCGAGGCCTTGCCCACGGAGTGCAGTTTCGAGCCGCCCCACCTGGCTTCCCTGAGCGACCCCGAGGCCCCGACCATGGAGTCCCCGGAGCCCGTGAAGCCGGAGCAGGGCTTCGTGTGGCAGGAGGCGGGCGAGTTCGAGGCGGAGGCGGCAGGCGCGACGGTGGAGCGCCACAAGAAGGCGCAGCTGGACCGGCTGGACATCAACGTGCAGATCGACGACTCCTACCTGGTGGAGGCCGGCGACCGCCAGAAGCGCTGGCAGTGCCGCATGTGCGAGAAGTCCTACACGTCCAAGTACAACCTGGTGACGCACATCCTGGGCCACAACGGCATCAAGCCCCACTCCTGCCCGCACTGCAGCAAGCTCTTCAAGCAGCCCAGCCACCTGCAGACGCACCTGCTGACGCACCAGGGCACCCGGCCCCACAAGTGCCAGGTGTGCCAGAAGGCCTTCACGCAGACCAGCCACCTGAAGCGTCACATGCTGCTGCACTCGGAGGTCAAGCCCTACAGCTGCCACTTCTGCGGCCGCGGCTTCGCCTACCCCAGTGAGCTCAAGGCCCACGAGGTGAAGCACGAGAGCGGCCGCTGCCACGTGTGTGTGGAGTGCGGCCTGGACTTCTCCACCCTGACCCAGCTCAAGCGCCACCTGGCTTCCCACCAGGGCCCCACCCTCTACCAGTGCCTGGAGTGCGACAAGTCCTTCCACTACCGCAGCCAGCTGCAGAACCACATGCTGAAGCACCAGAACGTGCGGCCCTTTGTGTGCACCGAGTGCGGCATGGAATTCAGTCAGATTCACCACCTCAAACAGCACTCGCTCACCCACAAGGTAAGGCCGCCCTGAGCCCCCCGCACCGGCCCCAGGCCTTGGCCCGTCCCAGGCTCTGCCCGTCCTCCTGTCCTCATCCAGCGCTGCCCACGTCCTGGCTGAGATCCTGAGGGCCTAACATCGCTGGTACGCCAGCGAACAGCTCTTATTTTTACAGTTACGTACTTATTTTGACGAGTATTAGAAAAAATATGTACTTGAAATTCGTGGGTTTTCTAATAGGAAAACCTTACTTATTTAAAACAATCTTTTTTTATGACTAGTTTCAGGTGTACAAAGCATAGTGATTAGACAGTTACACCCCTCACAGAGGGGTCACCCCAACAAGTCTGCTACCCCTCTGACACCGTACACAGCTCTGACAGTACCGCTGACTGTTCCCTATGCGGCGCCTTACATCCCGGGACCATATCTTTTTTAAAACAATTTTTTGAATGAAACTGTGAGGAACCCCTGTAGGACCCAAGGGACACAGTTGGAGAATCAGAGCAGGAGCCTCCTCTCCCTGTTTTATAAATGGGAGGACAAAGCCGGGATGCCGCCGGGAGATGGACGAGGCGATGAGAAGTCCAGAGGGGACCCTTTGCTCCTCGTAACAAAGTGTATCAAACACCTGTGACAGCCCTTTAAGAAAAAGCTAAATATGTTTCATTTTAAAAGGGAATAGATGTAAGGGAAAATATTTATGATGGAAAAGCACAGTTGGTTCTAGAATATGGCTAAACTCGGCAAGGTGGTTTGTAAAGAGGGAAAAGATAGAGCAACACTGTTGTTATTCTGTCCCTAGACATAACCTTGAACAGTTCTCCCCTCCCGTCCCCTCCCTCCCTTCAGGCCAGTGGCCACCCTGCCTTTCAGCCAATGTCACCTCCTCCTAGAGGCCTCTTGGGTCCCACAATCCCACTCTGGCGCTTGGCCTGCCCCAGGGTTTCCACCCCAAATCCATCCAACTTCACACTTTGAGGCCGATGTGTGAAGAGCTTTCTCTCTCGATAATGGTGGCCTCAGAGACGCTCCAGGTAGAACTTGTGTCTTTATCTGTCACAGTGGACACGGCAGGGTGGGGGGGGGAGCAACAGCCTGCCAGGCCAAGAACCCAGCCCTCCCCTGCCCTGGGAACTTTCTCTGCCAGAGAGGAGATTTGTAAGTTTCATCGTGGGTGCTGCTCTGGTCAGTGGGTGCAGCTGCCGAGGGTGTAACGTTAGGAAGGATTCTAAAGCTGAATCTGGGCTCAGCCACGAGACTGGAATGGACATGGGGGGAAAACCAGATGAGTGATTATTAATGTCTGCAGGGAGGTGAGAGTGGAGAGTGACAAGTACGTGTGCTATATATTTGCCATCTTTCTCCTCTACTAAAAATCCCCACATGCCTGCGAAGTGTTAAAAGATAAATAATACTGTGAAGGAAAGCTGAAAGCAAAAATCAAAGGCTAATACAATTGAAAGCATTCCTATCATCAGCCTGAAATGGTACAATGTGCACATCATTTATAGAGTACGCTCCCCAAAGGGCCGGGCCCCCTGCTGGACACACACATCTTTCATGTGTCAAACAAGCATAGACGACACGAGACACGCCCCTGTCTACTAAGAGAAATACACCGGAACCGTTAAATTATAATACGGAACTTTGTACCAAACAGCAGTTGGGAGAGCAGCTGTGACCACAGATTTCTAAGTCTGTCCCCCTGGGATTCTACTACATGACTGGGGTCCTAGCAAAGAGATCAGTTCCCAACTTTTGTCCTAACTTTCCTCCTCAGACAATACAGTGGACTCCCTGGGCGCCCAGCACCCTTTGCTGCTCTGGGGCCACCTCCAGACCGTGGAAAAGCATGTTGACAGTCCAAACCACAGGGTTTCCCCTGGAGTTTTTGTCTCCTGGCGCGGAGTGTCCCAAATCTCATCAATAATAAGAATCACCGAGGGGACCTGTGGAGACTAAAAATCCCTGGACCCACTGAGTGGGGACCTCCGGGGAGCAGCCTGAAGGGCTGTTCATTCAACAAGAGCTGCCCGTGATCCTTATCACCAGGGAAGCTCAGGAAACTCTCTCTTGGGGTTCTGGGGGGTTGAGAACTAACTGCTACGTACACCTGAGTGTCACTTTTCCTGGGGTGTCTGTAGCTTCAATCATATTCTCAAAAGGGTCTGTGCCCCAGAGAGACCACTGGGAGATGCACTGAGGAGGAAAACACATACATACATCCTGGATCTGAGGAAATAATCCACAGCTACCAGGCCCAGGCTGTCCCTTCTTGGCCACAGGCCCCTGGTGTCTGGTGTGATGCTGGCTTGTAGCAGATGCCCGGTAAATGGCTGAGGAATGAATGGGTGAGTGAATGAATGAATGAATGAACACATTTGCCTGGTGGGCAGGAGACCGCAGGTGTGTGGGTAGGAACAATAATTGCCCAGCCAATCTCTGCCTAATACGGGAAGACTTCCTGGAGGAGGTGGTCCTGCCCCCACATTGTCCCTGTGGTTTTAAACAAGTAGTACCTGTTTGGAACACCCTCAGGAAGTCATTTCCCAGAAGCTGTACAGATGCTTTGATGCTTTGGTCCACACACTTCCAGAGGCTGTGCCCTTCGTGAGGCCCTGACCGTTGCCTCCACCCCCACAGGGCGTGAAGGAGTTCAAGTGCGAGGTCTGTGGCCGGGAGTTCACGCTGCAGGCAAACATGAAGCGGCACATGCTGATCCACACCAGCGTCCGGCCCTACCAGTGCCACATCTGCTTCAAGACCTTCGTGCAGAAGCAGACCCTCAAGACCCACATGATTGTACACTCCCCCGTGAAGCCATTCAAATGCAAGGTACCTGGCCACCAGCCCCTAAGGTGGGACGGCCTCACAGGTGGCCTGGGGTCAGCATGACTGCAGCAGCTGAAGCCCACGAGCTGTGTGCGCGAGTCTGTCTGCAGTGCATACAGTCGGCGCTGCTTGGGTGAACTGCCTGGGCTTTGGGAGCTGGAGTGGGCAGTGGGGGTTCAGATCCTATAAGCTGCTGAAGTTGTGTGTTCTGAGCTTGGGGAGGGGAAAAGTCAGGGAAGGAGCCCAGGCCTGGGGCTGAGCGCGTCGGAGATCTGAGCCCTGGGCTTCTGACGGCTCCAGCTCAGACCCCAGGAGCAGTGACCAGCAAGGAGGCTCGATTCTCTGTGTCTCGGACCTCTGGGGTCACATAGAAAGGACAAAGTGAGTGCTGTCCCCAGCGAGTGAGGTGGGAGCGGGCGGGGGCTTGGGGAGGGCGGGCTCCCTGGGCTGATGTGCCAGCCGGTGTGTTCCAGGTGTGCGGGAAGTCCTTCAACCGGATGTACAACCTGCTGGGACACATGCACCTGCACGCGGGCAGCAAACCCTTCAAGTGCCCCTACTGCTCCAGCAAGTTCAACCTCAAGGGAAACCTGAGCCGGCACATGAAAGTCAAGCATGGTGTCATGGACATCGGCCTGGACAGCCAAGGTGGGTGGGCCACGCGCACTGCGCGGAGCAGGAGCGGTACGCCCCGGACACACGCAGCAGCCTCCTGTCCAGTTAGGGGAGTGGGGAGGCGGGCCAGGCCTGAGACCTCCCTGGGGTGGCCTCAGGCCTGGAGAGGCGGCCCCCTGGACGGCCATCACGGTGCTCGTGACCGGATGTTCATGTATCCTGCATAGAATTTAAGTGGGCGCACATAAACGGTATAATAAAAATCCTACCTGACACTTACAGAGTGCTCGCTGTGTGCCAAGCCTTTGTTCACTCACGTGACCCTCCCCGTGAGGTTGCCTCTGTTCTTACCGCCGTTTTACAGATGCAAAAACCCGAGGACAGAGAGGTCAGGTAACTCATGCAAGATCCCAACCCACAGGAGGTGACACACACTTTCTCTCCGTCCTGACAGATGACATGTAAAATAAATGGGTGGGAAAGAAAGCATCAAATGGGAAAAATGGCAACTGGAAAGATAAGGGGGAGTCAGGTGAGCTGACAACTCCAGGTGCACTATGGGAGGTGCAGTGGGCACGCAGAGGGGCGCTCTGACCTTCCCAGCAGCCAAGACAACGCGTGTAACTGTCCTTGTGGCCAGTGGACTTCAGAGCAACATGCTTCCTGTTTCCTCTCCGGGGGAGAGTAAGAGCCTGCTCCCCTTTGCTCTGAAACCAGTGAGAACATTCTAAGAACTCATGAGCAGGCCGTTGCTCATGGCTCACAGGCCGGAATTGGGTCCCGTGCCTCCTCCTGAACCACTCACTGGCAAAGGGTGGGATTCCCCTTGGACCAGTGGTTCTCCACACAGGGGTGAGTTTGCTCCCAGGGGACACTTGGCCATGACTAGAGACACTTTTGGTTGTCACAATTGGGGTGATGCTAAACATCCTACCATGCACAGGACAGCCCCACAACAGAAAATTATGGCCACAAATGTTAATAGGGGTGGGGTTTAAAGCCCTGCCTTTGACTTAGCAGGGCTACCCCCCACCCCCTGCCAGGCGGGGGTACATTTCTGCCCGAAACACATCACACCTCCTAGGTGGAGAATACGCACTGGGGCTTAGCCCCGGTCCCTGCTGGCCATCCTGTCAGGATCCCCAGATGATACCTGGGGACCCACTCCCTCCGTGAGTCACCAGAAGGCAGCCTCAGGCTTCTTGTGTGTTTTCTGTCTGGCTTTTTTCCCAACAATAAGAACTTTATAAGAAGATTTCAGTTTGGTAAAATTATAGGAGGCCTCTTAGAGTTTCGTGTTGTCCTCTGTGTTAACCTCCTTGGATGTCTGTCTGTCCTTGGAGAACGTGGCTCAAGGAGACCACTGGGTAGAACTGGCTTCAAGCACAAAGGTTGGCAGGAGATCAGAGGAGAGAGGCCGCCTCCTGCCAACTGAGGCAGAGCAGCACAGTGGATGAAAACAGCAGCACTTACTGGGCGCCCTTTGGCAAGTTGCTTAACCTCTCTGACCTGCCTTTTGATCTCATAAATGGTGCTGCTGTGAGCATTCATAAGATGATGTATGTCAAGTGCCCGGCATGCAGTAGGTGCTACATGAGTGGTGACACAGGGCAGCAGGCTTTCACATGGCAAAGGGGACCGGTAAGAAACCTTGTCGACGAGAGGGAAGTTTAGTCACTTAAGAGGGGCAGAGACAAGATGCAAAGAAGAGGTCAAGGCCAGGCCTGCACCCCCACACATACACAGCTCTAGGGTTCAGGTCTGGTGACCCATCAGAGAAGCCACAGGGGCCTGGGGCCTCCCCAGTAGGAAGGCTGACGGGCAGCTGAGAATCCTCCGGAAGCAGTGACTGGGAAGTCCTTTCTTTAGAAAGGTCATGGCTTCCTGTGTGTGTGTGTTTGGGGGTGGGGGGTGGTGACAGGCTCCTCTCACGAGGTGGCACGCGGACCTAACTGCGCCCCTCTCTTGCAGACCCCATGATGGAGCTGACAGGGACTGACCCCTCTGAGCTGGACAGCCAGCAGGAGATGGAAGACTTCGAGGAGAATGCGTACGCCTACGCGGGCGTGGAGAGCAGCGCCGAGGCCAGCGTCCTCACTGAGCACGCCATGAAAGAGATGGCGTACTACAACGTGCTATAGCACACGCTGGGCGGCCCAGAACGGGGTGAGGAGGGCCTGGGGCGTGGGGGTGAGACCCGTGGGCTGCGGGAGCACCTCCTGCAGCTGAGAAACAAGCTACTGCCCCACTGCCCTGAGCCCTGCCCTCCCGCTGAGTCATTTGCACCACTAGGGACTTTTAGACCAAATGGACTGTACTACTGGCCTCAGCTGTGAACCAGGCACAGGCCCTAGGCATTCTGGGGAAGGAAGGGGAACACAGAGGCCGGGTCTACGTCTCATCGGCCTGCTGCTGTGGGAGGGTCAGGGAAATGCTGATGGGAGCCATTCGGGGACAGGCCACAGGGCACAGGTTCTCAGGTGTCTCCAGGCCCAGCAGAGCTGGGGCAACCAGTGTGGGCAGGGGTCCGGACACTGGAGGAAGAGATCACTTGAGTCAGGCCTTGTTTTTCCTCTGGACCAACTCCTGCCTCCAGGGATGGTTGAGCTCCTGAGCTGGTTAGCACTGCCCACCCACCCACCAGCCCCTGGGCTGGGAGAAGCCCAGGCCCCGGAGCCGCCTTCCCCACCCTCCCTGCCTGTGGACAGCCGGGCAGGGCCTCTGCCTTCTACCTCCTGGTGCCTCCTGCGCTCTCCTGGAGCCAGGCACGCATGCAGCCCTCGTCCTGGCCCTGGCCCGCGGGAAAGCGGGGTGTAGCCCAGCCCCCAGCTAACGCCCTCTCCAGCCAACCCCCAAGAAGGCCCCACAGCCCTAAGGTGGATTTCGACAAATGTCATCCAGTTCTGTCTTGAGCTGGGACCCCACACCACGGTCCCCAGCGTGAACAAAGCTGGGACAATGCCTTGTGTCAGGCATACACTACCAGAAATGGAGGCCCCCTGAGCGAGGGGGCAGAGCACAGTGACGAGACCACTGGGGACATAGAGGGGCTGTCCTCAGAGGACACCAAGGACCATCGGTATGGGGGGTGGGGGAGCTGGAGTATTTTTCTTATTTAAGGTATAACAAGTATGCATTTTGAGGTTGGGGACAGCCAGGAGTCAGCAGGCTCCCAGGAAGAGCAACATATTTAAAAAGGAAAATGAAGACCATAGAGAAAAAAAGATTGTTTTTGAGCGAATGGGGATATTTTGAAGGTAATTTATTATTATTATTTTTTTTCCTTTCCAACTCTGTGTCGCCTATTACCTTTTCTGATGGAGATGATTTTCTTTTCCCCAACAGAAGCATTCTTGTGTGCTGTGTGTGCTTTGTGCCCCCCAACCGGAAAGGGTAGGACTCGGGCTTGGAGGGGACTGCCCCTCTGGCCCTGGAGGTCCAGCTGCTGGTAGGAAGCCTCAGGAGGCCGGGGCTAGAGGCAGGAGGAGGCAGCCAGGCAGCCCATGCACCCACTGCCGGGCCCCCCCGCTGTCCCACCCACCACAGAGGCCAGGGCCTTGACTCTGCTCAGCCAGCAGCTCGCTCCCTCACTTGCCCGCTCTCATCACCTCTGTCCCCACGCCACCGCCCCTTCCCTTGGAACTGAAGGCTGCAGGCCCCCGGGCAAGGAAATGGCAAGGAAATAGCACCTTTGGGAAGGCTAGGGCACCCTGACTCCCCGTCCTGAGGCCGCAGTGGGGGAGGGGCAGGCAGGGCTGTCCCCAAAGGCACAGGAGGTGAAGCCACCAACTTCAGCCCAGAAACCAGGTGAGGGGGAAACAGCTGGGGGCGGAGGGGACCAATCTGACATGCAGCTGCCCCCAAGGCTGTATCCCTAGTGAAGGACCAAGCCAGGCCTCAGGTGGCTGTGACCAGGACGGAGGGGAGGATCGGGCAGCCAGCTGCCCCTTCCTTCTGTGCTTACACTAAGCGACAAACAAGAGGGCTGGGGCTCTCCAGACCCCGAGGCCCCTCCAGCCTCCCAGGTGCCCGTCATGATGACCCTCAGGTGGCAGTGACCCGTCACTGTAGAAGACATTTTTCTCCTGCTGAGCAGAAGCATCATCCCCTGCAAACTACCTCTTCCCACAACGTCTTTCTTCCCTGGTACCAAAAAGAACCCTGTACCTCCTCCTCCTCTCTGCTGCCAGCGCAGTGGCCTTGGTCCTGGAAACCCAAGGGAGAAGGTCTGGGCCCCAGAAGGGGCCCCCCTTTCCTCCCCCAGCCCCGCCATCAGCACCGGCCCTCTGCGAGGTTCGATACTTGAATGCTCCTGCCCTGTGCCTTGGACCTGGGCAAAGCGAAGAGAAGGGGACAGCACAACTCAGAACTAGAGCTGGGGGGTGGTTTTGGCAAGGCTTCTGTCCTCACCCCTCGCCCCTACCTTTTCAAAAGAGGTGTGTGGCCTCTCGGGTGACTTTGAAACTCCTGGATGAATTCCATTCTAACTTATTTTGACGTGTATACAAACCAACTGTTTAGAAATTCCACTTGTGCAAAGCCCTACTGTGTTTTTATGTTCCTGTTTAAAAGAGAAGTTTACTTAGCAATAATTATAAATAAATGAATATTCTTTAGTGAGGTGACTGTGAGTGCTTCTTTCCATGGTTCTTGGGGACCTGGTCCTCACCCCTCCCCTGGAAGGAGCTCGCACTAAAGCTTTGCAGCCTCATCCAACAGGGCATCACTCTCCAGGGCCCAGGAGACCCAGACCATCCTTTGCACTGGAATGAACGCCTGCAGGACCAGGTGTCTAAAAGGAGCTGCTCCAAGACCAAGAAGGGAACAGACCAGGGCCCCAGAATTCCCACCACTTGCAGCGAGAAGCCAGCTCCCTACCCACCAACGGCAGAAGGACAGAAGCCAGCTCACGATGCCAGACTAGGCTTCAGAGGCTTGATGACTGTGCGTTCTGGGGGACTGCCAGCCCTTTGCTGCCGATGGGCAAGAAGGGGCCGGAAACCTTGAGCTTCCCCCCAGGAGCTGGGCCTCGCAGAGTCAGCATGCCTGCTCTTTTTTCCCACAGCATAGGGAGCTCAGTGCCAGGACAGAGGAAGAGAAGTCCTCCCAACAGAAGGGGGTGCCAGGGTGGGTGCAAGGCTGCAGCCCCTTACAGCTATTGAGGTTCCCAACCAATGGGTTTCAGGAGCTGTGAGTGTCCCCCCCCAACATTTGGGAAATGGACTTAGGGTTGCCACGTATTTATTTTATCAAGTGAATATAATACAACTTTTCCCCAGGACATTTTCACACCAAAAAATAGAATATCCCTGCATAAGGATAGCCCTTTAAATTGGACCTGTTTCACTTCATAGCAACTTGATAACCTTACTTTTCTAGTTTTGCTAACGAATGGAGAAGATGAATCTAAGTCTGGGACCCACTGGCCTAGACTACATGGGGGACCCCATTCACACTCCGTCTCTAGCCCGAGGCCGCCGTGAGAAGAGACCGAGAGGCAGCTGCTGAGTGGGGCCTGTTTTTAGTACAAAAGGCAAAGAGATCTGGAGATGCTTAGAAGGTGAGAACTAACAAATAAATAAATACATAAATAAACATGTAAATAAATAACCTGAATCTATCGAGAAGTGATCCCAAAATGGAGAACATGATATAGGAACGGGATCGTGCTAGGAAATTCCAGGGAACCCACCGGCCTGCGCCCCGAGTTGCAGCGGCTCCGCGGACTGCTCCCATAGAATGAAGGAGGCCCACCCTGCTGCCCGGTCCCCTCCCCTCATGGTGGCCCCCTGACTGGATGGAGCCTGGGACAGAGGCCTGTTGTGGCCCCAGACGCTCCAGTCTGTCCCTAGTGGAGCCCCTCAGCCCTTTGGGGGGGTCTCTGCCTCTAGGCCCCAGCTGCCTCCTTCCCCTGAGGGACAAACACAGCAGACGGTTTTGAGAAGAGATTTTAGTAACTAAATATGGCACCGTGTGTTCCAAGGGCGATATAAATTACAGTATGCAAAACATACTGACTGGCTGAGGTAAACACACTGTTCCTGCCTCACGTCACCATGAGGGGAAACGCAGAGACTTAAAAACATCTTGCTTATAAAAAATGTCCCCTAGAAAGGCCGTCGGCGAGGGCCGTGAGGCTCACCCTCCACTGCGTGTCAGAGGACCAGTGTCACAGCGGCCGGGCAGACACCCATCCTGCTACTGCTGGCCCAGGGCTTTGTCCAGGTTGCTCTTGATGGTGTCCAGGAAATCCGAGGTGTTCAGGAAGTGCTCGTTCAGCTTCACGCTGCCAAGGGAGAACACCGCTCATGTGAGGGGCAGAGGCCGGGCTGGGGCATCTTAACGGTAGCCCCTGTGGGGAGGGGCCCGGCCTGGCTACAGGTCAAAAGTTGCCTACAGCCCACTGCCCAAAGGCCACAGCAAGTTCAGCAGGAACCTGGGAAGGTCTGTCTGTTCTTTTCCAGGTGAATGGGGAACTGGGTACAAACCCTCCTGGGAAAAGCCGTGAGGTGGGTGTGGGAGTGGGTGGAAAAGGCTCTGAGCAGCTAGCCTCAGGGATGGGGACCCGTGCTCACTAGGCCTGGTCTGGGAAGCCTGGCCCGAGCCACCCCTCGGGCTGTGGACCTGTCCTGCGCAAGGCTCCTGGCAGCTCAGCTGACTCAGGAGGGGCATTTCAAAAGGCTCCATGGCTCCTTCCTACCACCCCGGAGGTCCCAGAAGGCCAACCCTGCCCTCTGCCCAGGCCACCTACTTGCTGAGGCCGTGGATGCAGCCTGCCAGGTCCTTGGTCATGGCCCCACTCTCCACTGTCTGAACGCACACCTTCTCCAGGGTCTGGGAAAACCTGCAGGGGACGGGGCAGAGTGAAACCACGGCTGTGCAGAGTCGGGGCCCCGGGCTCGCTCAGGCCCGTCCTCTGTGCTCACCGGATGAGGTCCTGGTTCCCGTCCAGCTTCCCCCGGTGCTCCAGGCCACGCGTCCAGGCAAAGATGCTGGCGATGGGGTTGGTGCTGGTTGGCCGGCCCTGGGGGCACAGGTCGCAGGGGAATCAAGAGCCAATCACACAACAAGGGGGCCACCTGGATGCAGCTACCCATCCCTAGACTGACAGGGCCAGGCCCATGCCAGCCTTCAGGGCCAGTGGGCTCTCGGCCCCAGGGGAGCGTTTGTGGCCACGCTCTCCACTCACCTTCTGGTGCTCCCGGTAATGGCGGGTGACTGTCCCATGAGCAGCCTCAGCCTCGATGGTCTTCCCATCCGGGCAGACCAGCACAGACGTCATCAAGCCAAGGGAACCAAAGCCTGAAGAGGGAGAAGACCCTTCTCTGTGTCAGTGCCTCTCAGACCACCCAGGCCGAGCTACTTCTCAGCTTATGTCTCCACCCACGCCCAACAGTAACTGGAAGGACAGAGACTGTTTTGGGTTGTCTGCCCTTGTTGTGGGTCTCCAGGGCTTGGCACAGGGTAGGGGACACGCGAAGGGGGCTATCATTGGCCTATTAGCATATATCCGTGTCCCCACGTCCAGGTGTCACAGAACCTGTAGCCCCCGGGGACCAAGACCCCATAGAGTTCCAGCCAGCCAGCCTGCCTCGTGACAAGGTGGCATATTCAAGCAGAAAGAATAAACCCTGCTGCCAGCATTTCACAGCGATCACCCTATCTGCCACTCTTTTCGGCTACTTAAAAGCTTTGGGATTTATTCCCAATTTTCCCCACATCCAATGTCAACCTTTTCTGTTGTTAAGGTCTCCTGGGCTTCAAAAGCACCCATGGCACCAAAATAAGAATTATAAAGGCCCAAGAAGGAAAAAGTGGGCAATTCCTATAGGAAAATTATTCGTCCAAGAATTTCTGCTGTTGGGCCAGGGGGAGGGGGTCCCTTCTTCATTTTCACCTGCACCTTCCCACTCACCAATTCCTTATATACTTAGGGGTAACTTTCATGCTTTCTCTTGTCTGCTATGGCTTTTCATCCTTCCAGCCTAGATGGGAATTACTCTAGTGAGAGGATCACCACTGAACTTTTCAAAATAAAGCCAAGTTTTATAAACCATCGAGACCCTCTGCCTTTCCATCACAACATGGGATTCTCTTCTTCTCGGGAGCTCGACCTCACCCATCTCACACCACCTGTTTCCCTTCCACTCTATGCTACATGCTGCCTACCCCCACCATCTTTCCTGCTCCGTTCCCCACACAAATGGGCTATTTCTTATGTTTCTTGTCTAATTGCCTCACCCACACTTTCTACCACAATCCAATTGGTCTTTCAGGATGCTCGAGGGCCTAGGGGTTTACCGTCTTCCCCAGAATTCTCCTACATCCAAAAAGTTTACTGTGTAAAACAAATTTTCTGTAATTTAAAGAGCACCCAATGTGCCCAATCCCATGTTTCCGCTGGAGCCAAACTTAGTCACTTGGTCCCTTCCTGGTCAGGAACCTCAGGGGTGACACACGTCGCCCTTTAGAACTTGAATTCCTGTGTCCTCCTATCCCTTTCACAGCAGCCTTAGTAATACACCAGTCCAAACCTAATTTGTGACCCTTCCTCACTCAGATGCCAGGGAGCTCCTGCCCTCTGCTGTCCACAGGGGATCCTGCAATGAGTTGGCAAGTCCCAGGCCTGCGGCTACACTAGAAAAGTTTTATACCAAAAGGGTCTGAAAATCTGCCCCGCCACAGAAGGTTGACAGCCCACGGCCACAGGCCCACCGCACCCTGCGCCAGGATGTCCGACTGCACGTCTCCGTCGTAGTTCTTGCAGGCCCACACGAAGCCGCCTGAAGACTTGAGGACCTGAGCCACCATGTCGTCAATGAGCCGGTGCTCGTACCAGATCTTATTCTTGTCGAAGTCGGTTTTGTAGTGCCTGGAAGGCAAAGGGGAGATGACAAGAGGCTGACAGGTGGGGGAGCCCTCCCTGAGACTCGGAGCTGAGCCAGGGGCACCGGGACAGCAACGTCCCTGGGGGGGAGGAGGGCGGGGAGGGCCAGGAGAGGGGCTGTGGAGTCCCGGGAAACAGTGAAGGGAAAGGCGGTTACTTCTCAAAGATCTCCTGGAAAATGTCCTTGAAGCGCCCGTCGTAGGCTTTCAGGATGGTGTTTTTGGTGCTCATGTACAGCGGCCACTTCTTCTGGATGGCGTACTGGAAGCAGCTGTGCGCAAAACCCGAGATGGACTGCGGGGAGAAAGAGCGGTTCCTGGCAGGGTCCCCCAGGGCCAGGCCCCAGCCCAGGAATGGCACCCCTTCCCTCTGCATGACCCTCTCTGGTAGTCTGGGTTATCCCAGCCACCGGGGAGTGAGCACCTGTTGTTTCTGCTGGCCCAGCATCCCTCTCCCAACTGCTCGGAGGAAGCAGCCCCCCAGCTTTGCTTTGGAAAGCTACCCCCTCTCCATAATTCTTACATCATACGGCTGAGGTGGGACCAGTCTCTAAGTTGACAGTATGTCACGGCTTATCCAATCAGAGTGCCTCCTCCCTCGGGGCCTCTGTGATTGGCTCAGACATGGTCATGTGACCCAGGCCTGGCCCTTTGGCTGGAACCATAAGCAAAGAGGTGCTTTTTTTCTGATAAGGTAGCCAAGCTGGGGGCGGGGAACGGGGGGCGGGTAAAGCCTGGAGCAGGAAGGCCAGGCTGGTGCAGAGGAGCTCAGGCTCCCGTGGCCGCCTCACCTCGTCGGTGTTGTACATGCCCATGCCCACGCCGCCGGCGGGGAAGTTGTACACCTCCCACTCCTTAGGACTGCTGCCATCCTTCGGGGTGAAGACCATCTTGAACTTTCCGGCCCGGTCGGCCACAAAGTCTGTGGCCTTGTACTGCAAAGAGGAGAAGGTGACTCAGGCAGGGGCTCTAGATGGGGGTCCTATGCCAGCGGAGCCCCACTCCCGCCGTGGCCCACCTGGTCGCCGTGGGCGTGCCTGCCGATGGTGATGGGCTGGGTCCATCCAGGGACAAGGCGGGGGATGTTTTTGCAGATGATGGGCTCCCGGAAGACAGTCCCTCCGAGGATGTTCCGGATGGTTCCATTGGGACTTTTCCACATTTTCTTCAGCTTGAACTCTAGGAGGACAGAGAGAAAATGGCCCCACTGCAGCCCCCACCTTCCAACCAGAATTTGAACCCCAAGCAAGAACACAGCCAGACGGGCATCCTAAAAATCATCCTGGGGAAGCAACAGTCTACAGGCTGCACGCGTGGGCTCCGGAAATCACATTTCCTGGCTTCAAGGTCCAGCTCTACCACTTTGAGCTGTGAGTCATATACACGGAGCTCTAAGCTGACATTTTTTATAAAATACCCAGCCTTCTGGGTTGCTGTGACGATGAAAGGAGCACATACGTAGAGTACCTAGGACACAGCCTGGCACACGGGAAGTGCTCTGTCAGCTGTTACCCCCACATCACACTCAGACGAAGCTCAGTCTGAGGAACCCTGGCAGCACAGTGCCTCACTCCACATGCTCTGGTTCGAACCCCAAGACTGCCACTAACTGCGGGGTCAGCCCCAAGTTACTAAGATGGTGACCCTCGACTTCCTTGTCCATAAAATGGGGAGATATAAACCCCAGCATCCAGGAAAAATCAAAGAAAACCTGTGAGAAGCGCTTAGCCCTAACATGACTCCTATACCCTAAGGTCAGTACAACCTGAGAGACAGCAGGAGGCCTGGGGAGTTTGGCGCTGTGTCTTGAATGCTTCCTTCTCGCTCCCTGATCCTCTGCAAACTGCTAAACCACCCTTTCTTGAACTTTCCAAACCTGGCCCATTTATCCACAAACTGGTGCCATTTCGTGGAACCTTTAGGAGCAGCCCCAGAACCAGGGACCAGCAGCCAGTCCACACCAGTTAAGGGTACTTCTCTGAGACCTCCATGGCCGCAGGGGCAGTGGCAGGACACGAGTGACGTCCCTTGGAGTCCTCTGAGGCTCTGAAGGATATAGGCCTGCCACACAGCCCTCCTCTAGACAGAGACGGCCCTGGTCTCTCTGTAAACCTGCCCCCGAGATGGCCCAGGAGGCCAGAGGGCCAGGCTACCCGTCCTGACAGCGTCAGCACTAGCTTCCGCCGCTTCTCCTTCCTTCCTGTTCCCAAGGGCACCTACCCTGGCCAGAGCCACACAGCACAGCAGAAGCACCACAGGCCTGGGAGCAAGGGACATGGATTCTGGTCCCTGTTCTGTCACACCCTAACTGTGAAACCCAAGGCCAGCCCCATCACTGCCCCTCCCGACCCCCACCTACAGGGACCACTAGGGCTCTGCTGTCGCCCAGGCATTCACAGGCCCCCCACCCCCCGCACCTTCCACACGGGCCTCATCAGGGGTGATGGTGGCACACTTGACAGCCACACTGTACTTCTGGGTGGCCAATGCGGAGTCGATGGTGACCTGGTCGTCAGTCTTGTCACGGTGTGGGAGCCCCAGGTCAAAATACTTGAGCTGGACGTCCACGTGGGGCAGGATGAGCTGGAGACAGACAGGCAGGGCGAGGCATCAGCCCGGACGACTATGACTCAGGGACACGTACAGGCCGTGGGACAGTGTCCAGGGGACCCTCAGCCAGGGCGGATGAGGGGAGGCCCGTGGAACGAGGGGCAGGGCAGCCGTTCCTCATGGGGCCAGGACAACGCCGGCAGGAGGTGGGGGCTCTAGCGAGAGGCTGGAGAACCAGGCTGCAGCCTGTCACAGGGCTCGCCCCCTGGCACAGACCATGTGTCCACTGTGAGGGCCCATCCACGCCGCCAAATCCCAACTCCAAGGGCAGCTACATTTCTCTATGCAGTGGGTTCCCTCTCCTCCCCATTCAGAATGACGATTGTCAGCCTTCTTCTTGTGGACACACACACAATACAGGGGTCTCCACACGGACAATGCATTCTGCCAGGCAGACCCCAGGGGAAGCCAAGCTGCCACCCTGTGAGCCACGTGCCATGGTGGCCCAAACATATCACTGTCCTACGGCACGCACCACAGTCACGACTCATGGTGACATCCCTGAACTGCTAAGAAAAGGCTAAGTATGTGCACGGATGCCGTGCTCACCAGCCCTGTTCTCTTTTCACTCCCTCAAAGGAGCATACCAGGATGTAGGGGGTCAGGATAGAGATACAGGATCGGCCTTGAACCTGCACAGCCTGGGGAAACATGCAGGCTTTGGCCCCAGCACAAGACACAGACAGTGGGGGCGCAAGAACCATGAGCGTCTGGACATGACAGAAGCAGGGACGGCAAGAAACAGTCCTGCTGCTGCCCACCAGGCGACAGGTGCATCAGGCAGGTGCCATGCGGCCTACGAGACATGTGCTGGGGCAGAATGCTGCGCCTGGCCAGCTGCATGGAAAGCCACCCACTTCAGGAGGGAACTACCTTCTCCTTGATGAACTGCCAGATAATACGGGTCATCTCATCACCGTCCATCTCCACCACTGGCTTGGCCACCTTGATCCTTTTGTCGGCATCTAGGACAGGGCACAGACAGCATGTGACGCCCCTGGGAGATTGGTAGGGCAGCCCGTCTCCTCCCCCCGTCTGCAGGAGCACTTCCCAGTACCGGGGACAGGACCCCCCCACACACACACACTGAGTATGGCCAGCGAGGACCAGTCAGATGGATGCCCGCCTGGCCAGTCAGATCTCCTCCCCTGGCATCTGAAGGCAGAGGAGACAACACACAGAACCAGAGCCAGATGAGGCCGCCTTGTCCAGGGGCTGCTGCCCCCCAGTCCCCAGGGCAGCCCAGAATCCTGTCTGGTCCAGTCCATGCAGTCCATGAGCCAACCCCTGTCCTTCCAACATCCGCTCAAAGTCAACCAGTCACTCACTTGGTCTGTCGCCTGTCACCTGAGAACCTGACTAGCGTGAAGTGAGGAGGGACTGTATTAGCACCTCCTCCGTGCCTGACAGTGTACCCCACCCTTTACATGATGCCATTCACTCCTCTAACCACTCCCCAAGGGGCTATCATTATCTCCACTGTAAATGTAGGGAGGCTGAGGTTACAGTTTGAAAACGGGAGAATTCGCTCTCGTACGAGAAGCGCACACTTGGGGCACCTGGGATCGGAACTCAGGAGCCTTGGTCCGAGCCGCCTCAGCTCAGCCAGTCCTGCCACAGCGTCATCGTCAGAAGACTGGGCGAGTGGCTGAGCCAGGCCCAGAGCGAGGGCAGAGGGGGAACAGGAACCAGGGCGGCTCTTCAAGAAAAGTCTGACTCATGAGAAAAACCCACAGTCTGGGAAGTGAATTCCAAAGAAAACCCAAGAAAATGGCCCATCCAATCAATCAGTGAAGGCTGCCTTGGACGAAGCGTGGTGACCCTCTGATGGGGACACCAGCACACCTGCAGTTTCCTCTGCCCACAGCCTAGGGGAAGCAGTGACAGCAGAGCTGGCGAAAAACCTGCCGTCGGGCGTCCGTCTTCAGAAGCCTCACTCACTGCTGACCCCCAGGAGGAATAGGACAGCTGAGAACTGCACCCTGTCCCCACAGTAGCCCTCGTCAGCCCATTCACTCGTTATACACATCCTTACAGGTGCAGTTCGGGGTCTTCCACCCCACCAGACTACAGAAGAGGGAACACTTCAAAACACCAACATCAGAAGTGACATCTGCATGGTTGACAGAACAAGACGGAAGCCCATGAAAAACAGGCCTAGAAACTGAAACTGAAAACGCATAGCCACCTGTGCACATTTAAAACATGCCAGAACGCACACCACAGCCATGACCAAGGATGACACCCCCGACGCTAAGAAAAAAGAGTAGTGTGTACAGCGAAATGCCCCACTTCCCAAAGATATGCAAACGGGTCGGGTTTCTTGGTTTCATTTTGTTTTGTTTTGTTTTTAATCTGAAAAGAATCTTAGAGATCATTCAAGAAGAAAAATGAGACCAGGGAGCGTGGCTTGTGTCAGAGACAGGACAGAGCACAGATCCCTGGATCCCTGCAGCCTCTGGATGCCCTTGTGGGTCAGCTGTAGAGAAGCAGAAAGCAAACACAGACTCAGAATACTTCACTCCCTAGAGAACAAGGTGGCCGCTGCTGGCACTGCTCTATCACTATTCCCAAGATGCAGCAGGGTATTTGGACCTAAGCTATGAAATTCCTTCACCTTTTCTGGTCTACAGCTTGAAGGGAACGGGCTTTAGGACCTGCAAAAAGTTTCCTGCGCTATGACCGAGCTAGCTTAATTTTTAGGAGCATTTCCTATGGGTTACTTTGATGAGAACTAATCCAGTTTTTTAAAAATATATTGACCCTACCATATATATTCAGGACCCCTAAGGAGAGATTCATTTAGGGGCCAGTCTTAAAGGTTTCAGCCTCAGCGTGGGCTCCACTCAAGTTTTGTTTTTGTTTTTTTTAGTTTATTCTTTTATTTATTTATTTATTTATTTAAATTTATTGGGGTGACAATTGTTAGTAAAATTACATAGATTTCAGGTGTACAATTCTGTATTACATCATCTATAAATCCCATTGTGTGTTCACCACCCAGAGTCAGTTCTCCTTCCATCCACTCAAGTTTTGGACTTCAAGCTGGTAGCCTGTGGGCTGTGGACACCACACTTCCTCCATGAGGGATTTCAATGTCAAGGTCACAAGCAGGCAGCCCTTCCTGCTGTGCACAGCAGGTGTCAAAAACCCTTCAGCCCACAGGGCCCACTTATTCACAACCAGGTGCTAAGCGGCTCAGCCTGCCCTCAAGGAGTGAGTATGGAGGGGAAAACCTGTAGGTAACTGGGAGAGAGAGAGCAAGCAGCATCTTTATCAAGGTTAGGAGTGCAGCCTCCCTGAAAGCAAACTTTTCGAAGGAGCTGGGAACAGCAATGTGAACCACAGCGGCAGACACTCCTTTTGTTTGACGCAGGTAGTATTTTTTGGTTTTTTAATATTAATCGGAGGCCAAAGTTTTAAAAATTAGGGGATGGTAACAGCAACAACAAAAAACCAAATAACCTGATTAATAAATGGGCAAAGGACTTGAATAGATATTTCTCCAAACAATAATACACAAACATCACTCAACATTAGGGAAAAATCACAACCACGAGATGCCACCTGACACCCATTAGGGTGGCTAATGTAAAAACAAACAAACAAACACAGAAAACAACAACTGTTGGTGAGGATGTGAAGAAATTGGAACCCTGGTGCACTACTAGTGAGAATGTAAACTGGTACAGCCCCCGTGGGAAACAGTGTGGAGGTTCCTCAAAAAATTCAAACTAGAATTGCCATAAGATGCACAAATCCCACTTCTGGGTACATATCTAAAAGAACTGAAAGCAGAGTCTTGTACAGCCATGTTTATAAGCAGCACCATTCACAATAACCAGAAGGGGGGAGCAATCCAGGGTCCACCAAGGGATAAATGGATAAACTAAATGCGGCATGAACCTTCAAGAGAACAGGACTCTTTGGAAGGTTAAGAAAAACTTTTCTCCTAGAGGTTAAACCATGTTCACATTTCTAAGTTTTTCAAGACTGGGCTCCCCACACCTTAATCATGGATAGACCTGCTTTGAAACTAAAAATAAAAAAGAAGCACCTCCATGGTTTAAGAATGTCAGACCTACCTCAATAGCTTTTTCCTGCTTGGTTTTTTGTTTCAAATCCCACAATGGCAACTCCCTTTGTATCTCCAGGAGACTTACAATAAGATCTACCTGTATAAATAACATTGCCACATTTCCCAAACACTCTTTTAATCCAACTGCCATTCACATTTATGGGAAGTAACTCCTGTGATAAATTACAGGCAGAATCAAACATGGAAGGATTTAAAAACTGTATCCCCTAAGCTTTTCACAATTTCTATACCTTACTCAAAAGGTCAATATATTTTAACTTGAATATTTTAAGACAGTATGTACGTGTAATGGACTAATATTATTCAGCCTTAAAAAAATATCTTGTCACATGCTAAACATGGATGAACTTTTGGACATTCTGCTGAATGAAACAAGCTAGTCACAAAAAGACAGATACTTATGATTCTAATCATATGAGGCACCTACGAGGAATCAGATTCATAGAAACAGAAAGTAGAATGGTGGTTGCCAGGGGCTGGAGGGAGGGGCAGATGGGGAGCTGCTGTTTGATGGGTACAGAGTTTCAGGTTTGCAAGATGAAAAAGCTCTGGATATTGGTTGCAGACTGAATTACAGACTTCAAAATGGTTAAGATGGAAATGTTTGTTATGCATTTCTTACAATAAAAACAAGTAAAAAATAATTTAAAAAAATTAAACTAGTCACACACACACACACACACACACACACACACACACAGGAGAGTTTACATAAAAATCCAGGCTTTCTTGAAGAATGGGTTGCTTCCCGCAGGCACGCAGAGCTGCATGGCTCATGACAAAAATGGGCTGGGCTGAAGCAGCCTGTCCCTTCATGCCAGGCCTGCCATGTACCCTCCATAGCACCCCAAAACTTCGGAGTTTGAGACTTTGCCGTTCAGCCAATATGGGGGAGACACCCATCGTCTGCCCCTCTCTGGGATACAAGCCTCCTGAAATCCGAGGAACCGCGCTGGGCCTTCTGAAGGCCTCCAAGGGACACCATGACATCTTCAGAGGAGACAGCGTACAAACACTGCTGTCTTGGCCACAGTGTGGGGTGGAATTACATTAGTTGCAAGAGGCCCTTTAGGCCAACTCTCCTCCCGATCTGGGGCTTCTAGCACCCAACACGAAGCAAGGATTCAAAACCCATCCCGTTTCAGGAGCGGCCTGTAGCTCCAAACTCAAGGCTCAAGGTCCCCCCCCACCCCCTGACCCCCGCAAGGACAGGTGCCCCCACCATAACTGCTTCTGCTTCGACCACATTCCTAGCGTGCTGCTCTCAGCAGAGGGGCTTCTCAGCCAGCATGCCCAGCAGAATTGGGGGAGGGAGGAGGCAGCCTCAATTCCTGCAAGCTCCAGAAGGCAGGGTAGCAATTCTGGAAGACACTAGTATTTTCTTTGGTGTCATGCTTCGCTCCTCTCTTTCTCTCAACACTCACATCCAAACCATCAAAAAATCCTACTGGCTCTTCCTTCAGAATATATCCAGCACCCCACCACTTCTCACCACCGCTAGGGCCACCACCCAGGTCCGAACGAACATTCCCTCGCCGGAGGATGACGATGGCCTCCTACCAGGTCCCTGAAGACAACAGCGCTTCTGTTAAAATGTAACTCAGGTCATGACACTCCTCTCCAAACCCTGCAAAGCCTCCACTTTCACTCAGAGTAAAGGCCAGCGTTCTCCCCAGTGGCCTGCAAGCCCCCGATGGCCCCCACGGCCTGGCCCATCTCCTGTCACTCACCATTGTGCACCCGGAGCCAGCCTCATGCAGGCCTTCCTCTCTGCCTCTCCCGCAGGCAAAGGTGCACTCCTCTGCCATGACTTTGGCACCTGCGCTTCCCTCTTCCCTTGATAACTAAATGGCCTCTGTCCTCTGTCCCCTCAGCTCTTTATTCAGTGAGGTCTTTTCCGGCTGCCCTACCCAAACTTTCACGCACACCTTCCCTGCTTATCTGTTGTCCTGTTATCATTTATCACACTAGCCAACTTCTATCTTGTTTACCGTCTGTCCCCAAATTAGAATTGAAGCTCCAGAAGGGCAGAAATCTTTGCCTCTTCTTCTCAGCTCTGTGCCTAGCACCTTGCACAGTCCTGGCACATAGAAGCACAATATTTGTGGACAACATGAATGAATGCCAAGTCACGGTCAATTCTGTCTGTGCTAAGGACTGCCCTACCCTCACCTCTTGTTTGGATAAAATGTGCTCTCCCCCACCCCCACCTCCCAGGATGCATTGCCACAGAGGCCGGAGCATTCTCACCGTCACACTGCACCAAATCATCAAAAATGTGGCAACTCTGCCAGGCAATGGGCTCCCTGCCCTGGAGAAGCACACAGTTTATAGTGGATTAATATTTGCAATCTGCTGGCATTTTAAACCTGGGTTTACAGAAGTAGAAAATCCAGCGCATGCCACAAAGCCCGGCTTCCAGGAATCAGAGAGAAGTTTCCAGCATCTCATACCCTGAAAGGAATCAGTGCACGAGGCCTCAACCTCACCTAGAGGATTTGTGGACAGGCCCCAGGCTTTCCAGAGGCTTTTCCTGCCTCAATGACAGGCCTGCCCAGAGACCTGGGCCCAAACACGACCCCCCAAACAGCTCTGAGGCGCAACTGTGGTCTTATCTGATGTGGCTGAAACAGTGGAGAACTCATAAGAACTCCACAAGTGGGTCCGCAAAACTTTGAACAATCATGAAATAATTTGCTCTGGAAACTGCGAGTACAGGCAAGTTACCAAGACCTGAAAAGGCAAGGAGCAGGGTGAGAAAATGAAGTCCCCAGGCTGGGAGTGGAGCAAAGGAAGGCTCGATAAGTAATTCTCCCTCACGCCCCCAAACTCTAGCTTAGCAGAACCACAGAAGCAGGCAGTGGAGGCCCATGCGTTGTAAAACTGGAAAGAGCCACGTGTGGGAATAACTGGGCAGCAATTATTCCAGCCAAAAAACACTCTTTCCTTGTCATCAAGGGGAGTGCCAACTATTCTGTCTCTGGCAGTGTTGCCAGGTAACAAAGTAGCAGAGGTCACAATTGAATAGTGTCATGTCCAACTCAAACACCAGGCGTTCTCCCCATTAATAACCAACCTACTTGGGGACTTCCAGAGAGACCTGCAACTTTTTATGTGTGACCCATATTCAGGCCCCCAAAGGGGCTTTGTTTTCTTGTTTATGTGTGTGTGGGCGGGTTGTTGTTTCTTGTTGCTGTTGTTGTTGTTGTTTTTACCACCAATGCAGGAATAAAAGGGAGAATTAGAGAATGTATCTACATTCCACCATATTTTGCTTAAGGAGGTGCCCTGTGCCTATGGGAAACTTGGTTTGGGACCGGGGGAAAATTGGAAACTTGGGGTGGCAAGGCTGGCCCCTTACAGACAAATCCTAGAAGTACAAAAGCAGAAATGACCTTGGCAGATTTGGGGGGGGGCATTGGGGCCCAAGCGCTGGTCAGCTGCTCCCACACTCAGTTAAAGATTACCTACACCGGCAGTAAGGCCAGGCCACCTGGTCCCCACCTTCTTGCTCACTCTTCTGGCTCACAGCAAGGGGTTCCTGGCCGGGTCAGGATAGGGGTTTCCGTGATAACAGGCATCAGACAGGCCCAAGGGACCTACATTGTTCCCTGCCTTTCCTAGCTGGTGATGGAGAGCCAGGGAGCAGGTAATGCCCACACGCCAGCCACATGCGTGGGTCATGGAGACACAAGCTACCTTTCACTTATTACAACCCGACTGCTGTCTTTTCTTCGAAGCCGGGAGCTAAGGTACCACAGAAGCTGTGAACTACCATTGGGGAAAGTGATATTTTGGCGCAGCTGCCAGGTTTCTGCATCGGTGAGCCAGGCAGGGCTACCGAGCAGCGCAGGAACCGGCCCACGAGAAAAGGCAGGTCAAGCCAAGGAGAGGCCCCAAGATGGAGCCTCCAGTGCGGCGACAAGGAGAAAGGGGGGAGTCCAAACAAAAGAGAAACATGAAAAGCACGCTCCTCCAGCTGTCGCGTAAAAGGCTCCAAAAATAGCTGACGAGGGCCTGGCAGCGAGAAGGGATTACAGCGCGCCAGGCTGCAAAGGAAGGGGAAGTGGATGCCTCCTCCCTCCCGCCTTTGTCTGAGCAGGGACAGCGCGCGGGGTGCTCCGGCCCCCACTCATTCGCTCGTCTCCCGCCAGGGTCGCAGGGTGAGCAGGACGCCCTCCTGGTCCGGGACACCCCGAGAACTCCATAGTTACACCTGGGGGCGCGGGGCAGCCCAGAGCTCCCGCCCGCACAGGCCACAGGGCTGGCAGCGCCCGGGCCACCAGTTGCCACCGTCCTTCAAGTCCCCCACCCCTACGCCTGGCGCGGCCTGGAAGCTTGGGGCTGGGGGGTGCGGACCAAGGCCGTCCCCAGCTCTTTGTGTGCCCAACCCCGCCGTCCCCGGTCCGCGAGCGTCCGGGTCGCGCTCCCTGGTCCCAGCCCGGAGGCCGCCACGTCGCGGAGCCGGGCGCGCGCCCGCCCGGACCCTCTGGCACTCACAGTGGCGCCGCGGCTGCTCCTGCAAGTTGGGGCCTGTCAGGGCTGCCGGCGCCCAGGCCGGCCCGGGGCCCGAGGCTCTGCCGAGCGAGCGTACGACCCGCAGGTAGCCAGCCATCCCGAGCAGGCGAGGGAACGGAGCCCGCAGGCGAGATCCGCGCGCCGGCCGCAGCTCCCAGCTGCCTGGCGGCGGGCTGCCCAGACCTGGGCGCTGGGCGCGCGGGCACGGCCGGGGCGGGGCTGCCGAGGCCGCCAACCCATTGGGCCTCGCAGGGATGAGGCGGGTCCAGGCCCCGCCGGACCCGCCCCTGCACGCAGCCCGCCCTTCCATCCCCGCGGCGGGAAGCCCAGCTGGACCAGCGCCGGAGGCGGGGGAGACCCACCGCGGCCTGCGCGCGCCAGGGTCGGAGCTGGAGGGGTAGGGGAGCCCCCTCTGCAGGACGCCCCATTAAAACCAGGGTATCAGCTGCTGACACCAGCTTAAACCCCAAAGGCCTGAGGACATTCCCGCGTCCTTCGAGTTTGCTGGACCCAAACCCCCAAGGCGCGTGAACCCAGTGCGCGTCCCGCGCTCCTGAAGTAAAACCATGGGCCCCTCGGGCCTCCGTACGTTCTCAGATCCTCCGGTCCCCTCCCCGGGTCGTGCAGACTGACTGGAATCCCCCCCTGCGTCTCACCAGGAGGTCAAGCTGCTAGTCGTGGAAGTCACAGCCAGCGTCCTCCCGTCCGAAGCGGGAATTAGAACAGGGACAGGCCTGCCCGGCGACCTGGGCGACATCCTGCCTGTGAAAGGCTCTGGGGAACACGCTGTTCTCAAGGTCAGCCACCGGTGCTTATCGCCTTCCAGATGGGTGCTCAGCATGCAGCCGGGGCTGAATAAACTCAGCGGCTACCCAGGTAAACAGTTCCACTTTTGCCTGTTTTCACAGAAAAGACAGTACTGATTGGTTCTGCCATAAACAACCAAAGTCTCTCTCTCTCTCTCTCCACACCCATTTTCTTGAAATGAGACACAAACAGGGGCTGGGTTTTATTTAGAAAAATCGGACCCCAGCCCCCCACTTTCCCAGTCACAATTCATTCCAAATACTCTGCAACCTCTTTCAGCTGTGTGTTGCCAGCTTTCCCCTTCACTGCCTCACAATCAACATTGCCAGATGGAGCCCGGCCAGAAAAGTGACCTTGAATTACTGACTTCAAAATTTCCTTCACCCTGTCCCAGCCACGCAAAGCTATTGCTTTGGCCCAGAGATCCAACAGACTGAACCCAAGGGGAGGCTCTTTCGGACCCCCCCAATATTTGAAGCCTCAGTCAAATGCCTGTTCTTGGGCCAGTGTGTCCTAGAATGACCCATTATCCCTTTCACTCTGTTGCCAATTCTGTTGCTCAAAACACAAGCATAGGCCATGGAAGTTTCTGGTATCTGGTTTTCACGCCATCCGGGTATTGTCAGGCACCTGGCCTCAGTGTCTATACCTGTGAACTGGGAGAATGGACCCCCGAGTATCCTTCTGACCCAGATATTCAGATCCAGTTATGTATGTCAACTCCCCATATTGCCACGTCTGAAGTGGTCACAAAGAAATTGCTGCCCACCCCGGGGGTTAATCTGCTCCTCTGCATGGTGGACCAGGATGTCAGAGGCCTGGCCAGAGGCAGGACTGAAACCTCAGCGTGTTCCAGAATCAGGCCTTTACCTGCACAGGGGTCAGAGTGGGGGCACGTGTGTCCTCTGAAAGCACAGCAGCAGCCCCAGGCAGTTGAAGCAAAGTCTTCAAGTTAAACGGCCTCTCTGCTCACCTCCCAAGGCTCCAGTTCCATGCCAACCTTCCCATATAGTGCCTATTTGTTGAGGTCACTGGTGTCAGCTCCATTGGCTCAGAGAGGTTAGGACACTTACTCAAAGCCACACAGCTGGAAGTAGTAGATCTTTTGTTCAAACCTACCTAGCTAGCTCATAGACCATTGCTCTTTTAAGGAGAAAGAAAGGAAAACCAGAGTCTGTAGTATTTGTTGCACTTGTTTGGGATTCCTGGTGGTACTCACTAGTGGCCATGAAACCCACTTTGGAGAAAGAGGGTGTTTAAAGGAAAGGTGTTTGGATCCTCCAGTTTGGGGCCACCAGATTTGGACAGTCCCTCCATTCCCCGCTTGTAATCACACCCCAATTTGCAATTGAATCTAGGTTATGTGCAAGTTCCCTGTGAAAGCACAAAAATGCATATCACTCATTCCCTCCCCTCCAGGAGCCAGACACCCACATCTATGCAATCACCACAAAGCAGGCACAAGAGTTTCCCAAGAGGAATTTAGATGACATGTGAAGAAGCATCTGGCAAAGAGAAAGTCACCTCTGATGGGGGAGTCCCTGGTGAGCTTGGGGGAGGAACAGCCATCCAGTTGGTTCCTCGGGGATATTTAAAATCTGGGGGGAGGATGGGCAGGCAGGCTGGGAGGTGACGACCTTGCACTTTATCCAGGTGGACATTCCACAGCGTTAGTTTTGTGGTGCGTTTGCAGGTGGGAGTAACATCTGGCAACAGCAGTGAGGGCACGGTAGGGGGTCAGGCCCGGGGAAAGGAGACCCAGGCCCCTGAATCAGGGGCAGGCCTGACACAGGGTCCTGGCAGGACCCCAAGAAAGGCAAGACTCCAGAGATGGTATGGAGATAGACGGGCAGGAATTGCCGCCTCCCACATGGTACAGGGGGAGGAGTCCGAGTGACTCAGGCTTCCATCCCTGGATTGGGAAGAATGGTGATGCCATTATTAGAAACCAGTGCATCGGAGGAGGAGAGGGCTGTGGGGGAGGTGTCCATAGAGAGCTATTTATGGTCATCTCGAAAGTGATTTCCCTGCCAGCCGTCTGTGTTCGGTTTTTCTCCCCATATGCTGCTTGTAGCACTGTCAACCTGAGCAGTTACTTCCCACTCTAACATTTGCCATAGCTCTCCACTGCCTAATACAATAAAATCCAAATAGCTTGTAAGGTTTCTTAGCTTCTACCTCCCTCACCACCTGTCTCTTCTACTATTTGCTCTCTCCAAGAACCCTAAATTCAGTCATTCCCCTGAATAGTTCCTGCCTCTGAGCCTTTGCACTGTCCCTTCCTTTTATCAAGTGGACTCTTTCCACTCCCCATGGCCAGACCTGACTCCTTGGTGTCCAAGCCCAAGCCCGCCTTCTACAGCCGGCACTGGGGGTGAGGATGGGGAAAGGGGCACAGCATTCATTTATACGTGAGTGACTGTGTCAGGTAAACAACTCACCAGACCCCCCCACCACTGAAAGAGACAAAACACTACTCTGATTTTAACTTCGTAAAATAAATCTATAGACAGTAATGGGCAGGGTCCAGAAACAAATTTGGAAGGTTCTACAATACTGTTTAATTTCATGAAATTTTCTCTCCGCTTGCTTAAGTGAATCCTAAACATTCCTAAGAAAACTAGAAATCCAAAGTTGGAGCAATGGGAAAATGATTGAAAGGCCCCATTACCTAACAGTTTCTCCCCGATGTTGGAGTCATTTGTTATGATTGTCTCATTACCTGAGCAAGTCACTTCAGTTCTCTGAGCCTCAGTTTCTTCATCTGCAAATGGGGAGAGTAACACTACGTCGTAGTCGTTATTAGGATTCAATAAATTCATGCAGATACAATGCTTAGAATGGTGCGTGGCACATGCTGAGAGACCTGCTGGTGGTGGCGTTCAGATGATCTGTTCACTCACATCCTCTCCACACCAGCTTACTGAGCTCCTAGGACATGCCAGGTGTGAGCCTGGGATGGGCAAGAAGGCACAGTCCATTCCCGAGAGGACGGTAGTCCACTGGGTGTGTTGGGGAGAATAATGTATAATCAAGTCATTTCAAAATACAGCGGTTGTGGGTGGAGGGCGTGTTGGTCAGTACAGTCTCTTTGGAGGGCAGTTCACTAGCATCCGTCCTATGATAAAATGTACATGCCTTGGGACCCAGCTAGTCCACTTTGAGGGACTCTCCCCACAGAGGTACCAGACTGTGACGAGACAGAAGGACAAGGTCCACTGCAGCACTGCCTGTAACGGGGAGGAATTAGGAACGACCTAAGTGTCCACTGTCAGTTGTATTAATGAAATAGGACTATATTTGCTGATGTAGAAAAATGTGCTGTGATCTATTACGTGAAAAGAGAAGGTTGCGGAGAAATAGCTCATCTTACTATGCATCCGTACATATGAAAAACTATATATGAGAAATTGAAGGCATATAAATCAAAGCGTGTATGGAGGGTAGGATTATGAGAGACTCTCAATTTCTACTTTATACAGTTCTGTGGGATTTGAGACTATTATGTAACAAGCATCTATTACGTTTGTAACCAGGAAAAGAACAATGTAGATAGGTAATTGTAAAACCAATCGCCACGGTAACTTATGTGCTGTCCAGAGTGTCCCAGGACCATTCCTTTCCATTGAGGCTTTTGCTCTAGCATTGTTTCTGTCCTCTGGGGAAGTGAAGGGTTAAAGGGCTGTTGGAGGGGAAGAGGAAGTGAGGTCAGGGAAAGAAGGGTGAGGGGCCCCTGGGTGAACCTGGCTGCAGCAGCGGACTGTGACACCAGCTGCGAGCAGCTGTCCCCAGGTGCTCCACGGGGGGCCGCTGGGCTGGACAAAGGAGGATGGGAAGACATCCAAACATGATGTAAAATTAGGTGGCGATTAGAAGAAGGTGGTGTGACTTAGAGCAGTGATTCTCAAAGTGTGGCCTTGGACCCCGGAGCAGGTGGGGCCGGGCAGGGGTATGTACTCAGGAGGTCGAAACTATTTTCATAATAATATTAGGAAGTCACTTGCCTTTCTCACTGTGTTAACATTTGCGAAAACAACTCCCCACCTTTAAAAAAACAGTCTATTCATGGGATATTCTTAATAAAGCAATAAAAATTAATAATTTTATTAAATCTGAGCTCTTGGGTATACATCTTTCTAATATCCTATATAATCAAAATGGAAAGTAGAAATAAAGACCTTATAAGGTGGTCGTCTCCTAGGAAAGCATACAGGCTTATTTGAGTTGTGAGCTGAAGCTTTTTTCATAGAACGCCAATTTAAATGGAAAGAAGAGCTGAAAAAGAAACCATAGTTATTCAGACTTGATTATTTGGCAGATATTTTTTCTAAAAAAAAAAAAAAGATCGACATGAGCCAGTCACTGCAAGGAAATAACTGATGGTATTTGTTGCCAATAATAAAATTCGAGGTTTCAAGAGAAAACTAATGTTTTTAAAAATTTGTGTATACCACCCTGAGCTTGAAAGGGTCCCAATTCTTAACATTGTTTCTAATGAGATTAGTCGTATTAGCCAATGTGGGTCCTTTTCACATTGTATAATGAAATGAGTCACCTTTTGGGAGAGCTGATGTGCTGCGTGGGTAAAGCATCCATTCAAGAACGGATTTGAATGTGATAGAATAAGAAAGGCACATTGATGTTGTGTCAGATTCCACATTACAATTATCCTTTGAGATGCTATCAATAGTACATTTTGTTACAGAAAAAGAATAGCCTGGGTTGGGGTACACCCAGTCTCAGTGACCAGGAAGCCGAGACCAGGCAATGGCGTGCTGGTGAGAGCCACCCTGAAGCCCAGAAAAAAAAGGCCACCTGGGCCTCCCCCCAGCTCAGCCCATGCAGGTCAGATGCCCTTGGGCTTGTGGTGCCCGCTGTACCCAAATGCACCCCCGGGCCCAAACCATGGTGCAGGCTGGTACGTGGATACGTCCCAGGATGACCTGAGGTGGCCCTGTGGACGGGAGCTGGCTCAGAATCTTTTCCTGGAAGCTAACACATATGAGAATGATCCAGGATTAGAAACGTTTCCCCCAAAGGGAAACTATTCCTGGATGGGCATAATAACCATATACAAAGATAAACTGCCAAATTACAAAGAAAAGATTAAGATATTTTGTGAGAAGCATTTGCACTTGGCTGTAAAATTTGCTTCATCTTGGATGGCAGTGGTACTTTGATGTGAGAGATAAAGAGAAGTGGGACCGGATTTTCATGGAGAAAGGTGACATGGTAATGCTTCCTGCAGGAATGTGTCACTGCTTTACAGTGACAGCCGTGTGGCTGTTTGTGGGAAAACCAGTGTGGACCGCATAAAACCAGCCAGCTTCTTCCATCCTCAAGGACAGCACATGAGATGTTTGGCACAGACCAGCATAGCTTACGCTCCCTGGGAGCTAACACACTCCTTCTAAAGATCCTCAACGTGATAACTGAGCAGAAAATCAATCGTTTTCTCTTTGCCTTTGTTTTATAGACTTGAAGCCAGATTACTTGACCAGAATATTTTTTTTGATGAAAGGCGCTATAAAGCTGGTTTTTACATGGAAACAACTGCAAATGTGGACAAATCATTTTCTCCAACTCAATCCCGATCAGTCGTTCAACTTTAACCCAAATGAAAGTTTCATCTCCTGAAATGTGAGTACTTACATGCTCTATTGACATGATTCTCACTTTCAGCCAGATATCAGTTAATGCCTTGCGTGCCTTATGAGAAGATTGAGGTATAGAAATATATTGGGTCTTTGTCCCAGTTCCTGGTACAGAGCTCCCCAAAATCCTTGGAATTCCCTGAGTGGTAGGAGGGTCCTTTGTTATTCATAGGCAGTTCTTTTTTGAGCATCATTTCCACTGGGACAGAAGTTCCTGTGCTCACGAACCTTCTGGACCTTTATGTACCTCCAGAAGGAATGTATCTGCCAAGAAGGACTCCATCATTAGGTTTGAGTTAAACATTTTTAACAGGAATACTACATAGAGTGCGTCATTCCCATCGGATTGCATTAGGAAACCCCTGATGTCAGTTTTCCCTATTTCAGTTATGCCTAACTAGGTTCGGAGACTCTCTTCTTGAAAGTGATTTTCTGTTTCACTGCCCTAGGTCTATATACTATGTCTTCTCTGGCACCGTTGACTCTTCCTTTGTGGTCCAATATGTGGTGAAATGTGTAAGTTCCACGTGTTCTTGAAAACAACAAAATTTAGCTCCATAATTGTCAGATGCAGAGTTGGACATCTGCCCTCCATATCATGCCTGTCAATTGTGCCTTTCAAACCTCCACTCTTGAATTGTTTCTATAAGCTTGATCTATTAGTTTCTGAGAAACGTGATAAGAAGTCCCGATGTGCTTGTGGACATGTTTCTCTTTGTCATTCTATCCCTTTTGAAGCTACGTTGTGAAGTGTTAGGTTCACGTCTATTATGTTTTTCTCGTGAATTATTCCCATAAAACGTGCTGCTTTGTGCTTTAAGATTTATTTTGTAGTACACTGTGACACCAGTTTTATTTTGGTTGGTATTTGCCTGATACATATTTTTTCAGGCCTTTCACTTCCATTTTTTTCTGGCGTCACCATGTTTTACGTGTATCCACAGGGAGCTGAATTTTGTTTTGGTAACACGCTTTGCAAGGCAGCTCTGCTCACCACTATCCCACCAACGCTGCACGGCTTATAACATACTTTGAAAGTATCTGTCTTCTAAGACTCATTTAAATGATCACATTTATAGGGATTACTGAACATTATTTATTTATTTCTATATTTCATTTTGCATTTTTCTATTTGCCATGTTTTCCTTTGACTTTTTTTCCAGTTTTATTGCGGTATCATTGGCATGCAATATAAATTTAAGGCGTTCCGCGTAATGGTTTGACTTACTCTTGCTTCTTTTCCCATCCTTTTTATTTTTCTATTGGATCAGTCAAGATGCCTTTCATCTTCGCCGCCTCCCCACCCCCGCTTTTACTGGTTTCGAAATTGTACACTCTGTTCCTACTTTTTTAGAAAATAAATTCTTAGCTTAACTCTACAAAGTTTAAAGCTCAGCGTTTTCTTTATCCTTCTTAAAAATATGAGAACCTTAAATGATTTCTCTCCAATGTCTCCGCGCCTATCTTCCATGTTATTATCCCCTAGTATTTTAGTTTCACTGGGTTTTCTGACCCCCTCATTTGTTTTCAAATAGGTTTTTCAAGATGTTTGATGGTTTCTTAGCTCAGCACGGTGTCTTCCTTGCATTCCACTCCTACCTCCTAATAACTGCAGGTGTCACTGAACAGATCTTTCAACAAAAGTTTGTAAGTACTTTCTCCGTCTCAGATTAAGTTTACCCTCACTCTTTCTTTCTTTTTTTTTTCTTTTTGCTGAAGTATAATATATACATACACATATACAGAAAAGGACACAAATTATCAGTGTACAACTTATGAATGTTCACCCAGATAGGAAATGTAACTCACCAGCATCCCCCCAAAACCTCCTCAAGCTACCTCGTAGGCACAATCTTTCTAAACGTCCATAAAAATAATTGCTATCCTAACTTCTACTAACATGGACTGGTTTTGTCTGGTTTTGTTTTTCCATAAACAGAGTCACATCATATATGGACTCTGTAGTCTCACTTCTCAAAATTACGTTTGTGAAATTTATCTCTGTTTTCGCATGTAGCTATGATTTCTGAATTCTGTTGCTGTATCAAAGTCCGTTTTATGTGTCTGCTGCCATTTATGTATCTGTTCTACTATTGATGGACGTTTGGGTTGTTTCCAGCTTGGGGCTATTGCTAGTGATACTTCTGTGAATGTTCCTGTGCTTGTCTTTTGCTGCACACACGTGTGAAATTCTGTCGGAGGATCCCTAGGAGGGAATCACTGGTTGTAGGGTACATACGGAAGCGTTCAGCTTTAACAGACACTGCCAAACAGTTTTCCAAGTGATTGTCTACTTTATATCCGACAGGCGATTATCTGAGAGTTTCAGTTTCTCTGCACTGGGCTGGCATTTGGCACTGTCCTTCTTTTCGATTTTAGTGGTTCTTGCAGGTGGATAGTGGTATCTGATGATGGTTTTAAAATGCGTTTCCCTGGAGACGAATGAAATTGAGTTCCTTTTCACGTGCTTATCATCCATTTGAATATTCACTTTGGTGAAGTGCCTGTTTCAAGTCTTCTGCCTATTTTTCCCATTGGATCGTCAGCCTGTTCGTGATGTGTGGGAGTTTGATATACATTCTGATATGAGTCCCCTTTATGGATGTATGTATTACAGCTTCTCTCAGTGGCTTGCCTTCTCATTCTTTTCTTTAATTGAGGTATAATTTGACAAAACATTATATTAGTTTCAGGTGTCCATGTCAGTATTTGTTTATGTCATTCTCTTAATATGTCTTTTGATGCACAAATATTCCTAATTTTAATTTAGTACAATGTATTGACTTTTTATAGTTACGTTTTGTGTCCTGTTTGAGAAATCTTTTCCTACTCCAAGATTATGAAGATATTCTCCTATAGTATCTTCTTAAAGCTTTATTATTTTACCTTTAACATTAATATCTGTAATTCATTTGGAATTGATTTTTGATGCACCCTGATTTCAGATGTTAAGTGTGGAAAGCTATATGTAGCCAAGAATTGATAAAAATACAGTTATTTTTTTAACCTCTGTTTTTTACTTGATGCTTCGCAGGCATTTTTCTCTCCCATTAAATATTCTTCTTCTTGGGGTGGCCAGTTAGCTCAGTTGGTTAGAGTGTGGTGCTAATAACACCAAGGTTGCCGGTTCGATCCCTGTATCGGCCACTGTGAGCTGTGCCCTCCTTAAAAAAAAAAAAGTATATATATATATATATATATATATATATATATATACACACACACACACACACACACACACACACACACATGTATATACACACACATACACATATATATATGTGTATATATGTGTGTGTGTATGTATATATATATATTCTTCTACAAGACTCATCAGAGGCCACTGCCTGGAGCAGAGGCTCTAGAATCAGACAAGCCTAGTTAATGACTCTTACAAGCTATGTAACTTTCAACAAGTTCTTTAAACACTCTGGGCTTTAGCTTTCATGGGAGGTGCCCAGGTCTTGAACGGGGTTGGTTACACAGTTGGATCTCAATTCCAAATTAATAATTGGTTGATTTAGAAGCACTACATGAACTGAAACAGTGTGTCATTAAGTCTAGAAGAGTCTTATTTAATCATTAAAGTTCCCTGAAGATCTCCATTAGGCCACATTTTATGAATCCTATTTTATTGGACATGACTAAGAATATGCATCAAAATGAATACCCTCTGACAGCTGAAAATAAAGTCAGGCTTGGTGGCAGGAAGGAGTGGGAGATAGAACCACTTAATCCAATTCCCTTATCAGATTATCAGATTATTCTTTATCTGCAGAGCTAATGGGTATGAGATGATTCCAACCTTGTCTTAGCTGGTTGCCTAGGAGGAGAGTTGCTTATCTTCCCTGTGGCTCACTTTACCATCTGTGAAATGGGTAGAGTAACAGTTCAACACCAACCTCCTGGTAGTATTGTGAGAGTACTTAGCTGAGGGAGGGTGAGAGTATTAAGCAATCAGTAGTGGGCACCCTTATTCTCAGCCTTGGTGGGGTATTGACCAGCGAGAATTGGACCTGTGAGGCAGCTCACTCCAAATCTGGAGTGGGAAAACCCAAAGGCTGGAGTGGGGTTCGGGCCCTGTTTATGGGGGCAGATGTGAAATACTGGAACTCATAAGAAATGGCTAAAGACAAAAACCCGACATCAGTTTGCAAGTAAGGTACTGGTAAATGTTTTTAACAACCACTCTGTGGAGGGTGTGTGTGTGGTGTGTGTTGATTTTTAGCATTTGCTGATTTCTGTGGTGTACGTACTTGCACCGTGGCCAGCTTCATACTACCAATATCACATCACTGAACACAGAATTACACAGCATTTCCATTTTATAGTATTTCCACCATATAGATACAATGGATGTGAATAGCCTTGAGGAGATACCGTGTTTCCCCTAAAATAAGACCTAGCTGGACTATCAGCTCTAATGCGTCTTTTGGAGCAAAAATTAATATAAGACCCAGTATTAAATTATATCATATAAGACCCGTCTTATTTTACTATAAGACCAGGTCTTATATAATATAATATATATATATAATATATATATTATATTTTATATATATATATGTGCATATATATATATATATATATTTGTGCATATATGTGTGTGTGTGTATATATATATATATATATATATATATATTTTATAGTAAAATAAGACAGGGTCTTATATTAATTTTTGCTCCAAAAGATGCATTAGAGCTGATGGTCCAGCTAGGTCTTTTTTGGGGGGAAACATGGTACTAGTAAAATCTAGTAAAATAAATAGGAAGTGATGAGTTTTGAGTATTTTAATATCATTTTTTTAATTGTAAGTTTATATAACTTAATTCTTAATAATGACCGTGTTTAATAACTGCCTTGTAAAATTTAATGGCTGGCTCCTGAGCCTGTATACGCTGTCCCCAGCCACCACAGAATTAGTCCACGAGTCCTCTTTTTGGGCCTGTACTCCTGCACAAACAGCATTCCCGTCTAGTGCAGGGCCTGGCCCCTGGCCAAGCGCTGAGGACAGGTTCAGTGCACTTCTTCAGGACCAGTGCGCCTGCCTGTGGTAACTGTGTCCCCTCCCCCAGGACACAGCCCCGAAAATGACCTTTTCCCTCCCTGGCTCTAAGCTTTGTCATGCCCGTCCAACAGCACCTCACCCCACTTCAGGACAGGCTAGCTCAGGAATGCCGGGACACGCACTTTCGTCTTCGTGGTCAGCT
Source organism: Rhinolophus sinicus (assembly GCF_036562045.2). NCBI lineage: Eukaryota > Metazoa > Chordata > Mammalia > Chiroptera > Rhinolophidae > Rhinolophus > Rhinolophus sinicus. Next base: position 12,521,200 of record NC_133762.1, read on the forward strand.
ATGTGCTGAACCCACGTCAGGTGCTGGGAAGGACATCCAGATGGCCCGAAGCAGAGCAGCAGCCTCGGGAAGGAGCAGCCGGCTCCTCGGCTGGCAGCCCCATGACATCTGCATTCTCGAGTGAGGAATGCCCTGGGCAGACAGACCCCACCAGTCCCAAACGCCCACTTCTCGGTGTACACTCACTCTCTCCATCGCTGCTCTAACCCTGCACTTTGCAGAAGCCGTCATAACACGGACGACTCTGTGACTGGGCGCTTGCTCTAGAATTCCCCCACTGAGGTGTCCTCAGAGCCCTGTGAAGTAGGTACCAGTCTCCCCCGCCTCTAGGGAGGGGAAATCCAGGACTCAGCGTGGTGTGCTAACGTGCCCACAGTCGCATGGGAAGGACCGGTATTTTTCCTGTCTTCCTTTACATGGTCTCCCAGTTGCACCCTTTCACACGATGCTTACTGCTAAATGTTCTCAGCAGAGACAGTAGTGGAAGCCATGGCTCTGAAACGATGGCTTAAGGAGAGAGTGTGCTGTCAGGACGGAGTAGGGGCGAGGGGGAGGGATCGTTGAGGAGACCCTGGGGGGACACCAACACCAAAGGGCCCCTGAGGAAGAGGAGACCCAGAAGGGCTGTCATAGAAAGCGTGAGACGTCCAGGGCCTGCACAGTGGGAAAGCTGCAACGTGGACAAGTAAATGAGCACCGAAAGGCGTCCCCTGGATTTAGCATCCCCGAGGCCATCCGTGACCTTGGGAGGGGCTACTTCTTTATTTCTCCTCTGGATGGTGAGGAGGCGGGAGCAGTGAAAGCAGGAACCCAGCAGCAGTGGGTTGAGGGAAGGCTGGGAGTCCACCAGGGCCGACTTCTCTTTCAAGAAGGAGAAAGCAGGAGGGAGACGCTAAATGGAAGGAGGGGTTAGGGATTTGGGTTTTCGGGTGGGTTTTCTTGTTTTGTTTGAAGCTGGGAATATCCTTAGTAAATGTCTGTGCTGAGGGAAAGGAGCTGGCAGAGGTGAGGCTGAAGATGGCAGTGAGAGAGGAGGGTGATGGGGAGAGGTGGCTGAGACCACACTGAGGGGTCCACACTGCAGGTGAGCACATTCACCCTCCTCTCCTGGGGAGGAGGGAGCTGCACTGGATGGTTGCTGCCTGGTGCTGTCTGTTTCCTCAGGTCAGGAGGAGGCGGAGAGTGAAGGGGATGAACAATTGGGGGCACTGAGGAGAGTAGTGGGGTCTGTAACATCCAGTTTAGGAGAACAGGACGAAGGGGTTGTCGAGAGATGCAGCTGAAGTAGGAAGTAATACATGAGAGGGGGACAGTCCCCTCAGATGGCATTGCCCCAGCAGCTGTGTCTTAAGACTCCTTTGTGGATGCTGGTTTTCTCTGTAGCCATTAAGTTCATCCATCACCTCCTTTTCTTACTGCTTTTCCCACCAGGAGGTGACACTCTCTCCAAGTTCGAAGGACAGCTCCCCAGGGCCCCCCCAAAAAACTGCATTAGGGTGTGTCTGGATTTCTTCCCAGCCTATGTGGTTACAAGGAGATGTCGGCTGTCTGCAACCTGGAAAAGGGCTCTCGCCACATGGGCCAGCGCCTTGAACCTGGACGTCCCAGCCTCCAGAACTGTGAGAAACACGTCTGTTGTTTAAGCTCTCTGTGCGTGGTCATTTGTAATAGCAGCCCGAGCTGACTCAAACAGCACGCAGAGTAGCTCCATCTGCAGAATGAGGAAGTTAGTCGTTTTGCCCAGAACAGAGCAGGACTTCTAGCTCCAGGTCAGCGATTTTTCCACTGCGTCACGAGGTGTACCACAGGTGCCATGGTCTCCTGTGGTCTTTCCTTACTTGGTCAAACAGAAAATACGACCTTGGGATGGGCCTCCCTGCACTCGGCCTAGATGTAGGAATTCATTGCAAGCTTTGGCCCTTTTCCTTTGAACCTGATTTTACCGCTTCAATAATTTAGACCAGAGTTTCTCGAGGAGGCAGATAGGTTTTCTCTCTGATCTATGGCGTAGTGTGAACATAGACGCCTCCTAGAAAGAGTTCAGTGGTCAATTAGCCAGGTCTGCCGAGAGCAAGGCAGTGGGAGAGTCAACCCTGTGCGTTAAATACTTGCCCAAGCTGGTAAGAGTTAAGGCAGGTGACAGACATAAGGATGGGCTTTGCGGAAAAGCTTGGAAAGGGACGAGATGAAACATTCTACAGAAGCCTTGGTTT